>NC_058135.1:226139445-226318792 GCF_016433145.1 Gracilinanus agilis | reverse complement strand
CTCCCCTTCCCTACATTTTCTCCATCTTTCCCACCCTCTCCTCTTCCTACCTTCACCCTCTCCCCGCCCCCCTCGTCTCCCTCTGCCTTCTTTTCCCCCTCACTATTATTCTCCAAGAATTCCCCCCAAACCTCCGCGCAACATCTTCCCGTTAACATTCCCTTGAGTACCTTCTGGAATATCCCTTTAACATTTTCCTTCAAAATTCCCCTCACCATCCCACAGAATTACTTTTGAAAATTTAAAAATAATCCCCTCCAGGAAATTAAGGTCATTAGTTGATCATCTCAGGAACAGTGATACAAACTAAGCAGGAAAAATATCAGTGTAGAAAAGCAATGGAAATGAAGTTTTGAAATGTTTTCGTAGCTCTTGGAATCCCACCAAGAAGCCTTTCTAGTATTGGGGAAAAAAGGTGTAAATCTGGCCTAAGATGCTTTCTAGCTGTGTGACCCTGGGGAAGTCACTTAACCCCAATTGCCTAGCCCTTGGGGCTCTTCTGCCTTGGAACCAATACACAGTATTGATTCTAAGGCCGAAGGTAAGGGTATTTTATAAAAAAAGGGAAAACCTCAAGTTCAGCCTAAACATCTCAGGCTCCCATTTGAGCCTCACACTCACAACAAGCCTCCCTAGTAAAGTCTTAAGTAATGCCCCTCAGTTTGCCAGTGAAATATCAGTAGTGAAACTCTCCTGACTTTTAAATCTCTTGCTATTTCCAATACATCATGCAAATTATACACAAAAAATACATACTAGATTGACCTGACCCTCTTCATGTTTCTCATAGCACTTTGCCTCTACTTCTCTTTGACAATTTCACTCTCCCTGGTATTGTGATTACTTATACTTATTCCTCTACGAGGCCCTCTGGCCCCAATAATTGTGAGCTCTTTGAGAACTAGAACCTATGACCTATTTAACTTTGTATACCAATCCTAACAATGTGATACACATATACATTCAATAAATTTTTATTTAATTTGAAAGTGGGAAAAGATAATGGGGCCGTATTGCAGAGGTTCTTATTTGCCAACTTAAGGATAGCTTTTTTTAATCTGTACATTTGTTGTTGTTGTTCAGTTACATGCAATACTTAGTGGTCTTTGTGACCCACTTTGTGGTTTTCTTGGCAAGGAAACTAGAGTGATTTGCCATTTCCTTCCTTACCTTGTTTTACACATGAGGAAACTGAGGCAAACAGGGTCAAGTGACTTGCCCAAGGTCACACAACTAGTGTCTGAAGTCATATTTGAACCCAGATCTTCCAGACTCCAGGCCCAGAGTTCTATCCACTGGACTAGCTGTCAACTATGAAGTACTTCTGAACAATGAATGATAATGGTGTCTTATGAAGATTATTCTGTGCCTGAAGCACAGGCTATATTGGCAGTGTTTTAGAATGTACCTTCATTTACCTCAAGTGAAACTATCAGAATATCAAACATCTCTATATTCAAATGTAAGTACCAAAATATATTCCAAACCCAAGTGGAGAGGATATATTAAGTGGAACTATTTTACATATTAATTCTCTCATCTACTCTCAGCTTGAGCTAACTCCATTCTTCCTACCATTGTTAAAGGAAAAGGTCAGAGTGCTATACAACCCCTACCCAAGAAACAACTGATGTAAATTGGGCACAAAGAACACCAGTATTGGAAATTCTGCAGGGATAACTTTTCTTTTTTTAATATTAAGGAGTACACAGAGTCTACTGTCTCCAAACAAGGAAATCACAAATTTGGGGATAAAGTATCTTGGAAATGAAATCTCCCAAGAAACATCATAGAATGGATGAACTTAACCCACTGCCCAAGTTACCATTAGAAAGATTTATTGCTTGAGGATATATCTAAGGGACTTCACTGAATCTCAGCTAAGGATCTAGGGTACTTCTTAAAAAGAAAGAAGGAAAGAAAATATCAATTTTAAATGTAATTCATATAAAATATTTGTCAGATTGAAAACTGTTACTTGGATGGCATAAAAAAAGGTGTTGGGATGACAGAATCTTTATATAACTAATAAGGATTAAAAAGGAATAAATAGTAGGTAAATCAGAATTTGTTAGTGTATGTCTATGCATGTTGAAATCAGAATTGTTCCTGGGGGGAAAAACACCCTGATTCTGGATGACTAGTGCTGGTTCTATAGAGAGAAACATACCTACACCTACAGCAGAGTAGGTCTATTTGTCAACATATCCTAGGTTAATGGAAACAACCTTTAAGTATTTTCAGTCCCTTCTGCTGCGATTTATGCTGTCCAGACAATCTGATTTTTTTATCTCCTGAATAGACTTTGCCATCAGTAGGAATGTTATGCCCTTTACAAATAAATAGCCAGCACCAGTTCTTATGCTAGTTTATTTCCCATTGTGAATTAATTAATTAGTCTCCCGAGTGGACTTCCACACCAGAAGGGAGGACCCTGTGCAGTCAACCAATTCTAGTTCTCATGCCAAGTATATTTCCCATTTGTAAATTAACAAATTGGCGTTCTGGTTTATAAATCAGTGTCTAGTGAATTTGATTTGCATGAACCAGTTGCCCAGAACTGATCATTCATGAATAATTAGATAAAATGGAGTCTGTCAACCTGCAAAGCTGAGGACCAGACCCAGAGACCCAGGCTCATCCCTGTGATATACCCTGGAAGATATCCCTGAGCAGCTATGTGACCTAACTTCCGCTATCTCCTCTGCCATTATTTTCATGTAGAGCACAGGTTCCTTCTACTTTGCCACTACTCTCAGTTATGCCCATATGGTATGGCTATATGTCTATATAATTACTACTTTATTCAAATTCGACAATCTGAGAATCTAGTCAATGACTGTAGGCCAATATTTATCCCCATAATTCATTAAATCAGAACAAAAGATGGCTAATAAAAGAATGTAGCAAAGTAAATAAGAAATTCAATCAATAGTAATTGTTAAAAAAATGTTTTGGCACCCATTCCTAAATAGACCACTATATGTCCAACTGTTCTCCAGAACAACTAATTCATACCTTATTAAACCTACTATCTCGCCTACACAGAGAGAGTTGGAAGAGACTTCGGTGGCCATCTAGTCCAATCCATAGAATCCCCACTAATAACATCCCAAGCCCAAGATATTGTCCAGCCTCTGTATAAAGGCCTCCAAAAAGGGAAACCCCACCATCTATTGAAACAAGTAATTTCATTTTTGGACAGCTCTGAAAAAAGTTTTTCTCTAACATGTAACCCAGACTTGTCTCTATAACCCACCCTTTGTTCCTGGTTCTGCCCCTTTGGGGCTAATAGAACAAGTGTAATTCTTCTGCTTTAAAACAATCTTTCAAATAGTTGAATACAGAAGCAACTAGGTGGTACAGTAGATAAGAGTCCTGGTCCTGGAGTCAGGAAGACCAGAGTTCAAATCCAGCCTCAGACATTTACTAGCTGTGTGACCTTGGATAAGTCATTTAGCTTCTATCTGTCTCGGTTTCCTCAACTATAAAATGGATATAATAACACTCTACCTCCCGGGGCTGTTGTGAGGATCAAATGAAATGATATTTATAAAGTACCTACTATAGTGTCTGGCATTAGCTATTTAATATGTATTCCTTTCCCACTGAGTCTTTTCCCAAGATAAATAAAGCCAATTTCTTCAACTAATTTTTATATGTTATGAACTCAAGACCTTTTGCTGTCCTGGTGATCTCATATAAACACTCTTGAGTTAATGTCTCCTTTAGGAGAACACAAATTCCAGATGAAATACAAGGGCAGGGTACATTGGGATCATCACCTCCTTGTTCCCAGAAGCCTTGCCCCTCCTAAGGCCCAAGATCACATTATCCTTTTTGGCTGCTATATCACACTGCTGACTCATATTTAGCTTGCAGCCCACTAAAACCTTCAGATCTTTTTCAGAATAACAGCTATCTGTCCAGGCCTTACCCATTTTACATTTTTGTGATTAAGTACCAGACTTTACATTTTTCTCTAGTGAGAAAATATTATATTCAATTCAACTCTCTATGGCAGTTCAGCCAGTATTGAATTTTAAAGAAATTATTATTCGTTAATTTAATGAATAGAGTACCATCTCACACCTATTTGTGTGTGATAAGGTTAAATATTGACATCTTGGGTGTCAGTGAACTTAAATGGATGGGAATGAGTGAATTTAACAGGTGATCATTATATATACTACTATGACAAAGAATCCCTTAGAAAAAACAGAGTAGTTCTCATAGTCAATAAAAGGGTGAGGGGGGAAAAAAGTGCTTGAGTATAATTACAAAAATGACAGAATGGTATCTGTTTAAATCCAAAGCAAACCATTCAACCTCACTAATACAAATCTATGGTCCATCCACTGATGCCAAAGAGGGCAAAGTAATCAGATCTACAGAGTCCTACAATATCTCCCAGAAATAACATAAAAACACTAAAGAGATAATAATGAAAAATGTTTGTACAAAATTATTCGTAGCTGTACTCTTTGTGGAAGCAAAAAATGGGAAATGAAGGCGTGTCCCTCATTTGGGGAATGGCTAAACAAATTATGGTACATCTCAGTGGTTCCCAAACTTTTTTGGCCTACCGCCCCCTTTCCAGAAAAAATATTACTTAGCATCCCCTGTCACATACTATCACTGCCCCCTTACAGTTATTCACTGCCCCCAAATGCACCTGTGGCCATCACCATCCCCCTGGATCGCTGCAACACCCACCAGGGGTGGGTGGCTCCCACTTTGGGAATCACTGGTATATCTGATGGTGATGGAATACTATTGTGCTGTAAGGAATGATGAACTGGAGGATTTCTATATGAAAGAATGCTGTCCACATTGAGAAAAAGAACTGTGGGAGTAGAAACACAAGAAAAACAAATGACTTACCATTTATTTATTTTATATGATTGGGAGTTTTGGTTTTAGAAGATTGCTCTATTGGATAAATTAATAATATGGAAATAGGTATAAGTGATAACATTTGTATAACTCAGTGGAAGTACTTATTGCATCTGGGAGGGGGGAGGGAAGAGAAGAGGGGAAAAAATTAAATATGTAAACATGAAAAAAATACTTTTTAAATAACATAAAAAAGATGTCACATGAATTCATCAATAGGGATTGGAATGCTAAAGTAGGAAATCAAGAGCTAACCGGAATTTGGCTCTGGAGTACAAAATGAAGCAGGGCAGCAACTACTAAAGTTTTGTCAAGACATTTTGCTGGTCATAGCAAACACTTTTTCAAAAATCCAAAAGACATCTATACATGGACATCACCAGATGGTCAATATCAAAATCAGAGTGATTATATACTTTGCATCCAAGGTGGAGAAGTTCTGTACAGTTAAAAGAAGACCTGTGGAGCTGCCTGTGACTCAGATCATGATCTTCTTATTGCAAAATTCAGACTTAAATTGAAGAAAGTAGGGAAAATCATCAGACTTAGGTATGACCTAAATATGATCCCTTATGAACATGAAGTAGACATGATGGAAGGATTTAAGGGATTAGAGCTGATAGAGTGCCTGAAGCACTATAGTCAGAGGTTTGAAATATTGTTCAAGAGGCAGCAACAAAAAAATCTCAAAGAAAAAGATGAAAGCAAAATGGCTATCTGATGAGGCTTTTCAAATAAGTAAAGAAGGAAAATGAAAAATAAAGAAGAGAAAAAAATACCCAACTCCAGTCCTGACACTATCCACTGTGCCACCTCGCTGACATTTTACTTGTGTTGCAACATATTAATGAGACATGAAACATTATCACCTCCAAAGAACCATAAATGAGCAACATGCAGAGGACAGTTCAGAAATACATTACAGGTATAAGTGGGCTATGACATATAATCAACAAGGCATTCCAAAGAACAGGTTTAAAGAGTAACATTAATTGAAAACTAGGAAGAGAAGATGAACTAGTGACATAGCAAGAAGGAATAATAACAGGGGGCAATCACACTGTTCCACTGCATTTTAGGGGGAGCCCCATAGATAATCTTTTAGAAGGACATGGATAAAAATCCCATGAGATAGGCAAGTGTGTATGAACTGTGATCTGTACCACTGGAGAGAAGTCTAAATTGATGAGATTACAGATCCATTTGAGTGTTTCAAAGTCAGAAATTTTGTGTAACAATTTCTTAGAGTTTATTTTTTAAATTCTTGTTGGGGTGGGCTTTGGATAACTTTGTGTTTTCCACATTTTTTTATACTTTAGAGTGGAATCTTTGATCAAATAGGCTGTCTTGTGATCTCTATGACTGCCACCTTTCCAGAAACCTGTTCCCTCCAATTGTTCTTTCTTCTAGACCTTTCTTTTTTGAAATTTATTTGCTTATTTGTTACATTAAAATTCTCAAGTATCTCCTATCTCCTTCCCTCACCTCCCTGCACTAGAGAAGGCATCATTTGACAAAACTATACACACACACACACAACTATATCTTGCTTGTTTCTTTTTGTCAGTTCTTTCTCTGGAGGTGAACATGCATAATTCATTCTTCAAACAAGACCTTTCTAATGAATCTGTTACATAACATTTTGCATTGTAGTTATATATGACCTTGTTTTATCCCACTAGTTCACCAAAAGCCAAGAAGGAAAGGACTATATCTAATCTAAATTATTTATCCCTCTAATACCTAGCACAGTACTTTGAAGCAAAGTAAGTACTTAAATGTCTGTTGAAATAAAAACTGAATAAAATAGTAGAAATAGTTGTTTCTACTTATTGCCTCAACTTTTGTATTATTATTTTACTCACTACTTAGCCTTCTGCAATCTAACTTCTGATAACACCATTCTCCTAACACTACAAAGTCACTAGTGATCTCTCTTTTTTTTAAAACCCTTACCTTCTGATTTAATAATAATTCTAAGGGAGACAAGGGCTAGGTAATTAGGGTTAAATGACTTATCAAGGATCATACAACTTTCTTGTACCCATTTTACTGACTTTTACCACCAATTTGGCTCTTTCACCAGTCAATTAAATACAAATTCAGTCCACCAGCCTTCCTGACATCTGGCTCCCTTACATACCTCGGAAGAAGTGTTCTGTTGCTCTCAGCTCCATTTGATTCAATTACATGTATAAACTCTGGAACTGAAGCAGAAATGAACCCTGGTACGTATAGCACAGGGCACCATTTGAACCAGCTTCTATCTCTGGGCCCCAAGGAACTCTGATCTAGAGAGAAATATTTTCCTTTCCTAGATTGATCAGCCAATGTACCTAAGCATTAGGTATTCAAAGAAAGACAAAAACAGTCCTTGCCATCAAGGAGCTTCCATCCTAGTGGGATCTCAAATTGCACTTTGTTCAGACCTATCACTCCTTACATTGTGCTTTATGTTATAGTCCCTGGTGTATATGTTGGGATTGTAAATCATTTTTATTTAAACTTAGAAGACATGAGGGCAGGGATCATGTTTGATTTATCTTTCAAAATGTCTACATGTCTGGCACAAGGTCTACATATAGCAGGTAATAAATAAATGTCTCTTTAAGTCTATTAATTACTCCTTTTGAATACCCTTCTTGCCTGTGTCAGCCGCCTTAGTCAGATTGCTGACCTTGGTTCTGAATTGACTGAGCTAAAAAAGAATATTGTTCAGTGACTTGTAGCCAAACAACTCGTTGTGCCTCACTGCCCAACTCTGCCCTCTAGTGTCTAATTTAAGGAGATCCTTAAAACCATAAAAGCCACTGTATCATCAAGTTGGGGGGAAAATGTTAAGTCTGAAATAATTTTATATTACTGGCCTTTCCTTGCATTAACTTGACCAGCTGTGGTCATAATTTTAGTTCCCTAACAAATGGTCCTCTTCAAGGGAAATACATTCTCTCAAGAACAAAGAAAGCACATGGACCCCTTCAAAAAAGTACATAGACCTCTTAAAGAAAGCAGAAGCTCCCCACAAACCACTAAGAGAATCTCAGTTGCTAAACATGTAGGAGTGACTTGGCTCCAGCCATATTTTCCTTACAATGACTGTACCTAGTTAGAGTTTCATAGAAACTTTTCTATAGAATCAGAAAGCAAGTTGTATCAAGATAACTAAACTAGCAAGAGATTTGAGCACTATTGCTGGAAGTTAATGAGGGTGACAGTAATGATGACGACTCATGAATTCAGAAGCTAGAAAGGTCCAAGCTATGTACAACCAGCCTTAAAAATGTCTAAGAATCTGTAAAGTGCCAGTGAAATGCACTGGCATTTCCTCGTCTAGTTCAAAACCTGTTACTTGTTCAGTATCAAACCTCTGATTTCTCAACCTCTGATTTTACCTCCCACTGGATTCTCTATACTCAGTTATATTTTAGGTTTTATTCCACTGTGCTATATGTGAGCTTTTTGTCAGCCAAACACAAGCAACCAACCGGTTCCATCAAACTAAAAAGGCATTGAGGCCCCACAATGGATTATAGAGTTACAGATTTTCAGAGCTGGAATGGACTTCAGGGACCATCTATCCTAACTCTTATCTTTAAAAAGAGAGTGATAGAGTTCCTACTAAAATATACCTAGCAAATGAAATATCTGTAAAGATCTTAGCATAGTACCTGGCACACAGTAGATGCTATATAAATGCTAAATGATGATGATTAATAAGTAGTCTTCCAACCATTGCTTCACTGTTTCTAATATAAAAGAATCCACTATCTTGAGGCACCTTATTCTGCTTTTTTTTTAACCCTTAACTTCTGTGTATTGGCTCCTTGGTGGAAGAGTGGTAAGGGTGGGCAATGGGGGTCAAGTGACTTGCCCAGGGTCACACAGCTGGGAAGTGTCTAAGGCCAGATTTGAACCTAGGACCTCCCGTCTCTAGGCCTGACTCTCAATCCACTGAGCTACCCAGCTGCCCCCTTATTCTACTTTTGGAGAGATCTCGTTGTTGCAAAGTTTTCCTTTACATTAAGCCTAACTTTCTTGCTTTGCAACTTCTATCAACTGCTCTTCATTCTGCCCTCTGGGACAGAAAAAGCAAGTTTAATCACACTTCCAAATGATAACCTTTTTAAAAGAATTTATTTTCTGCCTTAGTAATAATTCAAAGATAGAAGGGCAAGGACTAGGCAATCGGGGTTAAGTGACTTGTCCAGGGTCTCATAGCTAGAAAGTGTCTGAGGCCAGATTTGAACCCAACTCCAGGCCTGATGCTCTATCCGATGAGCCACCTAACTGCCCCAACAGCCTTTCAGTTACTTGAAGACATCTCACTCCCCCTGAGTCTTCTCACTTCCAAGGTAAGTATTCCTACTTCATTCTACCAAATCTTTTATAATGTGAACTGGAGTTCTTTGACTTTCCTGGTTATACTTTCCTGGATACTTTGCTGCTTATTATCCTTCCTAAAATGTGGCACCCAGAACTGAATACAAGATTCCAGATGTTAGACCAAAGTAAAATACAGCAGGAATATTATTGTATCCCCATAAACTATGAAACCCAAGATCAAATTAGCTTTTTTAGCTGCCAGATTATAAAAATTGATTCATATTAAGCTTTCATCTGCTAAAACCCTGTATCTTTTTCTGACTGGCTACTATTTAACCATGCTTTCCCTATCTTACACTTCCAAAGTTGACTTTTTATACCCTGGTGTCAGAATTTACATTTTATTTCCATTACATTTCTTCTTCAACTATTTGGCCCAATTTTCTAGTTTCTCAGTATCTTTTTGCATCCTTACTTCATCAACCAGTGTGTGGATCTCTCCTATTTTTGTTTCATATACAAATGTGATAAGAGGTTTATCTATACCTTTTTACAAATAATTGCTACATGTATTAAACAGCACAGAGCCAAGCATAGATCTCTGTGACCCTCCACTAGTGACCTCCTGAATTGAAATTGAACTATTAATAACTACTCTTTGGTTCTGGGCATTCAACCAATTCCAAAAACATCTAATTTCCTATTCCTATCTTTTCATCTTTTCTACAAGAAGAATATAATAAATGTTGTTAATGCTTCATAAAAATTGCCTGAAAGAGATCAACAAGATAATTGAGAAAGTAGGAAAAGTATGCTGGTATGGATTTTCCAACATCCTTGAGTTTTCTCTTGCCCTGAGTCTTTTGATCCACTATTCCCTGACATTTTTTACATGCACTCCAAGGCATAGAGGTTCCTGGGCCTGGGAACTCTCTATGGAATAATCACGTACCATTAATATGAAATACCTTAAGTATATTAGGCTATCTTAATAGAAATCTATCCTGGAGTGGGCAATGAAACTTTTAAAAGAAACCTAATTAATGCTCAGGAGGCTCTCTAGTGAGTCAATAATTGGAGATTATGACTGGTTCTGGCCATTACATTTTAGGAGAAGCACTGACAAATTGGTGTACATCCAAAGAAAAACAATGATGATAGATAGCATTGAAATAGCACTTTATGGTTACAAAGTGCTTTACAGAGACTATCATATTTGATGCTCTCAGTAACCCTGGGAGGCAGGTGTGGTTATTATCCCCATTTTACAGGTGAGGAAACTAAGAAAAGCAGATGTTAAGTAACTTGCCCAGGGTTACACAGCTATTAAATATCTGAAACTGTATTTTAACTTAGGTCTTCTTGAGTTCATGTCCAGTGTTTTATCCACTATACTACCTAGCCTACATGGAATACTCAAAACAATGTCATAGTTGAAGAAACTAAGGATATTTAACCTAGAAAAGAAAAGATTTCTGGGTGCATGAGCACTATTTAAAAATATTTAGGGGCCCAAAAATGGGGAAGAGATTGGATTTGTTCTGGTTTTCTTCAAAGGGCAGAATGAAGAGCAGTGGGTTGAACTTACAAAGAGGCAGATTTAAGCTAAAAAAGAATAAAAAATGAATTTTAAATGTCCCAAAGCAGAATGGGCTGCCTCAGGAAGGAGGCAATCTCCCATCACCATCAAGCATCAAGTAAAGAATGAAGAGTCATTTGTCACAGATATTGTAGAAAGAATTTGATAACCTCTGAAATTCAATTCTTTATCTTTGGTTTTTAAATCTGGAAGTATACCTTCTACCCATCCAAATTATATCTTCTTTAGGCATTAGCAGAAAATTTGATAAGTTGATGTGGCCAAAAATGTCATCACTTGATGTCTGGCTCTCAGAGACTAGGCTTCTTGAGTGTGTTTAGAATGGTCCTTGGACAGCAGACTCAGCTGGTCACTAGAAGCTTTTAATGCATGAGGGGATCTGTCAGTCTTACAGTCTGCTGCTGGCATAGCCTTGAAGAATCTGGAATCACCTAAATAGTACAGTGAGGCATAACAACTCTTAAGAATAAAGGGAACTAGTGCTGAGAGGGATCTTAAAGGTCATCCAGCACAACCCCTCCATTTCTCAAAAGAAGAAATTAAGGCCAGAGAATTGAATTGAATTGGCTAAAGTGACAAAGTTCTTTAGTGATGGAGTCTTGATTCATGCCCAAAGTCCTTTAACTCCCTAGCTACTACACCAAGACTATCTCTATTTTTAGGGAGGTTATCATGTAATATTGTGTATTCTGTTCATCTGTCTTTGTGTCTTATCTTCCCAATAGCAAGTAAGCTCCAGGAGAATAGGGATATCTTATCCACATGATGTATTTCCTTCAGTGTATAGCACATGCTTTGAACATAGTAGAAGTTTTATTTATTACATGTGGAAAGAGTTATAAATACAAAGTTGAATCATAGAGGAAACAATATTAAAAATCATTGTGGTTTCCTACTTTCTTCCATTTTAAAACATGTATAATTTTATCAGTATGGGTATTCCGCCCACCAACAAATTTTAGGTCTGTCACCATTCATGGAATGCTATAGCCAAAGAGATTCATCCTTGATGTCCTGGCTTCAATAGGTAAGCCTATTCACATTAAGAATGCTGCTCACAATGCAATGACCCAGGACAGTTCTGAGGGACTTATAGTAAAGAACACTACCCACATTCAGAGGAAGAACTGCAGGAGTGGAAACACAGAAAAAAAGTAACTGCTTGAACACATGGGTTGAGGTGGACATGATTGGGGATGTAGACTCGAAACTACCACACCAATGCAACTATCAACAATTTGGAAATAGGTCTTGATCAATGACACATGTTAAAACCAGTGGAAATGCACATCGACTATGGTGGGGGGGAAGTCGGGGGGCGAAGGGGAAAGTAAGAGCATGAATCATGAAACCATGTTAACTTTTCTAAAAAATAAAAATTATTAAATAAAAAAAAAGAATGCTGCTCAGACTATAATTGAGGCTTTAGTGTAGAACATATGGAATCTCTAGTGGGATATATTAACCTTTAGTTTGTGGATATTTTTTTAATTTAATAACCATTTCAATATAATTTGTTTCCTTTATAATCCTATATGCTTTGTTTTATACATTTAAAAATTAGCCTGAGAAAGAGTCCCTAGGCTTCATTAGAGAAGTGTGGTCCCTTTCAGAATCCCCTGGTTACATAGGGCTCTTCCTACAGGGATTAGGTTGACTGCAAACTACCTCCTCAACTTGTGGTAAGAAACCAAACCAATTTAGCTTACTGTTAACTTGTATGACAATACTGGTCTTCTAGATCCAGGGAGACTGGGGTCTTCATTCTTTCCCTCTCCCATGGAGGAGCCTTCTACACTGGGTTCTCTTGGATACCAAGTGCTTCAACAAAACTGACATTGGTGTCTTAGCAGCCTGTAGTATTTTACTCTCTGTCTTTTCTACTAAAAGCCCCTTTTTTTCTAGACCCACACATAGAGATTGGGTTCAACCCAATTTTAAACTGACATTAAAGGGGAAAAGAAAAGGAAAGTCAAGCTTCCTATATCAGAAGAAAAGTTCGATTCCTCAAAAGGTCCCAGAGCACATGGGGTCATTCCATAGAAATTAGGGATTGGAATCAAGTAAAAGTCCTTTCCCTTTCTCTTCAGGGGAGAAACCAAACTGTTTAAAGTGGAAACACTCCCAATATTCCATCATAAGGACATTGTTCTTGCATAATTATAAAATTTCCAAGTGTCTCTTTGTACAGTAGGCACATTAAAATTTCTCCATGGTTCTCTGCACTAAAGGTGTTTCCCTGAGAGGTACAGGCAAAATTTCCCTTAATGAGTCTCTGTCAGTGCAGATGTAATACAAACGGAGTTTTCTAACTCACCCCTTCCTAGGACAAGCACTTAACAAAGACATACTTAGAAAAACCCTCAAAGAGGTGTGCAACTCCCAGAAAGGGATTAGGTATTTAGGATTGCTCATTTGAGGGTTCTAGACCAGCAGGCAAAACTCCTGTAGATGTACAGTAAATAAAGATCTCAGACAAGCTGTCTGGGCTCAAATAACAGACAAGGCGAGCATTCAAGACCTGTTTAAAAGTAAAAAGATACATATTTATGAGCTGTCAGTGTGCTCTCAGTGAATCTCTTAGGAACCAATATTTTTGGGATACAAAATCCATCTTCATTTTCTGCAGTGCTGACATTGAATACAGTCATATAGTATGATATGCAGACATAAGAATTCAAACAAGTAAAGGTTGTCTCAGAACTTGTCTGACTTTGAAAGGAAACTAATTGCAATCTAAAATTGGAAGAGAGAAAAATATTGCCAATTTTTCCCTAGTAGATTTTAAAACTGAGAGAATTCACCAATGAAAGTGCTAGTTGGAAACTCTATCCCCACAAATGCATAGGGTCCGTTGCACACATCTTCCCAGCAGCATCCTAACAACGAATCTACACTATCTGGCAGCAGTGTCATCAGCTTCAAGAGCTACGGACAGACTGGGTACACAGAACTGGGCAAGGAACCCAGCAAAGAAACTATATCATGCCTAAAAGGAACTGGATACATATTCAAAACTCTACAAAGCCTTCAGCTAGAAAGTGTATCTGATCTTGAGGACTCTTATTAGGTGAGAATGCCACATTCGCTTTCTGAACAAGAGTATACTTTCCCCTGGACTCCATGTGTACTGGTGAGAAAATATGTCACAGACTTGGGCGGGGGGGAGGGGGAGAGGGGGGTACATTGCTGCCAACTCTTCCAACTGTGCCACCTTAGTAAATGCCCTCTCTGAAAGCCAAGTAAGTATAGCTGGTGAAGAAGAAGGTAAAATACATGGTTGGTAGGGATATGATTGGGGATGTAGACTCTAGACGATCACCCTAGTGCAAATATTAATAATATGGAAATAGGTTTTGATCAATGACACATGTAAAACCCAGTTGAACTGATTGTTGGCTATGGGAGGGGGGGTGGGAGGAGGGAAGGGAAAGAACATGAAACATATATCCACGGAAAAATATTCTAAATTAATTAAATAAACTTCATAAAAAAATAAATGATGCAAATATATGAAAGGCAAATAACAGGCTCTTTGTTGAAGAAGGATACATCCTTATTTTATTTTATTTTTTCACCTGTTGATGCATTTTTTAAAAATATAAATGTATTTATTTATTACTTTAAAATCCCCAGATAATTCTCCTTCTCTCCCCTCCTCTATTAAATAAGGCATCATTTGGCAAAAAGATATATTGTATATAAAACTAAAAAAATACATGGGTAAAACATCATGAGCTATAAAAATAGAAAAACCATTCTCCAACCTTTCAAGGATACCCCTAAGGCTTGGAGGGAATGTAGTGCCTGAATGTGAATGAGACTTGTAATAACTTCCCCAGAGCATGTGCTAGAGTAGTATGTTCCAGGGCCTTTGATCTCCTAGCATTGTCTTGGAGAATTCAGGGCCACTTCCACATCACAAGGCATCAAAGCAAGACATTGGTAAATATGTAGCTTCATAGTTCATTATAAAAATAAAGATATAAAATATCTTTAAAACATTCTTTTAAAATTTTGATTTTTAAAAAACGATCAAGGATTCATTTTCCATCCTACCTCTTTCCATACATAGGAAGGTAGGAAGGTACCATGTTTCATTTAAGTAGTCAAAAATCATTTTCACATTGATCATGTTCAAAATATATATTGGTCCATCATTTCTCTGTCATGAGGAAGGCAGCAGTCTTCTTTATCAGTCATCTGGGTTGATCATTTAGTTTATATGTTTTTAAGTCTTGAATAATTTTGAGAATGTTAAATTGAAAAGTTTTTCTACTAATAAAACATGTTTTGGAGATTAGAAGGAAAGCAGAAAATCTTTATAGACAGCTCTCAAATAGAGGTCTCATATCTAAAATACAGAGCTTTGTCAGATTTCTAAGAATTAGAGCCATCCTCCAACTGATAAGTGGGCAAAAGGTACAAACAGACAATTTTTGGATGAAGAAACCAAAACCATATATAGGCATGTGAAAAACTGCTCTAAATCACTACTGATCAAGGAAATGCAAACCAAAACAATTCTGAGATATCATCTCATGCCATCTGATTGACTCAAATGACAAAAGGACAAAATGACAAATGTTGGAGGGGATATGGAAAAATGAGGACACTAATACACTGTTGGTGGAGTTGTGAGCTGATCCAGCCATTTCGGAGAGCAATTTGCAACTATACCCAGAGAGTTATGAAACTATGTATACCCTTGGACCTAATGCAGCTGGGTCAGTTTTCCAAGGAGATCAGGGAAAAAGGAAAAGAACTTATGTGTTCCAAAATATTTATATCAGCTCTCTCTGTGATGGCAAAGAATTGGAAATGGAGGGGTGTCCATCGTTTGAGGAATGGCTAAACAAGTTGTGGTATATGATTGTAATGGAATACTATTGTGTCATAAAAAATGATAAACAGGCTAATTTTAAAAAATTGGAAAGAACTACATGGGGTAATGACTAGCAAAATGAGTAAAGCCAAGAGAACATCATACTTAGCTACAGATTTAATACTTGAAGAATAAATTGTGAATGTTACCTTCAGAGAATGAACTGAAAAATGGAAACATGAAAGACATAATTTATATATAGATGTCTCCCAGATGATGCCTTCTATGATGTGGGAAGGATAAGGAGATACTGAAACAATTGTGAAAAATTCTATTAAAATGTTTTTAAAAGAGTTCTCCACATCCTCTAAAATTATTTGTTTTGGGGGGTTTGTTTGTTTGTTTTTCCAAAACTATTTGTTTTTATAAATATTAATGTCTTAGTTCCTCTGGTTCTCCTCACTTCACTCTGTATCAGTTTGTATGAATCTTTCCATCTCTCTCTGGAACTATCTTTTTCCTTATTTCTGTCAATTTGGAAAGCAATTTGGAATTCTGTACAAAAAGTTACTAAGCAATGTAAGACCTATACCTCAGTGTTCAAAGGAAGAGGGAAAAGGTACTGTATACAATATTTATAGAAACTTTTTTTGTGATGCCAAAAAAATTAACTGGAAACCAAGGGGATGCCCATCAATTGAGGAAGTAAAAAAACAAACTATGTCATACAAATGTAATTAAAGATGTTCCTTATAAGTTTTTCTTAAGTTAGGAGAGCAGTCTTCTTGGAAATAAGACTTTGAGGTAAGAAAATACCTGTTTTCCTTTTACATTAAATTATTTTGTGGAAATTTTTCTGTCCTATACTTAGACAATACGACCTTCAGAATAAGTAGCTTTCTGGTCATGTGATTGTAGATATACTGAGACTGGGGAAATTGTACTTAAAATTAGTATGTTAAGAGGAGGGTTTGAAAGAGGGTTCTCATTTTCTCTTTAATAGGGTGTGGGGAGAAAAATATGCCTGCTTCTTACATGCTGTAGATAGAAATAATTTAAAAAAAATAAAGCAGATGAAGGAATCACGTAGTTTAAATAACTCTGAAAAATCATTCAGGTAATCCTTTTATTTTTAGAGAGCTCACATTCCAACTTCCCCAGACAGACAGCTATGGTAAAAGAGATCTGAAATGACTGTGCTCCAATCCATTTAATCCAATAAGCATTTATTAGTTACCCACTGACTGCATAGCACTATGCAAATGTTATGTGTGAATCAGTGATATTCGACAATCAGTTATAGATGAGGCATTACAATCAACATTAATAAATGCTTCTTGAATTTGAGTAGGGAATAAAATATGAACTGGATAAAATTCTACACTAAGAAACATCAATATGAGAAACAAAATAAATGTATTTTCAGAATACACGAATAAAAGCACTGTGTCTGGAATAAGGAAGAAAACCCTATTGAGCCTGCCCTGGACATACCATATCTACAGTGTTGTATTTGGCTTCCTATTTTAGGAAGGAAATAAAAAAAGTGGAATAGTTTCAGACAAAAGTAAACCAGGATGATGAGAGGACTAGGGATATGGGTTTACAGTGAATACTTAAGGAAATGGGAAGCAGTAAATGGCTAAGAGGAGAATTTGGGAGGGGATGATATAATCACTTTTTTCAAGTATTTGGTTAGCTATCATATATAAGAGTAATTGTGCTGCCTAGGCCCAGAATACAAAAGTAGAATCCGTATGGGACAGATAAAGAGAGGCAGCTAAAGCATAGCAAAAGGTGAAATAAGCTATCTTGGAAAGCAGTTATTTCTACCCTACTACAAGTCTTTAAGCAAAATCTAGATGACCATTTGTGCATTATATTGTTGAGGATATTCTTGTTCAACTATATTTATTGGACTAATGACAAACAATTGCTGTAAAATCATCTAACCAGAAATCCTCAGAAAACATGCACAGTTATACAAAGGGACCTGGAAGCTAAAAGGATTGTTATTGATTCCTCTACAATGTAGCAAAGGATTCTTGAAACTGGGAGAACCGTGAGAATACCAGAAGAAAAAAATAAAAGTTACTAATAAATAAAAGTTGCTATGCAGAAAATAACACTTGTGGTGGGCAAGACAATAAAAAGACTAGACCACTGAATATTAGGGAAAGGTTGACGAAACTTACTTTTTCATTCAAGGCTATACCAAAACAATTATTACAAGTAGAGGTGAACCTGTAAGATCTGGGTTGCTTCCTTAGATTATAAAGCATTCTCCCAAAAATGTTTTGGAGAGTGATCTGACAGGGCTGAAAGGAGGAGGGTTTGCAGCTGTTATCCTGCCTGTCAGTTTTCTACAACCTGTAACCTTTTGCAGATCTTGGGAATGACCAGCAATCAAGAGCCTACGTTGAGAAAAGGTTAAGCCTCTGTAATTCGGTGGACAAATTACAGATAGCCTTTCTCCTTAGCCCACTGGATTTACTGGCTGATCAAGGATTGTGTTCCTATTACCTTTTGTCATCAAGGAGTCAACTTGGATCAGTGTCACCAGTGTTGTGAGAAACCCCTTATCTTCAACCCTTAGCAGTCTCTTCTGTTCCAGCCAGGCTGCCTGCTGGTCTGTGTTAGTGGTAGAGGGAAGTCAGCTTAACTCCATTCTAAATGACAGTTGGTTGAGCTTTCCCTGGTAGAATAGACAAGCCTCACCAATTTCCTCTTTTCCTAACATCATTAAACTGTTTCTTTATAGTTCTTGTTGTTCCTTCTCTACAACCCAAATGACCCACAGTAGTGTAATTGAAATCCCTGGGTAGTTAGAAGGGCAGTTAGCCCCAACTGCCATTCACCCAGGACTGTGTTTTCTGTCACTGCCCATTCCCCAAGTTCAGTCCTTTCCTTGTGGGAGTGGGTGTGATTCCCTTGTGTTTAGTTAGTGTCTGGCAATTGTTCAAACTCACCCCAGTAATCTCCTACCTCCCTTTTTATTTGTTTCACTATTGAGAGAATGATGAACTCTTTTAGATATCTTGGTATCAGAATTACAAAAATTCCCAAATTGAAACAGAATAATCAAATTATGAATGGCTTGTTCTATGTAAAATATAAAAAAATAAACTTTGTCTAAAAATGGAAAAAATCACACTTTGATGACTTGGGAACTTTTATTAAAACACTATTACATGGGTTGAGGTGGACATGATTGGAGATGTAGACTCGAAACTACCACACCAATGCAACTATCAACAACTTGGAAATAGGTCTTGATCAATGACACATGTTAAAACCAGTGGAAATACACATCAGCCATGGGGGGTAGCTGGGGGTGGTGGTGAAGGGGAAAGTAAGAGCATGAATTATGTAACCATGTTAACTTTTCTAAAAAATAAATATTATTAAATGTTTTTAAAAAACACTATTGGGGCAGCTGGGTAGCTCAGTGGATTGAGAGTCAGGCCTAGAGACGGGAGGTCCTAGGTTCAAATTTGGCCTCAGACACTTCCCAGCTGTATGACCTGTTATAATAAAAGAAGACCCCCTCTGATACTCCTATCTAGTAGACGTAGATGTAGATGGAGTACAGAGAGAGGATAGGATGACACCTCCCTCCTTTATAACAGTTGCCCAGGCAGGATCCTTTAGGTTAATGGATGATATCCCTTCAGGACCCACCTGGGGTTAATTGATATTATTATATTGGGCTCTTCAGCTTGGTAACGTAGATAATCTGACTGTGTGACTCCCTTCCCAAAGAAGCTTTGGAATAACCATTTCAAGAAGGTACTTTAAAACTTTGAATGTATTTGGCAAAGAAGGATAATGGTATGGGATAGAGGTATTGGGAGACCCTAATTTAAATGATAGTAATGAATCTCTAAACTGCAGGCAAATGAAGGAATCAAGATGATAGCTTCTCTCTGGTACAGCCTGGCCAGGGCCACACCAGAGCAGGCAAACTGCTGTATAATCTTTCAGCTTCTTCTTCAATAGATGTTAAGCCTACTCAGTTTGAGATATCCACCCCTTTTCCACCCTCTTCTTCTCCTGCCCACTTCCCAGAACTCTCCCGGGCCCTGGGAAACCTAGATGACTACAGATGATTGATTTCCTACTATCTAGGGGCAGTAGAATCAGAGATGGTGGTCTGATACAGGTTGATGATGGTACAGGAACCACAGGAGGAGCTTGCAGGGTTGAGTTTGCAAGTCTCAATTCCCCAAAGACCAGGATCCACTGATCTCCCGCCTCAGGGACAGGTAAAGAACCAAGAACCTCTGCCAGGGCTACCAACTGCCCTCTCCTGTCCACATGCCTCTCTGGGAACATTCCGACATCCGACTGATCCACCTGTCAATCACAGAGTGAACTCCCAGCTCCCAGACATTCAAAATAACAGACCCTCGGCAAGTCACTTGACCCCCATTGCCCACTCTTACCATTCTTCTACCTCTGAGCTAATACACAGAAGTTAAGGGTTTAAAAAAAACGCTATTGAAAACTTTGGGCTACAAAAAAAGTCACTAAATTGTGCTTAGGTTTTTAATAGCAATCTACTACCTGTCCTATACCCCAGAGATTTAAAAAAAGAGGAAAAAGATCTATAGGTATAAAAGCAATTATGAAGATACAGTTTCAGGGAAACCTGGGAAGACTTGTATGAATTGACATAAAGTGAATTAAGCAGAACCAGGAGAACATTGTATACAATAACAACAAAGCTCTAAAGAAAAACAACTTTGAAAGGTTTAAGAAACCTGATTAATTCAGTGACCAACTATGATTTGAGAGGACTGGTGCCCAAGCATGCTAGCTGGCTCTTTCTGAAAGAGGTGATGGGCTTAAGGTGCAGAATGAGGTATATAAGTTCATGCATAGATAATATAGAAATTAGTTTCACTTGAATATATTGGTTATAAAGGTTTTGCTTTTCTTTTTTTAAATTGCAATTGTGGAAGATGGGGGAGAAGAAGGGAAATTGGAGGATCATAAAAAAGTAATGTTTCCACCACTACCAAAGGAAAGAAAGAAAAGAGTAATTGAAGCATTTTAAAATGCATAAACAAGTAAAAAAAGAGCAGAAGGAAACTTTTTAAAAGCCATGCAACTTTTTTGGTACAACCCTTACCTTTTGTCTTAGGATGAATATTAATTGTCACTAGCTACTAAGTATCAATTGCAAGTCAAAAGATGGGTAAAGGCTAGGCAATGGGGGTTGTGACCTGCTCAGGGTCACACAGCTAGGAAGTGTCAGGCCAAATTTGAACCCAGCTCCTCCAGAATCCAGGCATGGTTATCTACTAAGCCATCTAGCTGCTCCCATAAAGCCATACAACTTTGAAAATCATATGTTGAATTTATTCTATCCTTAAAAGGCAAAACAAGCTGTTTATAATAGAAAATTGCAGTTTCATGCATCGTCTTTTTTTCCATTCAACTTTGTATGTGGAAAATGTTCATTTTATTTGTTTTTTTGTTAAGTTCAGAAAGTTAAAATAAAATTTAAAACTGAGGGGACAAAGTTATGGACCATAATCAAGGCTAATCTTAAAAAAAGAACTGTTCATTAAAGCATAAGCAAAATATGCAATGTAATGTGATGAAGAATTAAAGAATGTCACCTTGTGAACTGAGTGCCAAATCACATAAAATAAATTACTATGTAAAAATGAGCACATGTTAAACTTTTAAAAATACAAGTTTATTGTGTCAAGAAATTTAATTATTTTACTTTGACCCAATTAATTCACATGCCACTGTTTGCAAAGGAAGTGGTGACCACAAAGAACCACCACAGTTTCATCAACAACTCTGTCAGATGTTGCTGTCTGGGTTGTTTTTGCTTAACTGTTTTTCCTTACGTGAGAACAATCACAGGGTGGGGTTAGGAGAGGGTGTGATATTTGGAAATGATTATGATGTTAAAGCAAAAGATACCAATAACATGTTTTTTGGTTTGGCTTTTTAAAAATAGGTCCTGTCAAACTGATATTATATTCTTTTGTAATATATCAGGGTATATCCCAGATTCTTGGAGCTTATATTATAGTAATATATTGTATTATATCCTTCCTGTGATATACAAGGCTATATCCTAGATTCTTGGAGATTAACAAATCATAGGGATGCTCTAAATATAAAAGTCCCTGGGTTTTAGCAAAGCATTTGATGAAATGAATGCCTATGAGGGCATTCCTTCTGACTTACAGCTGAAGCTTCCAGTATGATGTTGTGAGGAAGATTAATTTACTATTAGTGTTGGACCTAGCAGGAAGGGCTGGAGGATTCCAAGATGGAATGAAGGAGCGGGAAGTGGGGCTTGTGCTCTGAGAGAGACTCCATTAGTGGTTGGGGACATAACTGTTGCTAACCCTGGGAGATCTCGGAGTTAGGGAAAAACTGCATCCAGATTCCCCAGGATCCTGAGAGGAGGAGGCTTTCAGCAGTGGACAACAGACCTGCAGAGCAGCAGGGGAAGTGGTTTGTGATCTGGTGGACAGCATTTCACACTCACTCTCCCTACCTGGGTACCTTGGATCACCTGGTGGAGTTGGCTCTTGGCATCCTGTGACTATCTTTGGATTTACCATGAGACCCCTCAGGCCCTTTAGCTGAGCTGACCAAACCTGGCTAGAACCAGGTTTGGAGGAGCTTTCCCTGTGACTTCAGTACTGCTTCCTTTGGGCCCTGCCTGGCTTAGGTCAATAGAATAGTGTAGACAAGTCCTTCCCTTGCCCCTGTGGTTTGCCCTTAGGTTATAAGTATAGAATCCCTTATTCCCATCCTTAATTATTATTTCTCTCAATTAAACTGTTATAAACTTTTACCTTTTGCTGCTGGTTTCATAGACCCTAGCCTAGCAGAGCTGAGTGACTGTTGGCCTAACAGCCATTCCTATTGACAGTTTAACAGCTTGGCTGTAAACCCTGGTCTCCCTATCCTGGTTGGTCCTGTCTCTCCTTCAACCCAGTGTGAACCCACAAACCATTTAGTCACATTTAATAATAATAGTTAACATCCCTGGTGTCCTGCCTTTACAGTGGTCATCTCTTCCTAATAGGAAATAAGATCCTTGCCAGCAGGGACTATTTTGCGTTTCTGACTGTATCCACACCACACCTAATAAATTCTTAACAAAAGCTTTTTCTTTCAATCATTAAAGGTTCTATGTTAGCTTGATCAGTGGTTGGCCTTATGCTGTTAAATATTTTTATCAATGATTTGGAGAAAGGTATAGATGAAATCCTAATCAAATTTGCAGAATGAAGTTAGGAGTGGCAGTGAATACATTGGATAATGGTCAGGATCTAAAAGCACCTTCCCAGGTTGGTGTACTAAACTGAATCTAATAAGATGAAACTTAATAGGGATAAATGTAAAGTATTATATGTAGGTTCAATAAATGAATTTCTAAGTAAAAGATGGAGTAAAGATGGTTAGATAGTAGTCTGGAAATGATTTGGGGTTTTCAGAGGATTGAAAATACAATATGAGTCAATCATGTGATCTGGCAGCCAAAAAAGCTAATTTGATCTTGGATTGCATTAAGAACAAAACTTCCAGGAATTAAGAAGTAAGAGTTCTGTGTTTATAACCCTGGTTATATCACATCTGGAGAATTGTGTTCAGTTCTGTTGCCACATTTATAAAAGACATTGATAAGCTAGACAGTTTCCAAAGGAAAGCAGCCAGAATAGTCAAAGGATCTTAGGGTCATAAATCCAAAGTTAGAAAAAAAGACCTCAGAGATTATTGAGGTCAGTCTCATCATTTTACAGAAAAGTGAAGTCCAGAGTGGCTAAGTGATGTGCCCAGGGTCATACAACTAATTAGTGTGGGAGCCAAGATTCAAACCTAAGTCTCCCTGATTCCAAATCCAGAGATCTGTTCTGCTGCATTTCGCAATGATGAG
Organism: Gracilinanus agilis; assembly: GCF_016433145.1. Classification (NCBI taxonomy): domain Eukaryota; kingdom Metazoa; phylum Chordata; class Mammalia; order Didelphimorphia; family Didelphidae; genus Gracilinanus; species Gracilinanus agilis. The sequence goes on along the minus strand of NC_058135.1, from coordinate 226,295,230 downwards.
GCATGGTTGAAGAAACTGGAGAAGTTTAATCGGAGGAATGGAAGACTCAAGGACAATATGATCACTGTCTTCAAATACTTAAAAGTATATCATGGGAAAGAAGGGTTTTATTTGTTTTGGTTAGTCCAGAATGACTGAAGTAGGAGCAATGAGAAGTTGGAAAGGGATAAATTTAGACTTGAAGTGAAAATTCCCTAATAATGAATATTCCTCAAAACTAAAATGAGCTTGCCTCAAGAGATGATGAGTTTTTAGCTTTGTATCCCAAAGAGATAAAAAAGGGTCGGGGGGGCGGGGTGGTGGTGGAGAGGACCTATACTCTTCAATTCAAATCAAAGCAGCTCTTTTTGTGGGGGGAGAACTGGAAAATGAGGGGATACAATTCCCACCAATTGGGGAATTGTAAATAAGCCATAGTATATGATTATAATGAAATACTTTTGTGTTACAAGAAGTGACAAGTAGGAAGAGGTCAGTAAAATCTGGAAAAACATATGAACTGCAGCAGAGTGAAATAAGCAGAACAGTTCACTGTATACAGTGATGGGAATACTATACAATGAACAACTGTGAGTAACTTAGCAATATAATGATCCAAAATGATCCCAAAGGACTCATGATAAAAAACACCATTTGCTTCCAGAGAAAAAGAACTGACAGAATCTGAATTCAAACCAAAGTAAACTTTTTTCATTTTCTTAATTTTTTGTTTCCTTCCCCCAAAAAAGATTAATATGAGAAAATGTTTTACATGATCACACATGTAAAATCCATATGAGATTGCTTATCATCTCAAGGGGATTGACTAGGGTGGGAGGTAGATAATTCAAGATTCAATATTTTTGGAAAGTGTTTTTACATGTAATAGTGGGGGGTAATGAAATTAAATTTTTTTAAAAGAGAGATGGTTCATTTTACTTCAATGGGGGTCTTTAAGGAAAGGCTGAAATTAGATTAGTTTAGATGGACTCTGAGAGGTTTCTTTTTTCTTTCTTTCTCTTCCTTCCTTTCTTCCTTCTTTCCTTTTTTTCCTCCTTTCTTTCCCTTATCTTAGTATCAATTCTAACACAGAAGAGTAGCAGGGACTAGGCATTGGGGGTTAAGTGACTTACCTAGGATCCCACAGCTAGGAAATATCTGAGGTCAGATTTGAATCCAGTTCTTCTAGAACCCAGACATGGTTCTCTATTTACCGTGCTATCTAGGTACCCCAAGCTTCTTTAATTCTCTAAAATTTTGTGATTCCTTGATTCTGAAGACCCAGGTTTGAATCTTGCCTCTGGAATTTACAAGCTGTGCAACTTAACTTTTCTGAGCTTCAATTTTCCAATCTGTTAAATTGGTTATTGATTAATATCGCCTTCCTCATAGTCATGAATCTCAAATAAGATCATGTAAATAAAATACTTTGTAAATCCCAAAGGGCTAATTATTATGATCATCTTTACCTTGAGTAAGTACTTAATAGAATCTCAGAGTTGGAAGTGATTTTGAGATCATCTGGCTGAACTGGCAGCATGAATCCTTTCTATAATTTCCTGACAAGCCTCTGCTTAAATACTTCTAATAACAGTGAACCTACTGAAGCAGCCAATTCCATTACTGAACATCTCAAATTGAAAGGAATTTCCTGAGCTAACATCTATATAGCACTTTCAAGTTTGCAAAGTGCTTTATGCATATTTATTTTCTTGTTTGACCTGATCCTTATACCAACCTGATGAGGGAAATACTACTATTATCACCATTTTACAGATGAAGAAGTTGAGGCTGAGATAGAATGCTTAGTTCAGCCAGGGTCAGGATTTGAAGTCAGGTCTCTCTGATACCAAATTCAACACTCTATTCATTTAAGCCACCTAGTAGCCTTCTTCCTTATGTTGAGCTGAAATTGGAATTCCTACAAGTTCAACCCACTGGCGCTACCTTGTAGTGTATACTGGAGTGTAATCCCTCTCACATGACAGTCCTTCAAATATTTAAGGATGATTCTTTCTTGCCTGGATCTGTTTGAATGAGGAAGCAATAAATGCGAAGCCTCCAGATGGAGGAGACCACCAGTTGCCATCTCTTCTTATACTCAATGGATTCATATGAATCCATGAGAAATGACTCGGCTGTTGCTTCTTGTTCTGGTTTTCTCTATTCTTTCCTGTCTCTGGTGAAGGAAGGCTGAAGACAAACTAAACTATGTTGCAATCTTGTGAGCTTCAAAATGTTAAGAGAGGACCAGGGATCCAAGAACTTGAGTCAACACCAACCAAAGCTTGTGGGCAATCAAGCCTGGTGAGGAGTGAATCCTAAAATGACTTGCTTAACTCAGCCCAGAAGTGGATCATCAGTGAGCTACTTCTCCATCAACTCTGTTGCATTTGAAAGTGAACTTGGTTTTACTTTCTTTCTTAGTGGGGAAGAGAGCTAGAGGAAAGTGGGAGGGGAAAAAGGTATTTTCATTGATTAAATTAAATTAAATTTTAAAAAGAAATGACAAAAAAAGGAAAGTGAACTTGGTGGCTCTGTGCATAGAGAATCAAGCCTGGAGACACAAGGTCTTGGATTCAAATGTGACCTCAGATACTTCCTAGCTGTGTGACCCTGGACAAGTCATTTATCCCTCCTTGCACAGCTTTTACCATATTTCTGCCTTAGTATTCATTCTAAAATTGAAGGTAAGGGTTTAAAAAAAAAGTTTGAACCTACTCTCTCCAGATTCTGAGATGGCATCTGAGAGAAACTGCCTTTAAAAACAAACAAAAATGGAATCAAAGTTTATTTTCTGCATACACTCCTGTACATTACAAAGACAAAAATAGCGTATAACTTTTTAATATTTAACCAGGTTACTTCCAATAAATATGTATGATGAAACAAATTAAAAGACTAAACTTGTCAGGAAACCTATAAAATGTCTCAAGTTTTAGATTCTGCAGCATTAGTATGCTGGAATTTCTGTTTTGTGTTTTCTTAAGTGCTGACCATATCATCCAAAATCCCTTCACATTTCCTTGGAGCTTTTTCAAAATTGTCAAATTACAGTTAACTGAAGTAACCCAAAGACCTATTATTTGATGGGAAGTTTTAAAGCCATTTTGCATTGCCATTATTTAGAGAGCATCTGCTCTAGAGAGCACTGAGTCAGTGAGGCGTGAGCCACTGCCCACTCAGTCAAAACAGACACAGGCTCCTGGGCATAATACCTTAGAGATTTTTTTATGTTTGTATATTCTAGTAAGAACAAGCCATAAGAGATGTCTCAACTAAGTTAGACAAGTTTTAGTTTCAAATATGGCATGAGAATAGGAAAATATTTCTTCCACAGATTTTTGTCATGTACCTAAGGGCTAGACCAGTGATGGCAAACCTTTTAGAGACCTTAGAGACTGAGTGCCCAAACTGCTACCCTCATGCTGCACGTAAGCTCCCCCACCTTACCCCAGACAGGGGAGGGAGGAAGTGCTCTCATTGGGCTGCTGGGCAGAGGGGTGGGTCATGTAAGAAATGTCCTCAGGAGCCTGTGGACAGGGGGAAGGGAGCAGCCCCCTCCAGCACACGTGACATAGGTTCACCAACAGAGGGCTAGCCAGTGATGGGCAAACTACGGCCCATGGGCCTGAAATTTTCTATCTGGCCATGTGACATTATTCCTAATCCTGACGAATACAATGAGTAGGATACAATACAATGAAACTTCAAAAGAGTTGCCTTAGAAACAGACTGACAGATGAGCATTTCCTTTCCTTTGGCCCTCTCTTTAAAAAGTTTGCCCATCACTGGGCTAGACCATATCAGGGTCTTACCAATTTTCAGTGCCCGGCATTAGCCATGCTCCCAATGCTTGGAAAAGTAAGTAAATTATGAAGTCCTGACATTCAGCCAAAAGAGCAGGGTTTATATTTATCAGGAATAATCAAGGGCTCCAAGAGCCCACAGACAGGCTGATAGACCAACTAGTGTCTGCTGGGGCTTTGGGATGAGCTGAGAGTATTTCAAGCACATTTTGCTATAGCTGAAAACTTACCCAAAGACATTTTAGCTCTAAAACATGTTTATGCTTCATAATTTAACAACTGTGTGGCCCTGGAAACATTACTTAACCTCTGTCTCAGATTTTTCTCAACTGTAAAATGGAGATAATAAAAGCATCTCTCAGGGTTGTTGTGAGAATCAAATAATAATTGTAAAGCTCTTAGGACAGTACTTGGTGCATAGCAAGTACCTGACCAAATGTTTTTATTTTTTTTTAATCTTGGTCTATAGTTTGTCTGGGCCTGGTTACTTAAACTCAATCAGAGCAGCTAAGTGCTCGCTTACTAATTTCTCCCTTATCTAGGGTTTCAGTTCCCTTTTAACCCTTTTTGTTCTACTGTTTTCATTCTAAAGTTCATTTTCCTTGGTATAGGAGAAAATGAGAAATTGATGAGTTCCTCTCTCTCTGCTATCTGTGAGCGTCTCCCATCTCTTGTTCTTTTTTGTCCTCAGAATAGCTAAGTATCTGTTTTTCATTGATTTTAGCATTTCTTTTTGTCACAAATCTCAGCTGATTCTAAGCTTTAGCCTTCTTGACATGTTTTCATAGGATGGTGCTCCAGTTTTATATTCATCCTTCATTACCAACTTCATAGACATCTTATTTAATTCCTTCCCAGAGCTCATCTCAGAGCTCCCACTACAGCCATATTGACCTTTTTTAGAGATTCCCAAACTTTCTATTTCCTGTATTAGACATCTGCAAAAAATATTTTGTTGACTAGGCTGACAGCTCTTCATTTTCACAGAGACTTTAAGAACATTTCTAATATATGTCTATAAAATGGGGATAAAAAATTCCTGCCCAGCTAAAAGTGGCAAATGGGACAACAGATGTGAAACAAATTTGGAAACTATAAAATTCAAATCCTCTTGAGGGCAGGGACTATTTCCTTTATTTCTTGGTATCTCTAGGACTTAGTACAGTCCTATTTGTTGAATTGAAATTCATTCATGAATTAAGTTCAATTAATTTTACTGCATTGATGTAACTCAGTAGTTAACATTGGGACTTGATAGCATTATCTCTTAGAATTTAGGCTGGCTATGTTGTTCAGACGGATAGGGAGTTGCTTATATTCCATTTGTTTTCAGTAAACTAAAGGATTTCCATCAAAGGCTTTCACTTAGGAGAGAGATAAGAAAATTTGATTTTTTAGTGTAAAAATCAATTGCCTTGCCCCTACCTTTCTTCTGCTTTGGAACTTATACTTAGTATTGTAAAAGTGAAATTTGGGAAATGCTACATTTCCCATGGTCCAATGGGTTTCCGGTTTGGTTCTTTGGGTGTGGGGATGCCTGCGTCACCACGCAAAAGACTGTTTAAATGGGAGGAGTATCCAAAAGGAAGCCTCTTGCTAGCAGGCTCGGGGAGAGACGAGAAGTAACAAAATGGAGGCGGCAGTTTTGAATTCTTACAAGCGCATGGTCAAATGACTTTATCTATCAGCATGGCTTTAATTAAAATACTAATTTATATATTTATCTCAGTCTTTATTATTTTTAATCTTTATAATTTTGGCAACCACACGGTCAAAATTCAAATTCTCAATCTTCCAGATAGCCTAATGATAGCCATGTTTTCTTTTTGGCCTTGCTCAGCTCTTTTGAGCACTTTTTTAAAAAAGGAAAGTGGCTTTCCTTGCCATGCTTTTGCTAAAAGCAACAGCACGTTTTTGCCTCAGGCGGGACTCAGCCAGCCAGTCCAGCCCAAACCACCTTGGGAGATCAGGCCAGCCAATTCTGGCTTTTGGCTTTAAAACTAAAATGCCGGAGCCCAGCCAGTGTGCCTCTGCTGCTGATCTCCTGACTCCAGACCTGATCTCCATTCCTACAGCTTCCTGACTACAAGCCTGCCAGCGTTCCAGTGCCTGTGATCTCTGATCCTGCCGCTGGTGCTGGTAGTCCTGCTAGTCCCAGAACCCCAAGCCCCAACAGCAATGACCTGCTGCTTTTGCCGAGATTTTCAGAGACTTCTGCCTCTATTGCTTAGGCTTGGGTAATATATTTCCACTACCCTCCCTTGGTAATGGCCTGCATTCTAGACCTCCACGTGTTTCTCTAAAGACCTAATTTAGGCAACCCCCACCCACACAAGCTCTACACGTGGGTATTTTCTACAAAACTGACCTAAGCTTTTCTCTAACCCCGAGCCCACGTGAACCTAGTGTCTGAACCTCTCAGGTGCATGGCCTATTCAAACTTTTGCGATTATTAAAAAACTGAACTTAGGGGAAGAATATTCACCCCGTACCTGCTCAGAACTTTGAACTTTAAAAAAACAAAAATCAAAACAAAACAAAAAAAATTCCTTAAACTCAGCAGAACTCAATCAAAAGAACCTTAAATTGAACAAGGAGTGAACTTTTAAACCTCGGAACTGAATGAGTTTTATTTCTGTTTTAAAAAGACTATATCTTACTGTATTTTGTTAATTAGTTTTGTAAATTAATCTTGCTTATTTCATTGATTTTCCTGTTATACTGAATCATTTTAAGTTAATGAAGTTTGTGGCTGCTAGATTAATTCTGTTTATGATTTTATTGTAACTCCCAAATAATGAGAAAAATCTATTAGAACTGGTAAGAGGTTTCGACCAGCTTGTTGATCTGATACTACTGGATTTATAGAGCACATGTTTTTTAAAAATGTATTCTGTCTTGGTAATTGTAAAGAAACTTGGAAGTTTCCATGCTTTGAGGATTACCTTGTAATTTTACAAGAGGTCTTACTTTAAATCCTTAAGAATTGTTGTCTTAAAGGATAATGCTTTTATATATTTTATTATAAGAGAAATTATTGCCTAAAATAGGTAGAAGTATTTCCTACCCAGGATTTTTTAAAACAGGAAACCAAAGAGCTCCTGTATATTCTTATCTGAGGATAATTTAGACTAGAAGATTTTTAAAATATCAGATTTGCTATGGAAGGAATAACAGAGTTTGTTGAGAAACTCTTAGCCAAGATTTAAAAGTTGTAACAAGTATATGATTTTAAACATCACTGTTTATTGTTTTAAAATGTGCTATTGGAAATAATGGTACTCTATTTGGATGTGCATTGTGAATCTGCTACTTGTAAGATCCATTTTCTCTCATAGAAAACCTCGTTTTTGGGTAACAAAACCCTTCTGGTTCTAAGCTATATATTTTTGATTTTTTTTTTAAATTTTAAATCCTTAACTTCTGTGTATTGACTTATAGGTGGAAGAGTGGTAAGGGTAGGCAATGGGGGTCAAGTGACTTGCCTAGGGTCACACAGCTGGGAAGTGTCTGAGGTCAGATTTGAACCTAGGACCTCCTGTCTCTAGGCCTGGCTCTCAATCCACTGAGCTACCCAGCTGCCCCCTATATTTTTGATTTTTAAAACATTTTTTTAATGAGAGCAATTGATTTTTCCTTTTTATCATCTTGTACTGGAAGTACATATATAATCATTATTTATCTTTTTTTAATAAGCTTAATGCAAATACCTGAGCCTATAGGACTATGATTTAAATGCCTCTCTGATTCCAGAAGGGAACATAAAGCCGTAAATTCGTGCTAAACAAGGCACATGGTCAGAGACTTGACTGACTAAAATCTGCATGGATTGCAGAGTTCTATGCCAATACTTTAGGGCTTGGAAATTGGGGTTTGAGTCCTGGAGTCCCAGTCTTTTCTAAAACTTTAGAGGACGTGGGTCCCCTAGACTTAGAATCCTAGAAAGCACCTAAGATTGGTTATTTATTTGGCTCACTTCCCTGAAAAGCTGATGGTAAACCAGATCAGAGAGAGAGACATTTCCTTTAGTCCTGGCCCTGAATAGGTAATTGCAAACTGCTGAATTCACTTTAATTAGGCCTTCTTTGAAAGGTCTAAGTTTATTTTCCCTACATTTTTTGCACATTTTACATTTCATTCACAAGTTAATTTTTTCTTTTTTTCTTGAATTTTATTCTTTTTATTTTGCCATCCTTAGCTGACCTAAGGTACCCCTTTTAAAAAAAAAGGTGTGTTTAGAATTTCCCTCAGAGGGATGGGATGTCTGTTAAGTTTTTTTTTTAATTCAATAATGTCAAAATATATGTATATTTAACTCTTTTAGGAGTAATTTCAGGGGGAATTGTATAAATCTTAGAAGAAAATGTATGTTTTGTAATCTATAATGTAAAGTTTAAATTCTTTTGAGAATAATTTCAGGATAAGGATCTTGCCATCTCCCCAGAATCCAGACGACGAACCTGTTTGGTGAAGATACCATGAAGATGTCTGAAAAGCCTTCACTGTACCATGAAGACCAAATTTGAACTTTGGGGTGCAGTTGATTGAACTATGGAGAGTTAAACAGCTGAATGCAATTTGTTCTAATTGTACACTGTTATACCAATAGGGGACTGCCCCCAAATTGGTTTTTGTCAAAGTGGCTAATTTTATCCATTTGTTCATCTATTTCTTTTATCCCCCAAATTCCTAAATTTTAGAAGTTGTCTATTTTTACAGGTCCAGCGAAGAAAAAGGGCTATCCTTTTTTTTGCTGGACCTCAGGGGGAATTGTAAAAGTGAAATTTGGGAAATGCCATCTAAAAGTATATATATATATATATTTACTATGGACATTTGGGGACCTTAAAACTACATTTCCCATGGTCCAACGGGTTTCCGGTTTGGTTCTTTGGGTGTGGGGATGCCTGCGTCACCACACAAAGGACTGTTTAAATGGGAGGAGTATCCAAAAGGAAGCCTCTTGGCTAGCAGGCTTGAGGAGAGACGAGAAGTAACAAAATGGAGGCGGCAGTTTTGAATTCTTACAAGCGCATGGTTTAATGACTTTATCTATCAGCATGGCTTTGATTAAAATACTAATTTATATATTTATATCAGCCTTTATTATTTTTAATATTAATAGTATTGATTCTAAAACAGGAAGTAGGGTTTAAAAAAACAAGCAGCATCTAGGTGGCCCAGTGGATAGAGAGACAGGCCTAAAGACTCCTGGGTTCCAGTCTGGCCTTGGACACCTTCTAGCTGTGTGACCCTGGGCAAGTCACTTTGCCATAATAGCTTAGCCCTTACCACTTTTCTGCCTTGAAACTGATACCTAGTATCAATTCTGAAACGGAAGATAAGGTGTTTTTTTTTTTTAAATTAAGAAAATAAAATAAGAATGAGGGGCATCTCTGTCACTAATTCCTATGTAATCTTAAATGGGTTGCTTCCCCTCTCTAGAGTTTACTTGCTCACACATATAAAATAAAGGATCTGTACTAGAAGCTACCTAAGTCCTTTCTTGTTGTGAGATTTTATGATATTAAGATTTTAGAAAAGCAGAACTCTTGAAATTCATACTTTTTATTTTATCCAAATGTTTTATTAACTGAACCAAATGGCCTAAAATCCAAGTATGATCACATTTTCTTAATCACTTAGCCAGTTTAATTTTATTTTTATAAACATTATTACATCTAAGTCACTGATAGAAATCAGAGGCTTGGAGGAAGCCAGAGATAACATGCTTCTCAAAGTAATATGAGGTGAAAAAATATGAGGACATAAGGGTTTACTGGGCCTCCTTGTCTTTTTTTCTTCCCCACCCTGGCTTTTTAAACAAGTCCTACATTTATTACACCCATCTCTTTGAGATAATGCAATCTGACTTTCAATTGGTCGAGAGTTCTCTGACCCAGCTGCCCAAAGTTTCCATACAATCTCTTTGTGGTTATTACCTGAAATTTTTATTTAATTTTTTTCAGTGAATAAAAGCTTATTTTCTCTCCCTCTACTCTTTCCTCACACTGGATAAAGAAAAAGGGAAACCAGATCTCTTTGTAACAAATAGGCAAAGTTAAGAAAAACGAATTTCCACAATGAGTATGTCCAAAAAATTTATCTCTGACTACACTGCAACCCATTTTCTATGAAGGATATCCTTCAGAGGAATGATCAGGATGGTGAGAGTACTATAAACCATGCCATAAACAGATCAATTGAAAGATTTCAGAGATTTGACTATAGGGAGACATGATATAGTCACCTTCTAGAATACGAAGCACCATCTTGGAAAAGGAATAAGACTTATGCTTAGTACCAGGGGGAAATGAACAGCAATGGAGAAATTACAGGGAGACACATTTCAGCACCATGTAAAGAAAACTTTAAAGAACAATTAGTACTATCCAGAAGTGAAATGGACAGTCTTAGGAGTTTTGCATTCTGTAGTTTTTCAAGGCGTAGCTACGGAATCACTTGCCCATTTTGTTGTTGAGCATATCCTTTCATAGGTGGACCTCTCAAGCTTGTTTCAATTCAATTTTGTTCAGTCATGTCAGCCCTATCCAACTCTTTGTGACTTCGTCTGGAGTTTTTCTTGGCAAAGATGCTGGAGTGGTTTGCCATTTCCTCCTCTAGTTCATCTTACACATAAGGAAACTGAGGCAAGTAGGGTCAAGTGACTTGTCCAGGGTTGCATAGCGCTTAAGTATTCTGAGGCTGGGTTTGAACACAAGAAGATGAGTCTTCCTAATTCCAAGCCCAGTGTTCTACCCACTGTACTATCTAGTTGCCCACTAAATCAAAATAACAAGCCTTTATTAAATGCCTACCATGTGCCAGATGCTGTGCTAGGTGCTAGCAAGAAAGAGACAAAAATAAAACAATCCTATTTTCCTCTAAGAACCCTATTCTTTTATAGGAAATAACATGGTTTCCCATATGTAAAAGCAAAATATAGGGTAATTTTAGAAGAGAGGAGGCATGATGGCAACATTAAAGATCTGGTACATGATGGTCCTTCACTGAGTTCCGAAGGAAACTGGGGATTTTAAGAGGCAAAGCCATAGAAGGAATGAATTCCAGGCATAGAGGACAGGCTGTGTAAAGGCAGGAAGGTAAAGATAAAACAATCTTGGAAGGGAATAGTAAAGTAGGCCAGTTTGGTAGGAACACAGAATGCATGAAAGGGAGTTACGATTAATAGGCATGAAAGGCAGGATACAGCCAGATTGCAAAGGGTTTTAATGCTAAACTGAGGGATTTCTATTTGATTCTAAAGTAAATAGGGAGATACTGGGGTTTTTTGAGCAGAGGAGTGACAGCCAGCCCTGTGCTTTGTAAATATTACTTATGGTGGAGAATTACAAAGACTCCAGGAGGCAGGGAGACTCAGAAGCTATTGAAATAGTCCAAGCAAGAGGTAAAGAAGGATGAGTAGGGTACTGGCATTGTTAGCAGAGAGATGGGCAGGAGGGATGTTGTGCAGGTAGAATTGATCATTTGGCGAGTGACTGGATATGTGGGGGTGAAAGAGAATAAGGGGTAAAGGATACTTGGGTAACTGAAAGGATAATGGTGCCCTGGGGAAAAAATAGGAAGGATGATGATGAGAAGTGGAGGTGGTATAGAAGGAGAGAATGAGTTCTGTTCTGGACATATTTAGTTTGAAATGTCTATTAAGCAGTTGGTGATGCACAGCTGGAACTTAAGAGTGAAAGACTAACTGGAAAACTTAAAAGCACTACAGAGATGATAATTGAATGATAATTGAACCCATGGGAGCTGATGAGATCACTGAGTATGTAGAAAAAGAACAGGGCCCAGGAGAGAATTTTGAAATTATAGAATAGGACATGGATGATGATCTTGCAAGAAGTGGAGATGGAGCAATCAGGTAGGAGGAGAAATGAGAGAGAGAGAGAATAGTGTCAAGGAAACCACCAAGGAAAGAGTATCCCAAAAAGGAAGGATGGACAGTTGTATTAAATGCTGTGGAGAGGTCAAGAAAGCTGAGGACTAAGGAAAGTTCAAGGGATTGTGGCAATTAAAAGATCAATGGTGTCTTTGGAGAGAGCAGTTTTGGTTGAATGAGGAGTTTAGAAGAATCGAATTTCCGAGCTAAACAAAAATGCAATAGCTTCCTCAGATGAATTATACACAGAAAGATAATTTGCTGAATGACTAAAAAATTTCTTTCCTGAAACTTGTTAGGAAGGCCAAAATAGCTGTGCAAAATAGGATAAACCATTTTCCAAAATAAGAATCAAATAGTATACATATATGTACACTTATATTTATATATCAATCACATATTACTATGCACATTTATGTAATGTGCACACATATTCTACACGCATATACACACATGCACATTTATGGCTAGTCATGACAGCCCTGAATTCAATGTGGCAACAGAAGAAATAGAAAACCACAGATGTCCATCTGAGACAGAGAATTGATTCAACAAATGTTTGTTCAGTATCTACCATGGGCACCCTTAGTTCAAGCTTCTCCCCATCTTGCTCGGGTAAAGACGCCATGGAGAATCAGGGCCAATGGGAACAAACCACTACAAGAAAGTAGAACAGTAAGGGGGTTGGATATTCCATCCGATACCTAATCAGCTCCTGAATAATTGAGAGTTGGCTGTAATACCTCCCTAAGCTTTTGGGTCACATCTCTGCAGCCTCTCTACCTGTCTCTGTGGCTAGTTTTATAAGACATCTGTAGAAAGAAGCCATTTTTCTTTTTCAAATATGAACAGTGAGGAAAATGTTCTCAATGTTGTTAAGTCAAAGTTCCATGGACACTCTTCCTGTGCACATTGCCCAATCTTCGCTATAAATCTACACGGGCTGTTTTAATAACAATTGGTCTTCTTTAATTTGCCCATTCCTTACTCCGGTCATGAAAAAAAACAAACCTCAGTTTATATTTTTACTGAAGTTCAGTGTCATGGTAGGAAGAGATTTGGACTTGCCAAAGAGCCAAGTCAGAGCCCCAGCTTGCTGACCATGTAAGAATGGGTAAGTCATTAAACCTGGCTAGCCTTCATTCCCTACTTTAAAGACCTGCCCTTTTGGTGTCAGAAGATTCTTATAAGGATGATATGAGATAATATGGGGGAAAACTGTATTCATATATAGGCAGATCATTACTGTGCTAATGTCCCCAGTAATATATCCTTTGCCTTTGTCTCTCTTCTTATCAATGACCTTTCTGATGGGCTTGCCTGGTACATTAATTATTAGGGGAACATACTCCATAAGCACTGATGTCAGGGGTCTGAAGCTACCTGAAAACTTGCCTTTGAGAAGTATGAGCAGGGGGACTATTATCTCAGTCTGAGCAGCTAAGAGGTTACCCCTTTACCTCTGATCATTTAGGAAAAAGACCCAGGAATTTTCCTTCTTCCCCATTTTCCGATTCCAAAAGACTGACATCTAGCAATTAGACTTACATTTGAGACAGTCTTTTCTCCATTTGGGTGAATTCTATTGTCTTCTGGCATGAATATTTCTTCACTGGCTCTTGGGTATGAATATTCTTGGAAAGAGTTTTCAAGACTCTGAATGTTATTCCACATATTACCACCTGAGACTTCATGAACCCAGCAGGATTCCCCAGAAAGGGGGTGGGGGGGGATTTTTTAAATAATTAAAAAAATTTTAATAACATAAATTTTCCAAAGTTATATGATCCATATTGTCTCTCTCCCTTCTTCCCTACCCCCTCCTGAAGCTGACAAACAATTCAATGTATATATATATAATCATGTAAAACAATTTCCATATTATTCATTTTTGTAAATGGATAATCTTATAGAACCAAAACCCCAAAACATATACCCAAATAAACAAGTGATAAATCATGTTTTCATCTGCATTTCTACTCCAACAGTTCTTTCTCTGGAATTGGATAGCATTCTTTTTCATAAATTCCTCAGAATTGTCCTGGATCATGATATTGCTGTTGGTAATAAAGTCTATCACATTTGATTGTTCCACAGTATTTCAGTTACTGTGTATTATGTTCCCCTGGTTCTGCTTATTTCACTCTGCATCAGTTCATGTAGGTCTTTTCAGCTCTTTCTATAATAACCCTGTTTATCATTCCTTATAGCTCAATAGTATTCCATCACCATCATATACCACAATTTGTTCAGCCATTCCCCAGCTGAGGGACATCCTTTTAGTTTCTAATTCTTTGCCACCACAAAAAGAGCAGCTATATTCTTGTACAAACATAATTTCCCTTTTTTTTAAAAATCTCTTTGGGATACAGACCTAGTAGTGATATTACTGGATCAGAAAGTATGCATTATTTTATAGTCCTTTGGGCATACTTCCAAATTGCCCTTGGGAATGGTTGGATCAGTTCACAACCCCACCAGCAATGCATTAATGTCCCGATTTTGCCACATTCCCTCCAACATTGATCATTTTGCTTCATTGTCATATTGGCCTATCTGAAAGGTGTGTGGTGGTACCTTAGAGTTGTTTCAATTTGCATTTCTCTAATCAAGAGGGTTTTAGAACATTTTTTCATATGATTATTGATTTCTTCATCTGAAAACTGCCTATTAATATCCTTTGACCGTTTGTCAATTGGAGAATGACTTAATTTCTTATAAATTTGACTTAGTTCTTTATATATTTGAGAAATTAGACCTTTTTCAGAGAAATTTGTTATACAATTCCACACCCCCCCCCCAGTTTGTTGCTTCCTTTCTAATCTTGGTTGCACCAGTTTTGTTTGTATAAAACCTTTTTAATTTAATTTTTGTCAAGATTATTCATTTTACATCTTGTAATGTTCTAAATCTCATTTGGCCATAAATTCTTCCCTTCTCTGTAGATCTGACAGGTAAACTATTCTATATTCCCCTACTTTATTTATAATATCACTGTCTAAATCATATCCATAAATCCATATCCATACATCATTATCTTGGTGTGAGAGGTTGACCTAAACCTGATTTTTGCCATACTGTTTTCCAATTTTCCCAGTTTTTGACAATAGTGGATTATTATCCCCAAAGCTGGGATCTTTGGGTTTATCAAATACTAGATTGCTGAGGTCATTTACTCCTAATCTATTCCATTGATCCACCCTTCTATTTCTTATCCAGTACCAAACTGTTTTGATGACTAATGCTTTATAGTACAGTTTAAGATCTGGTACTACTAGGCTATCATCCTTCACATTTTTTTTATTAGTTCCCTTGATATTCTTGATCTTTTGTTCTTCTAGATGAATTTTGTTATTATTTTTCTAGTTCTATAAAATAGTTTCTTGGTGGTTTGATTAGTATAAATTAATTTAGTCAGGATTGTCATTTTTTTTAAACCTTTACCTTCCATCTTATAATAAATACTGTGTATTGGCTCCAAGGAAGAAGAGTGGTAAGGGCTAGGCAATGGGGTTAAGTGATTTGCCCAGGGTCACACAGCTGGGAAGTGTCTGAGGCCAGATTTGAACCTAAGACCTTCCGTCTCTAGCCCTGGCTTTTAATCCACTGAGCTACCCAGCTGCCCCCGATTGTGATTTTTATTATATTAGCTCAACCTACCCATGAACAATTAGTATTTTTCCAATTGTTTAGCTCTAACTTTATTTGTGTGAAATGTGTTTTGTAACTGTATTCATATAATTCATGCATTTGTCTTGGCAAATAGATTCCCAGGTATTTTATATCTAGAGTGATTTTAAATGGGAGTTTCTCATTCTAACTCTACAGGAAGGAGTCTTAACAACATGGAGTTTCACCAGGACTGTTGAACTCATGAACACAGCAGCTATCATTAGAAACATAATGTGAAATAAGGATGCTGGGGCAAAAGTCCTTGTGCCTGGGAACTCAATTTGACCTTTTACAGGGCAAGTGAGCAAATTTGATCTTTTACAGGTACAATGAACAAATCTCCCTGATGCTCAAAGCAAGTTCACCAAGTGTAGAAATGCTTTTAAGTCTTGTTCAGTCATTTTTTCAGTTATGTCTGACCCTTCATGACCCTATTTGGGCTTTTCTTGGTAAAGAGATTGTAGTGGTTTGCCATTTCCTTCTCTGGCTCATTTTATAGAAGAGGAAACTGAGATACACTGGATTAAGTGATTTGCCCAGGGTCATATGGCTAATGTCTCTGGCCAGATTTGAATTTTGGAAGATGAGTCTTCCTAAGCCCGGTACTCTATCTACTTTTAAGTCCAGAATGCTTCATACTTTGCTGCTAGACCTGGCATCCTTTTGTCATGATGAAAAGTACAAAGGGCATTTGTCTTACCTTCCTTATACTTTCTTATTATAAATACACCATAAAAATATATTCTTGTAGTCTTCAGTGTGTAGTGGTTAGGCAATGGAAGGAAAAAAGGAAGTAGATGCTGAAATTGGGCAAGGGCCCCAGGGACTCACAGCCAAGAGGAAATAGCTCTTAGAAGCTGATGTAAGATTAGCCAGGCCTATGGCCTAGGGTAGGAGATCTACTGTTCAGTATCTTCCTTAGAGTATAGAGCTTAGGATATCAAATGTTCGCCCTTTACTGTACAAATGACTGAACCGGTAATGGTCTTATGAGGGAGGAGTCATGGCTGCCTTACCCACCTTAGGGTGATTTAAATGAAACCAGGGTCTTCAAAGAATTGTGTTCTACTGGGAATTCTGTCCTGCAGGAAAATCCAGGTTTAGGCAGGGATGCTGGGCCTAAGTCTGACAAGGGAGAATCTGAAGATTGAGTCAGGAACCAATATGAAGTAGATCCCAAAGAGGAAAAGCTAAGTGAAGACCAAAGATAGGAAAGTAGGAGTCTAGCTGAGATCCGAGGAATAAGGGAGTCATAACAGGGTCTAGGCAGTGATGGCAAACCTTTTAGAGACCGAGTGCCAGAACAGTAACCCTCACGATGCACGTGAGTCCCAGCTCCATCTTCACCTAGACAGGGGAGGAAGCGCTCCCATTGGGCTGCTGGGCAGAGGGGCAGATCACACGAGAAATGTCCTCAGGCGTGCGTGGAGAGGGAAGCAGCCCCCTCCAGCACACGTGCCATAGGTTTGCCAACACAGGCCTAAGGTGTCTCTTATCACTAGTAATGGCTATTTTGTGTGTTCAGCTTCTTGTTGGCTCTGAGCCTGATGGACAACTTCTTCTCTCACCTACCGCTGCCTCCATATTCTTCTGTCTACACATGACTGAGCAACTGGCACTAGAATTCAGCAATAGAGCCCCCTGCTCTGGTGTTATCCTTGACTCCCTCTTAGAGAATTTTCCTGCCTCTTTTGTGGTATCAGGGCTCCTCCTCCTGCCAGGTCTAGGAACAACTGACTTAACTAAACTAACTTTAATGTGTAACACACCTGTAAGTCAAGGATCCATGATTTCATATATATGGGGAAATTTTTCTATAAATATATACATGTGCATGCTTCTACACACACACACACACACACACACACACACACACACACACACACATCTCCATGAGGGGACACTCCACACTGAGGCAGATCATACTTGGTCTCTCCCTTATAGAGCCTCAGACAGGTGGCATAACTTGTCCACAATGACCTGGCTAGTAAGTGTCAGAGGCAGAACTTGATTCCAAGTGATGTAAAAGCAAGTTATCATGGTTAACCCAAAGTACAAAGACATACAAATCAGACGCCATGATACAATGGAAATGACCAGTACTGTATTTGTCACAGATATAAATTATTCTCTATCTCTGATACCCATAAATTACACATAGAGTTCAGAATTTGGGTCAGTGCAAAGTGCAGTCAGAAGAAAACCACCACACGGCTACAATGCAAAATATATACAGAAACAGTCTAGGACATGAAGACAAAACTCATACTTAAATACAAAAGAAAAAGTTCACCTTAATTTTCTTTGTACATTGACTACAAGTTAGAAACAATAATTCTTATAGATCAGGAACCAGCACACAGTGGCTTGCCAAGCAACAAGTAGAAACAAATAACACCATTAATTTTTTTTAAGATTAAAAACTGCAAGTAAACATATGCAATGAGAATTCTCATACTGGAGGCACATGATGAGGAAATGCTATTCCATCATGGAATGGTTTACAGGTACAATTACTTTGTTCACAGAGTTTGGCAGAAGCTTAAAGGAGGATAAGCAAGAAATCAGAACTGGAAGGTGCTGACTGCTCCACTTGGACCGAGTCCTTGGCATCAACTACATGGCTCCACTTTAACACTTAAAATCAATGTTAGCATATACTGAGGCACTTGGCTTCTCAGACTTGGTTTACCTCTAAGAAAGTTGGTCCAGCCTATTCTTTCCTTTTTAAATTTTGTTTTGTTTTGTTGTCAGCCCTTTTCTTAACCATGATAAGAAATGGAAAGCATCAGAAGCATTCTCCAAAGCCTACAACTTCATGGACCCAAACTTCTTTTGAGAATAAGAAAATGGGTGTACAGTTTATTGGCAACAGCTGATGAAGTGAAGATACTAGGGAATTTAGAGTTAGACAGAGAGGTATCTAGTGATCCCAGCTCCCTCCACAATCAGAGATTGCCTCCAGTTCAAATTCTCCGTCCCACATTTTAAGAAAGGTCTCCAGCGAAAGCAGGGGCCTTCCGAGTAATACTGAAAGCCATTGTCTTCACACCTGTGGGCTTAATGGCCTGTTATCTCCAGAAACCAGTTTGGTTCAGAATATAAGGGGGAATGGTACACAATCTGTCAGTCGTTCATCAATGTTTCCTAAGCATCTACTATATACAGACCACTGGCCCAGTTAGAGTCTTCACAATAAAGGGATTTTTTCTGTTCTTTTAAAATAGAAAAAAACATTTGAAACAGAAATAGTAAGGACAAAAGTCTGGAGTTTACAGAATGTTTTCCCTCAGGGGCTCTTGAAGGACATCCCCTGTATCCTCCTGTTCATCTTTACACCTTCTAAAAAATAAGTCTTCTTTTTCAGAGGTAACAAGGCAAAGAAAAAAACTACATTTTATCCTTTTAAATGATGGAATCCAGGTGTAGTAAGTTCAGATTAACTTTGGGGAAGGCCAGTCTGAATCGGTGAACAACTCAAATTAGAAAAAATTTTAGAAAAAAATTCAGTCTTACTACTTTCAAGTACATTCAGAAACTCAACTAGGCTCAAAATAAGTAGCCTGCTTCAAAGAACTAATAAAATTTTTAGCAATTTGCATGTTAACTATTGGTAAGTATGTGCTTCTAAAGTGCTTAAGAACAATTTGTTCTCTTAAGTAGGTTAAAAGTTGCTTTGCCCCTACTCAAACATATTTATTTACATTGCTAAGTTACTCAGCAAAGCTTTATTCTTAAGTAAACTTCAGTCCAAGTCTGGTCCTGACTCACAAATTTTGATCTCGAGAGGTCCAAATAAATGGGGCTATGTTCCAAGGGCTGCAATGGATTCTCTGTAAACTTCAGGGAACATAAGAATTGAAAGAAAAGTCCCATCCCTTCTAAGCCCTAGCTGAGACCCAGCCATTGGTACACGAACTTCATGAAAATATAAATCTCATGTCTGAAAACACAAATGCCTTAAAGAAGAGAACCCTTAAATCACACCTTCCTGAAATATATAAAGAGGGGAATTAATCTTTGGATTTTTGAAAAATAAAATAATGTTATACGTGATTTTCATTAAGGCAATCATTTCAACTTTCCTGGACTGTTTGGCCCTAAATAAGTACTTCCCTGATGGGTCTCAGCTTGGCCCTCAACCCATCAAGATCTTAGAAAGGATAGTACAGCGTTAGAGACCAGGAAAGGTCCCAGTTTGCTTATGGATGGAGGAGAGTCCTAGAGCCTAACTATGCATGCATGCTCATGTTACTTTCTAGGCTATAGCCCCCTGTACTGTGTTTCTAAACATAGTCTTTTGTTTTCCAGAAAGATGAGTCTACTTCTCCAATCCTCAGTCTATCATCAGGTGGCTGAAAACCTCAGCAAAACTGAGTCACACAAGAAGGAAAGAAAATGTTAATTCCCATTTTCCTCAGGATAGAAGGACCTGCCTCTCAACTTTGGCTTCAGGTGACTACTTCTTACTAAAGGAACTGTGTGGTGATAAAAATATGGGTTTGGAAGGCCAGGTTGTAGGGCTGCTATCCTTGGATGGCGACATAAGTCCCTACCCTGCCATGAACTGTATCCCTGGCAATTGCTTACTTAAAGTAACTAGGGCAACAAGGTAGCACAATGGATAGAGCACCAGGCCTATCCTGAGTGTCAAGGGGACATGGGTTCAAATCTGGTCTCAGACACTACCTAGCTGTGTGACCCTGGGCAAGTCACTTAACCCCCATTGCCTAGCCCTTACCGCTCTTTTGCCTTAGAACCAGTACCGAACCAATACTAAGTATTGGTTCTAAGACAGAAGGTGAGGGTTAAAAAAAAAAAGTAATTAAATATAAATGAACATTTTTAATCCCCTCCAGCATGACAGTGATCACCGCAACCTTCCCACCTCTTCCTGCTCCAGAAGTAGGAGATAGGTTTCTCCATTTCAGTTACTGAAGGCAGTCTGCTATCATGAGTAGAAAGAACATGCGATTGAGAGCCAAGAGAGCTGGAATCCCAGCTCTCCCTTTTAGGAGCTTGGGTAAATTACGTCCCCTTCATCTCTGGACCCAAGGATCTCCAAGGTTCCCTCCAGTTCTGTAATGGGCAGCGTCTCAAAAATGAAAAAGTGCCAGCATCTCACGTGCCAAGGGAAGGTTAAACACAGCATACTGTATTGGATCAAGAGAGATTTTTAAAAATCTTAAAAAAAAAAAAAAAAAAAAAAAAAAAAAAGGAATGATTTTCACTGTGGGTTTCATTTGTTTTAGCTTTCAAAACAGATAACCACCTACTTTCATACAGAAATTGAAACACTTAAATATAGGGTTTGTCTGACTCAGGCAGGAAAATTCCAAGTGCCTCATCTGATCTCCTCTGGGAAACAAGGTCTATGAGCTCAAGTAGCTCTACGTTTCCTCCATGTCTACTCCTCCAGAGATGGGGGTGACTCCAGGCAGGCTCTGACATCTGTCAGGGAGGGATTACCCAATGTAGACCTTACTGCTGAGAAATCAAGTGCCCTGCTGTACCACAAAGCTTATTCAACATAAAAACATGGACTGAAAAAATATAGAATGTGAGATGACAAAAAACATGCCTCTTATTTTAAAGCATTTGTAGATGATTTCTTCTAATTTAATATCTCTGTATTCCTTGTATACAGGATCAATTATCTGGGGCAAGAATGGTCTCTCAAAAGCTACAAGATGGGGCAACTGAGGCTCAGGAAGAGGACCACTGGTACTGAGCAGGGGTGTTGGGGTGAGAGAGGGTAGGGATAGGATCTGACCCACCTCCAGAGGCAGGGATCTTTCCATACTACCACGGGATTAACAAGAAGGTGGAGGACTTGGCCTATTGCACAGGAAGATTTTTGTCATTTCTACCTAAGTTTTGGGTTGGCTTTTGCATATATAAATGTAGCAAAAAAAAAAAAAAAAAAAAGAAAGAAAGAAAGAAAGAGGAAGAAAAGCTCAATTTTGAAGTCAACTAGGCATTTGTAACTGAGACCCTAGCAGTTTAAATTAGCAGTCTGCCTCATCCATTTCCTGAAAACATTCATAGCCCTAAAAAATGGATCCATCCTGCATTCTGGCAAAATGGCAACTCTCCTGCCTCTGTGTTGTTAAAAACGTATCTGCCAGGGGACAACACTTTAGAGATATTCATCTAACAAATGAGACCAGGTTCCCCCAGATCTCCAATGTCTTGTAGCCAAAGCACCATTTTAAGGAAAACTAAATAGGCTCCCACCATATAGTCACAGTAGCTGAATGGAAGAGACCCCAGTGGGATGTTTCACCAAAATGGTCCCTGTCACGTTGTGACTATTGGTCCAAACGATAATCTAGAGAGGAAGGGTATAAGCCTGAGGGAGGTGGGCCAGGTCTGAAGGGTGGGATCTGAAGCTGAATGCCCAGAAACACTGGACACATCTGTCAGTGCCATTAGGGCAGGAAAAGACCCAACCACTCATGCAAACTGTTTCGTCTCTTGGTCCAGCTTACAATAGGTCTCACAGGAAAATTTTACACTTGGGGTCTACTTTTCCTATGCTGACAAAGACTAAGAATTTGGCTTAAAACTACTAAGACAAAGTAATGAGTTTTCATTGGTAACTCAACCTTCCTGATTAGAGGGGCTCTTTGAGATCTTCAGAGAACATTTCTCATTTTAATGCATCATCAGCCTCTAGAACCCTACACATTTGGCAAGAATAAAGAAATCTACAGAATGGGTAATTTTTTCCCCCAAAGGGAAATGTCCGATTCTTTGTGCCAATTTTCATTCTGAAATAGTATGGCATTTTTGTGGGACAAATGAAATCCTGTCACCCATTGTCTGTCCCCCAAATTAGGGAAGTATCATTTCTTGGTCTATCCAACCAAATCAGCTCCCACACTGGCCAAGATGCTAAAGGAGGCCAGACCTCCAAAAGAGGAGGAGAGTGAGGGCAAGAAAACACCTTTCAAGGGACTGGTTGCAGAGGGAAGACCATGAGGGCAGCCACAAAGATGTTATAGTAACATGGCCTGTCCTGGCTCTCAGTGCAAAGCCCTCTAGTCTAGGGGGAATAACTGGTGTTTAGTCTGCACAATATTGTCCAAAGGAGAGGACAAAAAATTCTGTGTTTGGTTCAATCCTTCCCTTTACCCTTTATTTTTTTTTTGAAACTACATTATTTTCACTTTCCTGAAATCTTTTCCAGAAAGCGTTTCCTGTTTTTAATATTCCTTTTAATTGAATGGCACTACTGCACTCAAGCTGGAGGTCTCTGGCACCCTTGAGCCTATTATTAAAGATTGGTGTCCAACGTCCACCGGAGATGACATCTTCTGTCATCCAATTAGGAATCGACGTACACGCTGACCACAGATTCTCACCACAACCAAGCCTGGCATTTGGGGGCAGGGGATATAATAAATGTGACTGATCCCACAAATGTCCTCGACAAACATTCCAGAGGCAGAAGGAATACATTGGCTATGGTTAGGGCCTTAGTATGACTTGTACTACCAAACTGCAGCTTTGGACAAGATGTGACCAAAGCTAAAACTGTTTGGAAAGCGCCACTAGAGCATACCACAAACATCCACAACAACCAAGGACTGAAGGAAAAGCCAGCTTGATGCTGGATGAGTCTGACCTCAGTCATGGAGGTGAAGGTCCACACCTTTTCTGATTCTCGTTTTCTTGGGAGCAGCTGTGTACATGAGAACCCATTTTTGTCTGGAAATGGCATTCTACGTGCCTGACAAAAAGGGCCAGAAATTGCATTCAATGGATAAGTAGACACAGTTTGATTTTGGTGTGAGTCAATGAGTGACCTGGTCCCCAAACCTATACTGGGGATAATCTGTTTTCTTCTTCTAACTTCTTAATATGGCAAACCTCAAGATTAAGGAATAGGTTTCTGAAAAGCCATGGAATGCACACATTTCCAAGCTGAAGAGCACAAAGGGCAGATGGGACTTAACACATGGGAAACACGATGAAAGGGCAGCAATGGACATGGTGTATCAGTAAGCCTTCCTTCCATAATTCCCTGCCCCAGCCCTGGGGTGCAGGCAGGCACACTGTGCACAGGGAGCCATTCACCAGGCCTTGGCCTCCACACTCTCCTCTATTTCGTCTCTCCTTCTGGGAATCCTGCACTCTCTGTTTTGGCATCCTTCATGCTTCCAGTTCCTTTTTTCGGCTTTTGCTTTGACTTTTTCAACATGCGAACCTGTAGAGGTAACAGAAAAGAGATGAAGGCTTGTTATTAAGCTATTATATAATTGAATTGAAAGTCACAGAATCACCGGACCTTGGAGTTGGAAGAAACCTCAGAGAGAATCCAATGGAAGTCAGAGGAACTGGGTTTGAATCTTGGGCTCTGTCACTTATAAACTATGTGACTCTAGGCAATGTGCCTCACCTTTTGAGGCCTTTGTTTCCTGATTTGTAAGCTGGGGAGGATGGACAAGATAACCTCTACACCCAAGATTTTACAAATTCTCTTCCTCTACTGATGGGAAAACCCCAGCCATAAAAGGGAAGGGATTTGCTCAAGATCATATCATAAATAACGATCAGGATCATGCCTTTTTTTGGGTATTTTTTTCAAACTGATGTTTTCTGATTTTACACTACAGCATTTCCTCGTAAACATTTTCCATTCCCAAATCTATATTATAATAAAAAAAAGGAGTTAATCAAAACCAAATGCAAATGACTACATTTGACACTATACACATTCCGTATCTGTGGCTTCCCACATTTCTACTTAAGAGTACAGGAAGGAAGGGAGGGGAAAATGAAGGAAGGAAGGAAGGAAGGAAGGAATGAAAGGAAGAAAGAAAAAAAGAGAAGAAAGGGAAGTAAGAAGGAAGGGAGGAAGGGAGGGATCTAAGCACTTTACCAATATTATCTCATTTGATCCTCACAGTAAGCCTGGGAGAATGGTGCTATTGTCATCCTTATTTTACAGTTGAAGAAATGGAGGCAGTCTAATAAGCAACTTGCTTGGGGAATATAATTAGTAATTGAGGCCTGATTTGAACTTGAGTCTTGCTGGTACTTTATCTACCATGTCACTTAGCTGTCTCTAGGATGTTCTTCATCCTCTGTTCTCTGGGACTTAGATTAGCATATGGATTAATTAGATCTGACTAACTTAGTTTTGTTTTTATTTACATTTTGTAGTTATTGTCTGTTCTCCAGGTCCTTGTGATACCACCTGAGGCAGACATATCACAATACTGTTCCAGAGGTGGCAAATCTCTCATATTCTGAATTATTTACCTAATATAACTCTTGGCAGCTGAGGTCACATGAAGCCAGATTTTAAAAAATGGATGCTAGGGATGGAAGTCACTTATGAAAAGGTCCTACCTTTTATATTTCCAGCAAAGGAATAAAAAGTATGGCAGGCTCATTTTCCCTGTAATTATTAGAATTATAACTTTAAAATCTTAACCAAATAGCACATTCATTTGGTCCAAGTGCAAAGCCCTCCAGTGGCAAGAAAAAACCTTTTTCTTTAGCTCCTGAAAAAAAAATGCTAAGTTTTTTCCTTTGGAAATGAAAACATTTTCATTGATGCTTTTTGTTTTTAATATCACCTTCCTTTCTTGACATAATTCTCCTGAGAGGCAAGCTGCCCCTTATAAGAAAAAAGAAAGCGATGACTAAAAGCAGTTCAGCAAAACTACCAACCTATCAGCCTAGCACACGAGTCCATCAAATGTCCCCTCTCACAGCCTTTGCAATGAAGGGAGAGAAGTGAGAGAAATACTGTCTCACTAACTCATCCCACATCCTGCTGGCTTCATAATCTCAGAACTTGGCTCCTCTAACGTCCTCTGACTAAAGGACATATTAAGACCCGGTATCGCCTCGTACATAATGATAACCACTCATATCTCTAAAGCATTCCTTTTATAAGGCATTTCCCTCACAACCTTTTGGGATCAGTAGTTCAAGGGCAGAATCTAGAATTCTCATTTTTATGGCAGATGAAACAGCCTAAAATATGGGAACAACTCGCCCAGTTACACGGCTAGTAAAACTCAGCCCTGGAACTCAAACCTGGGTCCTGACCTTCGCCAGTGCTCCATTTCTGCCTCAGATCTGCACTCTGTGGGCCTTAGGGCAGCCAGCTAAAGTACCCTTGATATCTCTCTCCCATTTTTCCCTCTTCTTCCTCCCACTACTTTTTTTTTTTTTTTTAACCCTTACCTTCCGTCTTGGAGTCAATACTGTGTATTGGCTCCAAGGCAGAAGAGTGGTAAGGGTGGGCAATGGGGGTCAAGTGACTTGCCCAGGGTCACACAGCTGAGAAGTGGCTGAGGCCAGATTTGAACCTAGGACCTCCCGTCTCTAGGCCTGGCTCTCAATCCACTGAGCTACCCAGCTGCCCCCTCTCCCACTATTTTTGATTTAATAAAATTACTAATCTAAAGCCAGTCTCCTAACTTTAATTCTTACAAGCCTTATGCCTGGCACTGGGAACTCCCATGTGTCACTACTTTTCATATCTTCCTTATTAACACATCTGCTGCGAGTGAATCTAGATATCGTTGCTTGACAGTCAGTTGCTCCTTTCGAGACACACCTTCTCCAAAAAGCTCTGAGATTCTCAGATCTACTATTTTCATACTGACTAGTAGGATAAACTCATGCAGATTATTTTGGGACTCATTGTCATAATTAGAGAGTTAACAATGGCACTGCTTCTCTCAGAGGTTTGCTGTGAAATGAAATGAGCTGATAACTGGGAATGTACTTTGTCAGCTTTTGAACTAGAATAATACATTCAAGGAACAGCTAGGTGAGGTGGTACAGTGGATACCAGGCCAGGTCTGAAGTTGGGAAGACTCAGGTTCAAATCCAACCTCAGATATCGCCTCGCTGTGTGTACCTAGACAAGTCATTTAATCCAGTTTGTCTAGCCTCTGCCCTTCTGTCTTAAGAGTTGTTACTAAGATGGAAAGTAAGGTTAAAAAAATTATATATAGGGGGCAGCTGGGTGGCTCAGTGGATTGAGAACCAGGCCTAGAGACAGGAGATGCTGGGTTCAAATTTGGCTTCAGACACTTCCCAGCTGTGTGACCCTGAGCAAGTCACTTAGCCCCCCATTACCTGGCTCTTACCTCTCTTCTGTCTTGGAACCAATACACAGGATTGGTGAGGGAAGGTAAGGGTTTAAAAAAATAAACAGAAACAAAATTTAAAAATTATATGTATATATGTGTATATATATGTTTTTCATATTAAATACATGACCGCCATGTTCTACAAGTAATTCGTACCTTTGGTCCAGCAGCAGAAATGATCATGTGGCCTGGGGACTGAATCCATGGCTCTCCATCAACTTGCACTGGGATTGGCTTCAGGAGGGTGACCCGGAAATAGGAGCCTTGGGCAATGCGGATCCCTGAGCGTAATCCCCCCTGCACCTGGCCCTGAAAAGATAAAGGGACCCATTCAGCATTTCTAGCTTTTATCTGTCAAAGGCAAAATTCTCACCAGATTTACATGAAGTCAGAAGAGCAAATACCCCCCCAGAGAGTGCGAGGACTCAGAATAACTTCCTCACTCTTCCCTGCCTCTCCCATCCTACCGTCCTTCAGAACCCAGCTCGTGTCCAACTCCCCTAACCTGGATGTGAAGATGAGGAAGGCAGAGGGAGAGAAGAGAGGAAGCAGAAGTGGGGCTGGCCTTGCCATGCACAGAGGGAATGGAGATGAGTCCGGTCTAGATAGGAGGGAGGGAATAAGGTGGGAGAGAGGAGTAGGGTCACGAGATTGCGAAGGGCCTTGAATTGCAGGATGACAGTCTGGGATTTTATCCCATAGCCAAAGAAGAGCCAAGGATAGTTTGGTGACTAGAGATCCTTACTGAACTTACCAGCTGCCATTTCCTTGCACCTCACCTTGTTCTTCAAGATGGCTCTGCCTCTTTCCCTTTCCTTTTCCCCAAGCATATACCTTATTCCACTCCCCAACCCCTAATCTTTGAAGCTCCGAGCCCCAGAGAAGCCCAGCCACACCTCTGTGAACCCTGTCACAGCAACATGAAACTCTAGTTTGGGGAGGGGGAGAGAGAAAGGGACGGAGGGAGGGAGTTTCCTTGGAATTTTAACATAACAAATAAATACATTTTAATTTTTTTAAAAAGAAGTAAATACTGCTTTTCTCAGAAGGACCTACCATGTGAACAACGCCTGTCACCCCAACCACTTCCAGCAGGCCATCATCAATCCGTGGCTTCTCAAACCGAGCATCGTTGTCAGACCCCCAGAGGTCAGCTCCAGAACCCCAGCTACATCAACAAAAACAAGGTAATGGAAGGGAGAACGATCTGGGACCATGTTTCAAGGGGAAAGGAAATGTGGCTATTTTGGAAAGAGGCTTCTTTTCAAATATTTCATGAGCTACTAATCCACACTGACCTTTCCCTTCTTAATCTCTCAGGTTTGACAATATTGATTAACCAACTTTATAAATATCGTTCCTCCTTCTTTGAGGACCAGTTTGAGCGTCCCTCTTCCATGAAGCCTGCCCTGATCACCCCCATTATCTCTGCCCTCACATTGTTTCTCAGACTGCTTGGCATTTTCTTTACACTCAGTCATATTCTAATTTGTCTTGGGCTTATTTGTATATGTGTTTTAGCCCCCTCTCTAAAAGACTAAAAGGTCCTTAAGTACAGAGAGTGTGTTGTTGCTTTTCAATTTTATATCCTCATTGGCCTGCCCATGTCAGGTACCAGGAAATGTTGGTTGAATTTCATTGAACAATCCCTTGCTTAGGGCCAGCTGAGCATCAGTAGTCTGAACGCCCATTACCTGGGGATGTTGATGAAGATCAGCCCTTCGATATTTGGCAATTCGACGTCATGCTGGTCCACTTGAAGTCGGATGTCCTTGTGGAGGTTCCTGGTATGACTGATCTTCTGTAACCCAACTTTGACATATACCCCTTTGTTGTGGAATCTAAAGAAAGAAAAAAAACCTTACCTTCATTGGAGTCTCTAGCCCTTCTCTCATGACTAACACCTTGTGGCAGAACTGAGGGGACAGAGACAACTAGATGGCTCAGTGGATAGAGAGCCAGGCCTGGAGACAGGAGGAATTGGGTTCAAATCTGACTCAGACATTTCCTGGCTGTGCAATCCTGGGCAAGCCACTTAACCCCAATTGCTTAGCCCTTTTCTCCCTTTTGCCTTGGAACAGATACTTAGTATTGAGTCTAAGACAGAAAGTAAGGGTTAAAAAAAAAAGTATCTTCAAAGTTTACCAATTTGTAAAATTATGGGCATTTCCTGTCACAGGCTTTACCTGCTAGTAAATTTGCCAGGCTCCTCCTCTCTTGCATGATGGAAGTCCAAACTCAATTCTGCATCGATTCCAATTCCACAGTAATTGTTCATCTGTACGATCTGAAGAGAAAGGGAAGAGGAGGAAGCAAAGCCAAAAGGTCACCACGAGGAACCATAAGTCTCTGAACTATTTCTGTTGTTCTCAAGCTGCTCCTTCATCACTGCCCCAGGGCATGACAAAGCTGGCACAAAGGAATGCAGCTGAGTTCAGGCCCTTTGGGTGAGGAGGATGTTGAAGCCTGGAGGCTTCATCCTTCAGTGCAGAGGGAACAGACTAATGTCCATCAGACCTGGGCTGCTGCAGTATCAGTGGATGTGGCCTCCCTGCCTTGAACCTCTCTCACCCTCCTTCCATTCCTACTAATCTGTCCCCTCCAACACTGCCAGTTTGCCTTTCCTAAACCACTTGTCTTGGCTTAGACAACCCAGAACAGTGAAGGGAGAGCCAGGTTTGGAATGAGAGGACCTGGGTGCACACTCATTATCTGTGGGACCCTGACCAAGTTAACTGACTACTCTGAACTTCAGCCTTTCCTATTCAATTCTTAAGTGTTTACTATGTGCCAGGCACTGTGCTGGTCCTAGGAATATAAAAGCCAAATGAGAAGGGGAGAGAATGAAAAATATCATGTGCCAACATACCAAAAATAGAACTCATTATCTCTACTGCTAAATATTCACCCTTTCTTAGCTTCCATTTATCTGTTGGTTGTACCATCATTCAGATTTGAGACCATGAATAATTGTGGAGTTTGAGGGATTATATTGGGTTCCAGGGCAAGAGGGGACCTTCCCTAGAAAGAAAAGAGGATTGTATCAATTGTTTATGGGCTGTGTGTCTCTTTAATTTCCCATGAGGCAAAATAAAGACTGTTCTTTGCTTCAAAAAAAATATCATGTGTACAGAAGTAAATAAATTATATCAAAAGTGATTAAAAGGAGGAAAGAATGCTACTAACTAATGAAAGGAAATTTAAGGACTCAGGAATCTAAAAAGTGGCCCTTTAGCTGGGCTCTGAAGGAATTTAGAGGCACAGGTGAAAAGGAAGTCTTCTGACTGCGCCAAACCCAAGGAACCACTTGGCACTAAAGGCACCAAGGTGAGAAATGAAATTATGTGTACAGAGAAGTTCCTCCATTTTAATGGAGGAAGAGGACTAAATGTGAGATAAGATGGACAAGGTCACCGGGAGCCAGCATGGAAAGAACTTAAATACCCAGGCTGAAGACTGAGCACCTTCTTCTAGCAACAACAGGAAAGCCCTCAAGATTTCTTCGCAAGGGAATGGTGGGTCAGGGCCGTGCTTTTGGAATGTTCATCATTAGGCAGTGATGAGGAGGTTGGATTGGAGAGTAATTAGAGGTTATTGCAAAAGTCCAGGCAATAGCTGACTAGGGCCTGAGCTAGGGTGGAGGCTGTGCTTCTGAAGAGAAGGGAAGGGACAGGAGAAGTTGTGCTGAAAAGGCTTGGCGACTGCTTGGTTGTGGGAGCTGAGGAAGAGGGAAGAGTTAAGGGTGACTTCCAAGACTACATACTTGGATGCCTAGGAAGATGGTGGTGCTATTGGGAGAAACAAGGAAATCTACGGGAG
Organism: Gracilinanus agilis; assembly: GCF_016433145.1. Lineage (NCBI taxonomy): Eukaryota > Metazoa > Chordata > Mammalia > Didelphimorphia > Didelphidae > Gracilinanus > Gracilinanus agilis. Next base: position 226,264,928 of record NC_058135.1, on the reverse strand, counting down.
AGATGGGGAAATACAGTTAAATCTATTTGGAACATGGTGAGTTTGAGATTCCTACAGGGTACCCAGGAGGAGATGTCCCCCTCGATAAAATGTCCTTCATCTGTATAATAGGAAGAGTAATACTTACATTATCTACCTCATGGAGCTGTTGTGAGAGATGCATTTTGCAAATGATAAAGCTATTACTTTATTGAGGGTATAGGGAAGGGATAATTTTATAGTTGAAAAAGGGAGGAAGGCATTACTATAATGCTTACTATGTGCCAGGCCCTGTGCTAGGCACTTAATAGTATATCATTTGAAAAAAAAAAAAAACATTAAACATGGCCTCAAAAGCCCTAGAGGCGTCAATCTGGGCTCCAGTATTTACTAGCTGGGAAGTCAATACTTCCTTTTTTTGGGGATTTCTTTTTCCTTATCTATGAAATGAGGAGATTGAATTAAATGAACTTTAAGATCCCTAGATATGTGATCCTATGGCTTTCCAATGATGCCCAAACAGTCAAGACAATTCTATGATGTTTCCTGCTCAGGGCTGGGTACACAGCTTACTTTCAGGAAGGAAATTCTTTGGCTAATACCTTACGATGTTCAAATAGGCAGAGGGATGTGAGAAAAAAAGTCAGAGGCCAGAATCTTGACTCTGCTACTTACCATAAGTAGAGTTTGGGCACTTACTTCTGGGAGTTGGTATAGAGGGGTTTCATTTCTTCATCTATAAAATAAAGGGGCTGGACTAGATAATCTCTAAATTCCTGACCTTTGCTGTCTCCCATCCTAAATCCTGGAGTCTTCCCTAACTCTGTCATTCTATGGTCTAGAGTCCCTTCTAGCCCCAAGTTTTATGATCCTATTGGCCTAGACTTTTGATGGGTGGACAGGGATGTTATTATTTCAAGGAATGAAAGAGATCACCTTTGGAGGTTCTGGATCAACCACCCCATTCTCAGTGTTCTCAACAACATCCTGAGCATCCAGAAGGATAGTCCATCGGTCCATGAGGACGTCATCAGCTTCATCCACTGACACCAGAATAGAGAATGGGTCCTCCCCACTGTAGCCTGCTCCCCAGCGCAGCACTCTGCCCAAATCATTACCTGGAAAAACAAGGAGGCCCAGTCACTCATACTTCTTTGAAACACCCAAAGGAAATAGTGATTACCTTCCTAGTCCTGAATGAGCCTCATAGCTAGGTTCAAAAATGAGATAACCTAAGGTGCTATCCCCACCTCTAAGATCTCCATCCTCACCAACTCTGTTCTCTAGTTAAACCAGATAATTCACCAGACCTTCCAATATATTCAAGATATTTTCCTTTATTTTTGCTTGAGTCCTCCCCTATAATCTAGAATCACTCTCTACTCCCTATTTCTTTCCATGTAAATCCTAGGCATACTTCATTTATTTATTTATTAAATTCATATCTTATTTTCAGTTCTGAATTCTCTTCCCCTTCCTCCCTTCTATTGAGAAGGCAAGAAAAACAAAACTGGTTACAAATATACATAGTCATGCAAAGTGAATTCCCTTATCCATATCCAAATACAACAAAGGGAAAAAAAAGAAAAATGTGCTTCAATCTGCACTCTTGGCCAATCAGCTCTCTCTTTGAAGGTGGATAGCATGTATCATCAGGAGTCCTTTGTACTTGTAATTGGTCATTGTGTTGATCATATTTCTAAGTCTTTCAAAGTTGATTATCATCACCATATCTCATAAAAACAGTTCTCCTGGTTCTGCTTGTTTTATTCAGCATCACTTCATACAAGTCTTCTCAAGTTTTTCTGAAATCATCCCAAGGTTAGTTCAAAGGAGGGGTGCCTCAGTTTCACTCCCTACTCTATTATTCCCTTGCTCTATGACCTCCAGTTTTCTCCTCCTGTAAACTGAAGATTTGGATTAGATGAATTCCAAGGTCCTTCCAACTCTAAAGGCTTTTTATTTCAGAGAAGTCTTCCCTGATCCTCCCAGCTATATGCATTCTCTTCATTATCAGAGATCTCCTTCTACTTACTGCCTCTTTTGTGTGCCTATTATATGTCTTATTTCTCCTCTTTGCTCCACTAGACTGTGAAGACTTTCATGAGTAGGATTATGTCTTATTTATCCTTCTACATCCTTCAGCATAGCCTAGGATCATGCTTTGCAAAGAACAGGAACCTAAAAGTAGATTGTTGAAACAGGTAGCCAATATTGGGATGATTTCTGGGAACTGCATCTCCCCTCAATGTGGCTATTAATGTCTAGAACTCCCTTCCAAGAGCAGCCCTAGGTCTTGATATGGAGAAGGTAGGTACAAGATCTGTGATTTCACTGGCGAGGGGCACTCCTACACTCCCACCAATGCTGACTGACGTTTTCTATGCAACCTATAGTCTTTTTTTCTTTTTTAAACCCTTACTTTTCATCTTAGAATCTATACTGCATATTGGTTCTAAGGCATAAGAGCAGTAAAAGACTAGGCAATGGGGATTAAGTGACTTGCCCAGGGTCACACAGCTAGGAAGTGTGTAAGGTCAGTTTGGAACCCAGGACCTCCCTTCTCTGGGTCTGGCCCTCTATCCACTGAGCCACTCAGCTGCCCCCTCAACTTAAAGTCTTAAAGTGTTTCACTTTAACAGGCTACATAGCTTTCCCATCTTTATTTTCTCTGGAGAAAAGGCATGGTCACACTTTAAACTCTTCTTAATTACTGACACCTCCAGACCTCAGAGTGGATAAGTTTCGATTCCTTCTTGAGAGCAGGTTTTGATGGGAAGAGATCAGAGAAGATAATTGCTCCTGGGGAATTGGGAAGGGCTGTCCTTCAACAGAGAACAGCACTGAGAGCTGAATGTCCAGCAGCCTTCAAATGACTGCTCAGGGGTGACCCCCTAGAGGAGGCCTTTCCCAATTACCAGCATGCTGTCTAAGCATTCCTGCTCTCTATCTTTTGAATAATAAGATTTAAGGCCATATTTTGATTAGAAGTATATGGGAAGTGATTTGTAAACCTTAAAGTACTATATACATGTGAGTTATTATTATTTTTTTAAAACCCCTACCTTCTGTCAGAATCAATTCTGTGTATTGGTTCCAAGGCAGAGGATAGGCAATGGTGGTTAAGTGACTTGCCCAGGGTCACACAGCTAGGAAGTGTCCAAGGCCAGATTTGAACCCAGGATCTCCTGTCTCTAGGCCTGGCTCACTATCCAATGAGCCACCCAGCTGCCCCCTATTATTTTTCCTTAAAATGGGAATTCCCATGATCACCATCTCTAAGTTGACAAGTGAGGCAGCAGAAGGAATTCTGGATCTTCTAAAATTCAGGAGCAAACTCAGTGATTTTCCCTTCTCTGGGCCTCAGACTTCTCATCTCTAAAATGAGGAAAATACAACTTCTACGTCACAAGATTGGGGTGCATAAGGCATTTTATATACCTTAAAGTGCCCCAGAAAGCAGGAGGGATCTGAGTAGAGACTGGCTGTCTTCACAGAGCCCCATCTATGGCTTCTCCTGAAATGATTCCCTTCCCTGCCCGCCTCAAGTCTTCAAACCCAAGGTGGGAATATGCTCACCTGTGCCCAGGGGCAGGATGGCCACAGAGGGCTCTGGGCATGCCAATTTGTGCCGGATCTCTTCCAAGGCTCCCAGCACCCAGCCCACGGTGCCGTCCCCACCACACACCAGGACCCGGAAGCAGGGGACTTGGGAGAACATGTGAAACCTTAGCAGAAAAAGCAGAAAAGCATCTCACTCCCTCTGTGGCTCGAAGTCAGCATCAAACCTCATTACAAACAAATTCTCACTCCCCAACCTGAGCAGAAACAACTTCATTCAAACACAGCAGAAACAACTTTATTCAAACAACTTCATTCAAACACACCATGACAGAGGACATGTCACCTTCTAATTCCTCAGAGAGATTTAGTTAAGAAACCAAGAAAGTGACCAAGTATGATGCCTGCAGGGAAATTCTGCCTTCTAAGCTGAGGAGAGCTACTGATCCTGAACAGTGAGGCAATTGCTTAATAAATAAAAATGTTTGGAAGGTTCAAACCTGTTTCTTTGGTCATTTCATCCTTCACCCACCACACAATGACCTCAGGCACTATTGTTATTATTATCATCTTCGTTTTACAGATGAGGAAACTGAGGCAAAAAAGTAGTCAAGTGCCTTGCCCAGGTTCACAATGCTCTTACATGACAGAGGATTTAAAATCAGGTGTTCCTAGCTCCAAGTCTGGCATTTGTGGCCACACATCTCCTTTTTAATGACTTTCTTTCAACTGTAAATTGTAAATTTCATCTATAAAAAAAAAATTAGTCTTTCCCCTGCCTGAGATCAGGTGAAATCTTAGATGGGAAGGCAAAGATTGTCATGATAATGGGAAGAACTGTTCTGGTCACAGCTCCTACACCTTCGTCTGTGGAGTTTTAGCAGGAATACACCCATAAGGAGAGAGAAGGCTGCCATCTGTTTTGTTTAAGAGGTTTTTGTTTTGCTTTGTTTGTCCAGTTATTCAGTGCCTGGGAGACAAGCTCATGTGAGCCTGGCCTCTCTGGGCAGAATTCCGAACACTATGCCGTGCTTGTCCTTAAAAGTTCAGCTCCTGAATGATAAACAAGAACTTTCTATTCTCTTAAGTTGGCAGGAAGAACATGTCAGAAGAATGACTGACCCAAATACAGGGGAGAAAAAAAAGTTAAGTGTGTTTACAGCTTTCTTCTCTTTTCTGGCAAGGTCTAAGCCCCATGCCTGCTCCTTCTGCCATCTCTTAGGGCCTCTGAGACAACACCTGACCCCAGGAAGCCCCCCAGCCCAGGGCCTACCTACACACCTGGGGACCTGCCGAGGACCAAAGGACAGGCCTGAGTCCTGCCTACACGGGCAGTGAAGCTCCAGCCTGTGGCGACTGACCTGGGTCTGGACACCCTTTTAAGCCACTTACTAGTTGTGTGAACTGGGGCAAATAACTTTCTTCTTTGGGTCTCAGCCAGCAGATGGGACTGGATCATCTGAAAAGTCCCTTCTGGCTCTCAGCACAGGGCTAGGGCCTCACTTAGCATACCTGTGGCTTAGCACAAACGGATTCTCCTTCCTGGAGACAGACGTTAAAGATCCTCATCTTCTTTCTCCCCATCCTCATCAGACCCACAGAGAGGGAGGGCATCCCTCCTTCATGGACCTTCCCCGGACCTGCCGATGGCAGACAGCCAAGGGGGAGTTCTCAGGCAGGAGGGGAGCCCCTCCGGCCATCCTGGAGCTTCCAAGTCTCTGTTTCCCTCACAAGACTTGGATCCAGAGGTAGCCAGTAACCATGAGTCACCCATCACACTCCACCAAGCACGGCCCTCTTCATTATTAGCCTCCTAATTAAAGGAAGCTAATAACTGTTGGAGTAGGAATGCAGAGGAAAACAGAGGATCTTTCACTTGTTTATTTGGGTCTACGTTTTCCAGTTTGAGTTCCATAAGATTATTTGCTTACAAAGATGAATAATATGGAAATATATCTTGTGTGATAATACATGCATAACCCATATTGAATTGCTTGTCAGCTCCGGGAAGAGGGAGAGAGACAATGTGGATCATATAATTTTGGAAAATTTATGGGGAAGTTGGTTATTAAAATAAAAATTTTTTAAATTTAAAAAAATAAAGGAAGCTCATATTTTAGCATGAATATTTACTCTGCTCGCCCTTCCCTATGTCTCCCCCTACTCTCCACCCCAATATTTTGCCTCCATAATCTAACAGTACCTAAGCCTTTAGGAATGGAATATGGGATATGTGACAGACCCTCTATCATGATAGTGACTGGCTTCCACCTCCCTCCTTCAAAACCCTTACTTTCCATCTTAAAATCAATCCTGAGTTAATGGTTCCAAGGCAGAAGAGCAGTAAGGGCAAGACAGATGGGTTAAGTGACTTGCCCAGGGTCACACAGCTAGGAAGTGTCTAAAGCCATATTTGAACCCCAAATCTCCCATCTCTAAGCTTGGCTCTCAATCCACTGAGCCACCTAGCTGCCCCCTATCTTCCCTCTTCTTTAAGCCAGAGCCCATCCCAGGGGCAGATCTTTGGTCTGGCAAGGAAAATGCTAATCAGATTAAGTCAATCCAAAGCCCTCTATCCCTGAGCCTAATTTTATGGATATGGAAACTGAGGAGAGTGATGTAGCCTGGGCCATAGAGCTAATAAATGTCTGAAACTGGATTTGAACTCAGGTCTTTGTGAGTCCAGGACCAGTGCTCTACCATGCTGCCTCTGAGTAAGCCTAAACCCCTGGAGAATAATGATTGAATCCTGGTGTAAGGGAAGGTCTTCTAAAATAGGTTCCTGACATTAGAATGACAATAACTTTCTACCAGCAAAGAATAACTAGTAGGCAAGTAGTTTAAATGTTAGGGTTAGAATAAGCCTTTTGGACTTGCCTAGGGTCAGGAAACGTGGGTTCAAATCCCACTTAGCATTGTGTCAAAACACTGGCCATGTCATTTTGGACAAGTCATTGTCCTCTCTCTAGACCACTATTTTTTTTCTTTAAAAAAAATTTTTTTAAATAATGAGGATCCTTGTTTCATGCCTAATCTTACTGGAGAGGCTTCTAGCTTCTCCTCATTACAATAATACTTGTTGGGGGCAGCTGGGTGGCTCAGTGGATAAAGTCAAGCCTAGAGACAGCAGGAGATCCTGGGTTCAAATGGCCTCAGACACTTCCTTGAAGGGTGACCCCTGGGCAAGTCACTGGACCCCTACTACCTAGCCCTTACTGCCCTTCTGCCTTGGAACCAATACCCAGTATTGATCTTAAGATGGAAGGCAAGAATTTAAAAAATAAAATAAAAATAGGTAAAACAAATACTTCTTGCTGATGGTTTTAGGTAAATTTCCATTTATACATATGCTTGCCAGTGTTTTTTATTTATTTACTTATTTTAATAACAAATTTCCACATGAGTTTTCTGAAGTTATAGGATCCAAATTGTCTCCCTCCCAGAAGCAATTTGATCGGGATTATATATGTATTCTCATGCAAAACCTATTTCTGTATCATTCATTTTTGTAAGTGAAAAATTTTACAAAACCAAAACCCTAAAACAAAACCCAAATAAACAAGTGATAAATCATATGCATTCATCGACATTCCTACTCTAATGATTCTTTCTCTGGAGATGTTACAGGGTGTTTAACAGGAATGAGTGTTATATTTTGTCAAAGGCTTTTTCTACATGTATCGATATGGTTCTTAGGATTTTTGTTATTGCTATAATCAATTATGTTGATAGTTTTCCTTTTATCAAACCACCTGGACCACAATTTTCTAAGCCATAAAACGAGAGGATTGAATGACACAATCTCTGCAATTCCTCCTTGACCTAATAATTTTCAATCTTCATTTCTATGTTGGGTCTTTTGTTCTAAACCCTTAAATCCTTCTTATTAGGGGCAGCTGGGTAGCACGGTGGCCTGGACTTGGGAGGACCTAGATTCAAATGCAGCCTCAGACACTTCAAGCTGTGTGACCCTGGGCAAGTCACTTAATCCTGATCGCCTAGCCCTTGCCATTCTTCTACCTTAGAACTGATACTTAAGACAGAGGGTCAGAGTTTAAAAAAAAAAAAAAAATCCACCTTTTTGGCCCTAATCCCAAGGGTGGGCTATGAAAGGGCCAGCTCAGGTCTGTTTGTGTGTGTGTGTGTGTGTGTGTGTGTGTGTGTTTCCTAGAGGGAAGTGGAAGGCTTTTTCATTCAGATTCATTCATTCATTCATTCATTCATTCATTCATTCAAGAGGAATCCAAATGGTCACTAATGGTTCCCATCCTCCACCTCCATCCCAAGGCCAAGTGTGTTCTCCAACACTTAGCTCTTTCATCCAAGATATAGAGAACTCCTTGGCTGCAGGGAGGTGGGAGTGCAGAGAAGTCCAGGAAATCTCTCCCGGATGCTACTTACAACTCAGCAGCCACCTACCCGGGGAAAGGGCCACCGTTGGTGAGCTCAAAGACCTGATGAGGATTCAGCAGTTTCCTGAAGCTGCAGAGAAGGTCCCGACCTTTCAGCCCTCCACTTTTCGGGTTCACAAACACAAGGACTGGGCAGCAGTCTGGGGGCAGCTTTGCATGCTGACAGATACAGAAAGTCTGTGTTAGGTGAGTGGCCACAGTGGGCTGACTCCAGCAGGACTCCCATCCATCCCATTCATACTCAACTTGATTTATCTTTCCTGAACCAACCCATTCGGGTGACATCTTTTTGGATGGGAGGGTGAAGGTGGGAGAGGTTAAAGAGCTCATGAGTGGAAGGACGAAGACTAGAACTCAGGTCTTCTAACACCAGTGCTCTCCCTGCTGTCACGCTGCTCCCCAAACCCTTGGAGAGTGAGGAACCACTTCATTTATTTCATAAAGCCAATTCATTTAACAAACAAGGCAAAAAAAAAAGTGCTGTTTTGAAAAAGAAAACTTCCTAGATTTTTGTCAAAAATCTCTATCTTGGATATAAAATTGTCACAACTTAAAAAAAGGGAGCTCAGGCATGGCCCAGTTTATTCCCCAAAAGAGCAAGAATCTGAGTGGTGGATCAGCCCAGAGTAACAGTCCTGAACACAGAGAGACTTACTATGCACCTCTCTTTTAGGCTTCCTTTTAAGGAATTTGTTTGTTTGTTTAGTTATTTTTTCACTTGTGTCTGACTTTGTGATCCCATTTGGATTTTTTGGGCAGATACTGGCATGGTTTGCCATTTTCTTTTCCAGCTTATTTCACAGATAAGGAAACTGAGGCAAATAGTTTAATGTTTGGGTTTTTTTTCTTAATTAATGACTTGCCCAGAGTCACACAGCTAGTGTCTGAGGCTGGATTTAAACTTGGGTCTTCCTGAATCCAGCCCCAGAGCTCTATATGCTATGCCACCTAGTTGCCCAGTTTATGTGCTCTCTTCTCCCATTAGAATGAAGATATTTGTATACACAGTGCCCATAACATAGTAAAGCTTTACAAATGCTTGTTAACTTGACTGAATTGCTCCAAATAGTCATCCCTTTCACCTCAAATATTTACCTCCCTACTTCAACCCTAAATGTCATCCCCTCTAGACTGGGTTCCTGCTCCTCTCTCATTCCCCACTGAGGCAGCTGGTGGCACAGTGAATAGGGCACTGAGCCTGGCATGAGGAGCCCCTGGCTTCAAATCTGGCCTCAGACACTTCTTAGCTGAGAAATCCACTTAACCTCTGTTAATCTCAGTTGCCTCAACTGTACAACAGGAATAACAGCTGTTGTGGGAAATCAAATGAGAATATTTGTAAAAAAAAAAAATGCTTACTGTAATGCCTGGCACATAGTAGGCACCATATAAATGCTTATTCCCTTCCCCTCCCTGTCATGTTTAAAACAGATGACCTCTGAGGTCTCTTCCAGCTCTGTACTTATTGACTCCTCAATCTCAAATCACCTTATTTTATGACCAAAAAATTTAAGTATAGATTTTGACTCCCTACGTGACCTTGGACAAATCATTCCGCTGTCTGGCCATGGTTTTCTCCTTTTTAAAAAGGGGATAATGAAACAAGAGATCACTAAGGTTTCTTCAAACTCTACATTACTTTTATTATCATCTATTACAATTATAAAAAAGTAAATGATTATGTTAGGTATATTAAAGTAAATAATTAAGCAGATTAAAATTGTTGGATTATAAAAATCTAGACAGTTTTTGTGGGCAATATTGGAAGTGGAAAGAGTCCTTTACTGGGAGTGAGGAGACCTGGATTTTAGTCAACTTTCAGCTAAGCTTTTATGTGACCTCTGGTGCATCAGTCCCCATCTCTAGGTTTTCAATCCTTCATCTCTCCCCTCTCCCTACACATAAGATGAAGGGATGGCACCAGCCACCGTGAGGGGCAGTGAAAGGGAGAAAAGTGTCTGTGTACAGGCTGCCCAGATCTCGAGTACCAACACCACCTAAGAAGGCAAGACGGAGATGGATAGGTTTTACCTAAGGCTTAAGCCCATGTCGGATTGCCCCTCCATGCGAAATTCCCAAACCTGCCTCTTGCCATGTTAAGATTCCTTCAACCAAAATCCCAGGACACTTTGACCTAGAACTGAGCAATTGACTGCCCATTAGACAGTGAACTCCTTGAGGGCGGGAAGTGTCTTTTGCTTTTCTTTGCATTCCCCATATATTCCCAGCACAGTGCCTGGCACATAGTAAGCACTTAAAGATTTGACTGATGGTAGGACTGCCAAAGAACACTCACCAAAGTACCACTGTAATAACAATCATGCCCATTTCTAAAGAACTGCAAGGTTTCATGAAGCTCTTCTCTCCCTGCCAGGCAGGCAGTGCAAATATTAGCATCTCTTGTTTAAATGTAAGGAAATTGAGATCTTGAGAGCATGTTAAGTCATCCGTATCAGTAGGTTAAACTGGAAAAGCCCTGGCTTTGGAGTCTGAGGCCCATAATTCAAATCTTGGTCCTGCATCTTACTGCTTTTCGGTGATGTTGGCCAAGTCATTACCGATTTTGAGAACTCGGCTTCATCATCTACAAAACGTGGTGGTGGTTAGAGTATGTGGTCTCTAGCTCTCCAAAACAAAGACTGTTCTATAATGTACACTTCAAACAACTAGGATCATGGAAGGGAAGTAAACTGCCTAAGGTCACACCCCTTAGAAAATGGCAAAGCCAGGATTGAACCCCAAGTCTCATGACGTTGAATTTGGTGCTTTTTTCCTTTATTCCATAATGGTGCTCCAATTAGGACACCTCAGAGGAATCCCAAAGCATGGGAAGGCCAGGGTTCACTCATATGGGCTTCCTATGAATGAAACCCTTTGCACCCCAACTTCTCTAATGGCTCCACCAAACAAGAGCTTGCCTGGTCACCTTGAAGGGATCAGAGAAAAAGATCTGCTTTGTCCTGACCAATAATTCTGCTTCCTGGCCACCATGCACCCTAATTTGAGGCTGAACTAAGTAGGTCAATGTAAGATAGTGTTAAAGTGGACAGGCAGGAGAGATCTCTGGCCTTGGAAGATAGGACACCTGGGTTCAATCTCATCTGTATAGCCAAAGGTGACTTTTTTGTGAATCACATTGATTCTTTGAGTCTGTTTTCACCTCTGAAAAGTAGTTGATCATTCTTATACTGTCCCTTGTAATGTTGTAAGGAAAGGGTTTTATAAAGCTGAAAGTGTTATTGAAATGATTATTGTTATTGAATCTGAGATTAACCAAGATTGGAACTCTAAAACACAATTACCTGGACCTATGTTGTCTGATTTTAATTTTTAGAGAGGAAAACAATATGAAGGCAAATTCTTATTAAGGAAAGCAAATCTTAGAAAAACAATTTCTGGGATGCATTCTGGACTCACTCCATACCAAGTGCAATCTCTCTTAAAGTCTTCTCTATCTACAATCATGAGAAATAAAAATGAATATTCAGAATGACAGCCCTGGGACCTAGAATCAACAAAGAAAAAGTATTATCACATTCAACAAAACTGTTTGATTTTTTTAAACAGAATCTCACAGGAAGGGATCCAATTGGACCATCTAGAAGAGCCCTCCAATAGATGATGAACAAATTCCCCTTCCGTATATCCCCAACAAGAGTCATCCAGTCTCGGGGAACTCATTACTTACTCAAGCAAACCCTTTCATCCAGCCCAATTCAATTCAATAAACATTTATTAAAATGTTTGTTATGTGCAAAGCAATATGCTGGACTCTGGGGATAAGGAGATGAAATATGACACACAGCCTCTGCCCTCAAAAGAGCTTTCAACCCAGCAGGGGAATGGGAAGTTCCAGAAATAGAAAGATAGGAATTAGAAAATGATGAAGTACACAGGAGAGGTCAAAAAGAGAAAGAAGCCTGAGAATTTCGAGGGCAGATGGCTGGGCAGTTCTGATCGCAAGCCTTCCTTTTTTTTCATTTTTTAAACAAAGATTGAAATAGAAACTCCACCCGTCCTGCCTTCAGGAGAAAGAGACTTCACATTAGATTTGGTTCCAATTATCATAGGAATATGGAATCACAGACCCTTGGAAGTCAGTGAAGTACAAAACTGGAAGAGACCTCAGGGAGCATTCAGAATGAGCCATTCCTGAGTATGAATCCCCACAACAATACACCCACCACACATCATCCAGTCTCTAGCCAAAGTCTCAAACCAAGAGATGGGGAACTCGTCATCTTCTATTGAAACTCATTCTCTTTGGGACAGCTGTGTTGGAAGGTTTTCCTTAAATTAACCAAAAACTGCTATGCCTCCACTGCCCCAACATTGCTCCCTCATAGTTCTGACCCCTGGGTCTGAGCTGAATTAACCTAATCTAATCTGTCTTCATACATGTGAAGCCACCTATCATGTCTTACCTCAAGCCCCAAATCCCCTCTTCTCCAGACCGGGCATTTCTAGTTACTTCAACCAGTGTTGCTCCAGCATGGTCTCTAGCCCCCTTCTAATCCTTGCCACTCTCCTATGGCTTTGCTCTAATTAATCACTATTCTGTGATGCCAGGAACTACGGTATCCCAGATGTAATTGGGCAAGTGCACTACAAGAGCACAATTTGGTCTTCATTTCTATAAATGCAGCCTTAAATGCATTGGCTTTTAAAAAAAAAAAATCAATGATTAAAGCAATGAAGAGCAGAAAGACAAGTCCTTAGGGTCCTCTAATATAAGCCTCCACACATCAATATAACTCATTTATATGGTATCTCCAAGGAACCAGGAGTTCTGCATGACAGAATTTTTTATTATGCCTCAAAATGATGAGGAAAAAAAAAGTGATTTTAAACTTCTTTTGGCATAGAGAATGGCATATTCCTCCCTTACCCTAAAGTGCTAGCCTCCAAAAATAAGCTATCTTTGAATGAAATAGAATCTATATTGGCATACATTGAAAAATGATAAAAATAAATTTTAGAAGTAGGGGAAGGATACGGCATATATTCAGTTTCATGGGAATTCAACCTTTATTCCATCATCCAGTCACATTACTTCAAGGCTCCTATCACGTACCCCCTTCTTCAGAAACCTCTCTCTAGTTCTCACCACCACCACCAGCTAATTTTGATCTCTTTCCTAAAAATGACCTAGTATTGACTCAAATATGTACATATTGTATCCCCTGTCCCCCAGAGACTATAGGCTCCTTGAGAGAGAGATTACTTTGTTTTGCAAAGCCCTAATTCATTGTCGGTTTGCAGAATCTAAGATTTTTACATACTGAGGGACCAGCTCTATGGGTAGTTCAGGCAAATGTGTATCACATTCTGGATAGCAAGTGTTCTTCATCCACTAGGTTTTTCATGTGTGGATAGGCTGAACTTTTCCATCTAATTACAGATTTCTTCCATTTGACTGTGAGGCATAATGGCACACAACTCTGATGAGCATATATCTCTCTATTTTTACAACTTTCTTGATTTTAATAATCAGAGTGGAAAAAAGTTATCTTTGTGGCTACATTTTTCAAAAAAATCTTGTATGATTTTAACACATATAAAGAAACCTATATGATATTGTATGATCAAATCATTTTTTTATAATCCATAAGCAAATACAATGAGACCCTGAATTTCCTACACCTAGGAGTCAACTGTTTACCTGTAAAAATGTGGTCTGGGGGGCAGCTGGGTAGCTCAGTGGATTGAGAGCCAGGCCTAGAGACGGGAGGTCCTAGGTTCAAATCCGGCCTCAGACACTTCCCAGCTGTGTGACCCTGGGCAAGTCACTTGACCCCCATTGCCTACCCTTACCACTCTTCCACCTATAAGTCAATGCACAGAAGTTAAGGGTTTAAAATTTAAAAAAAAAAAAAAATGTGGTCTGATTTAGAATATTGTTTGTGAAAGCCTGTCCATTCCCTTCTTTGACCATCAGGGATGCCCTCGGCACATGAATGAATCATTCTCACAAAGACTTTGTAGAGCTGGGAAAGTAGACATGCAGGGTGACAGTTACCAATACTTCTCAGTTAACTTTTTTGGAATTAACATTTGATTTTTTTCCCCATTTGAAGAGTCCTCCTCTTTCAGATACTTTTACAACTGATCCCTCAATGATTTCCTTCGTCTATACTTGTTTTAGTTCAGTAGTTCTTTCAATCTTTTTTTTGGGTGCTGTTCCTACTTTTTCACAGAACATTGGAGACTTTGAACCCAGAGAGTGTAGTTATACTAAAACTGATGGTCATGACTTTAATCTATAGTTTGGACAGCTCAATCTATAAATGCCTTTGGCATAATCTTACTTAATTGGGTTTCTTGACAAGTTTTCTGTTAATTTGCTTTTTTCTTCTTCTTGTTACTCCTTTTTGAAATGCTACTTCTTCTAAGCTCCCATCTTCCTCCAAAATTTTTTACAAAAAAAGTTTATATTCTTTGTCTGTCCACATGGCAATAAGATCTTGCACTTGCTAGCATGGAAATTTTCAAGGCTCTTTTTCTCTCCTCATTGACATGACCAGTTAACATTGGTTAAAATACGTTAGGGAAAGGTGATGTCTACGATCCTTGCTTATGCATTTTCTATTTTTTTGTTGTCCTAAGTACCAGCTTGGAATTTCCTCAACTGTTTGCCATATCTCTTTTCTTCTAATATGGTAATGATTTTCACATTTGCCCTAACAAGTCAATAATCTGACTGTACACAGCCGATTTGGAAATGAGTATGAAAATAATAACCAATTATTTCCTATCTTTTAGGATATAATCAATATAATTTTTTACAATATTATGTTGTGCCTTCCATTCTTTTATTTTTATCAAATTCTTACCTTCTGTATTAGAACTGATACTGGGTATTGGTTCCAAGGCAGAAGAATGGTAAGGGCTCTTGGGGGTTAAGTGACTTGCCCAGGGTCACATAACTAGGAAGTGTCTGAGGTCCAATTTGAACCCAGGTCCTCTTGACTCCAGGCCTATCACTGAACTACCTAACTGCCTCTTTAGCCAACTTATATTTGCCTCTTCAAGGTAATCCTGTGAATCACGTTCCCATTAGCCTAACATTTCCTTTGGGGTATTTTGTTTTGTTTTGCTTTTTTTCATTTGTAGCATGAATGGTAAAATTGCTATGATTCTATTTCACTAGTAGTAAGTCTAATAATAGATAATTATTTTATAATAATAAATATGTATTAAAAATTATATATTATTCATATAATAATATTATGTATGTATGTTGCCTATATCATATATTATGATATATTAATATCATATTATTATTTCTATAGCTACAGTGCAGCTGTGTGAAGCCAATCATGGAACCCAAGCAAGGTTCCTAGGATCATCTGTAGTATACGACAAGAAGCACACTCCAAGAGGAGAAGTAAGGTTCCCTGGCACCTTCCATGGATGGCTGAGATTCCTTCTTCATGTTCTTGTCAGGAGACTGAAGGGTGAAGTAGTGAAACTGCCCGGATCCCTCTCCCATTGTGCTAAAAATATGACAGTTTCAGAGAATAGATTTGAAAGGAGGTTGGGAGGAGAGTTCTTGGAGCAATGTGATTAACAAGAAGCATAATTAATTAATTAAATTCAGGCAGTCAGCCCTTTCTTCAAAACACCCACAGACATACAGATGGGTTTTTAATCATGTGGTCCATTATTTTAAAGCTTTTAAATTTTCCCAATCTAGAATATTGTGATTCACTGAAAGGGTCACTGAAGGTAGAATCAAAAAACCTAGGATTAATCCCCAGCTCTGCTTTAGTCTATGTAACTTTGGTCTGGGTCTCATTTTCCTCCTCCGTAAAAGGAAATTGAATTACATTATTGTCAAAGTTCTATTATCATTTGACATCTAAAATATGAAGGTCATAGGATAGAAGTCAATTAGGAAATGAAAGAAAGAGAATGTTGTTCATTGGGACCGCCCAGCTTTAAGTCAAAAAGCATTTAGGATTAACAGCTCCCATTCCTCAGTCTTCCCTCAGTGTCATAGATGGACCCCTGGTTCTCATGAGGTCACAAAACCAGGCTGGAGGGTACCAGGAACTGGATGAAGCAGACTTAGCCAGAGTCATAAAGAGAACAGCACCGGAGAATTTTGGAAGCTTCTATCCTACCGAGGCTCGAGGGGCAGGGGGATTCTCAAACACATGGCTACTCTAAATATACAGTGGAACAAACAAGCTCATCACTACATGGTCACAGAACAGCCAGGTAGTTACGACTTACCTTTCTAATCTTGGGAAAGCAGCTGACAGGAAGAAGATAAAACAAAAGAACAAAACATTGACATATTTGATTTCTTGTTTCTGATTAAAGAGATCTAAAAGCTCATTGTGAGAAGGACTAAAACCTCACTGTGAGAAGCAATGTGTTGTCCTGGAATGGGATCTAAAGACCCTGGATTCCAGTCTTTGTTCTATTCCTTACTGTGATTCTGGGCAAGTCACATTCCCTCACTGAGCTTCAGCTTCCTCATCTGTAAAATGGAGACAATAATATTTTCACTCCCTGCTTCATTTCACAAAGGAAAAGAGACGTACAAAAAGTAAAATGTCAGGGAAACACAAGTTAATGTGTGACATAAGGAAGAAAGGTCAAGGATGGCAGCACTTAATTTGGATTACAGAGACAAACAGAAATCTCTGTAATGACTCCTGGAAAACCACTCCCTAAGGAGCAGAGTCCTTGAAGGCTTACCAATAAGACCAAAGGACTTCTGACCTTCTTAAAACAAGGTTTCTCCCCTGAGAAGCAGATTCTACATTAGTGAAGTTTCTTGCTGGGTAAACGAATCCAAGAGAATAGGTACGAAAGAACTATGACACTTCTTCTTGTACGATGGAACAAAACCTGCTTCCCTCTAATGTCCACACAAAGGTGCTAGCTCTTCCTTATAAATCTGCAGAAAATATGGCTAACACAGAAATAGGTTTTGTAGGACTTCATCCATACAATGGATACCATATTGTTTGCCTTTTCAATGAATAGAGGAGGGGTAGAAAGGAGGGAAAGCTCCTTGGAACTCAAAAATAAATGTTAAAAATAAATAGCAAGGGCAGATAGGTGATGCAGTGGATAACGTGCCAGCCTGGAGTGAGCACAACCTGAGCTCAAATCCATCCTCAGACACTAGCTGCAAATCTGTTCAATGGGATTTTCTATGTGATGACCCTTAAAAGAGCAGTCAAATCCTCCCTTCCACAAGTTTCCTCCCAGCTAAACACTTCTAGATCCTTCAGCTTCTGTACAAGTCACTTTCCTTTGCTACCTCAGTCACTGCTTCAGTTCTTTACAGCTAAGTTTTTTCATTTGCAAAATTGGTCTTTTTTTTGTACCCCCAACACTTGGCACAGTGCCTCACATTTAGACTTGATTTATGTGAGATAATGGATGGGAAAATGTCTCGAAATATAAAAATATTGAAAATGCTTGAAGTCATTAGAAGAAATCATCTGCCTGGGGAAGAGGGTTCTCTAGAAGCTCCCCCAGTTTCTAAAGTCCCAACAGGCTTCTCTCCAGCCCTGGCCAGTGATGAGAGATAAGAGGAAGGGGGAGTCACTTTTAGTGGGGAACTTCCCCTCATTCTCACTGAGATCTCACTCAATCCCACTCTGCATCTCCATTCATACTGTTCTAACCCATATGGAATCAAGAAGCAACAACATATGAGAATAAACTGTAATTAATCAGGAGTTTTGAGCTTAAGTCCTGGTGCCCAAACTTTACTGACTTAGAACATTTATGGACAAATCACTTTATCTCTTTGAGTCTAAGTTTCTTTGTCAGTGAAGAAGATGATGATAATAACAAGAGTTAGCATGTAAATAGCACTTTAAGACGTGCAAAATACTTTGCAAATGTTATCATTTTATCCTTACAACAACCTGGTGGGGAGGTGCTACTATTATCTCCATTTTATATACAGTTAAAGAAACGGGGCAGACAGAGATTAAGAGACTTGCCCAGGGTCACACAACTAGTGTATGAGGTAGGATTTGAATCCTGGGTTTTTCTGTCTCTGAGTCTATCACGCTGCCCGCCTCACAGTATTGTTGTGAGGAAAGCGTCCCATAAAAATGAATCCCACCCAAATGGGAGTTATTCTTATTAATAAAGATGACTCTCTATTTCCATTCTGCTTCTCTCGGCGTCCTTCTTGGTCCAGCTCAACTTCCTTCCCTTCCTTGAAGTCTTCCTTGACTGCTCCTGCCCTCAGTGTTAAGTCTCAGAGTTGCCACAAGAGAATTTTATAATCTCAGCAATCATAGAATCCAAGAACTCCGCCCAAGAGGTGACTGCCCAGCATGTGCCTGAAGACCTTCAGGGAGAGAGAACCAACTACCTCTCAGAGAAGCTCACTCCTCTTCTGAATGTCTCTCATCAAAAAGCTTCTCCTTACAGCAAATCTACACCTGCCTCTTTGCCTCTTGCACCCATTACCTCTACTTCTCCCCACCCCACCCCTGGTATTTTATTTTATTTTTTGCTTTGGATGTATTTAATTAATTAATTTAGAGTATTTTTCCATGGTTACATGATTCATATTCTTTCCCTCCCTTCCTCACTCCCTCCTCCTGCAGCCAATGAGCAATTCCACTGTCATCATCTCTACTTCTCCCCTCCCTTTCTACACAAAACAAGTCTAATCCTTCTTCCCTGTGACAGTCCTTCAAAGACATTTTTTTTTAAACCTCACCTTTTGTCTCAGAATCAATATTATGTGTTGGTTCCAAGGGAGAAGAGTGGTAAGGGCTAGGCAATGGGGGTTAAGTGACTTGCCCAGAGTCATACAGCTAGTAAGTATTTCATGCTGGATTTGAACCCATGACCTTCCGTCTCCAAGCCTGGCTCTCAATCCACTGAGCCTTCTAGTTGCTGCCCCTCCCCCCCAAAGATAATCTTAAAGACAGCTCAGCGCATGTTGCGCATCTCTACAATTTATCCTTTTTGTCAAAAAGTCAGAACTTTTTTTCCTTTCTGAAAATAAAATTTAAGAAATTCTGAATCTTAAAAAAAAAAACAACAAAATTAAAGACAGCTCACATCTTCTGTCTCTTTGGTCTCTCTTCCATCATGTCTTCTCTCCCCTCCAGGCTTCAAGAAAGCATGGTGTGGCACAATTTCAACAGAGAAGGTCACCCTCCTTTTGAGGGGCTTTGCTTGGTTAATGCACATCTTAAAAAAAGTTACTTCTTCTTCCCTAGCTGTGTGACCCTGGGCAAGCCACTTAACCCTGATTGTCTGGCTCTTACTGCTCTTCTGACTTAGAATTGATGTGTGAGTCAGAAGGTAAGGACTGAAATAAACAAACAAACAAATAAATAAAATAAAATGTTCTGCCTGGATTGTCTGGTTCTTACTCCTCCTCTGACTTCAAATTGATGTGTGAGATAGAAAGTAAGGGCTGAAATAAACAAACAAATAAGCAAACAAACAAACATAAATAAATAAATGAATGAATGAATGAATGAATGAGTGAATAAATGACCTAACTAATTAATTAATTAATTAGTTGGGGTGGGGTGGAGTGAAATTAAATGTCCTGCCTGGATTGTCTGGCTCTTACTGCTCTGACTTAGAATTGATGTGTGAGACAGAAGGTAAGGGCTGAAATAAATAAATAAATGGATGAATGAATAAATGAATGAATGAATGAATAAAATAAAATAAAATAAAATAAAATAAAATAAAATAAAATAAAATGTCCTGCTTGGCTCTGAACACAACACTCCTGATACTGACCATGCAGAGCAGAATACACTGGGGCAATGGCCTCTCTCCATATACCTCAGCATGACACTGGCTTTTTAGCCTGCTCATATTGATTTCCCCCAAACCCCCAGATCTTTTTCCTTTTGAATGGCTGCCCAACCACACCTCCTCCTCCTCTATCCTGCTCAGTCAAGCCTGGTATTTCGAACCCACGTGTGATTTTACAATGATCCCTATAAATTGGATTTCCCTGGATTCAAGTCAGCAGGTGAATCTGTTAAGATGGTTTTAGATCCTGACTGTCACTGTCCATGTTAGCTCTTCCTCTGCCCTCTGCAGGGTGGTTAAGTGTGCCACCTGTGCCTTTAGATGAATTATCAATTCACATGTTTAACAGCAAAGAGCCATTAAACACATCTACACTACACTGTACTAGAGACTTCCTATCTGATGATGAACCATAATTCTTAGGCTCCAGATATTCAACTGGTTCTTTTTTTTTAAACCCTTACCTTCTCTCTTGGCATCTATACAGGTTCCAGGAAAGAAAGGTAAGGGCTAGGTAACAGGGTCACACAGCTAGGAAATGCCTGAGGCCACACATGAAGCCAGGACCTTCTATCTCTAGGCTTGGCTGTCTAGCCACTGAGCCACTTAGCAGCCCCTCACACAGATCTCTTAAAGACAATCCTCTCTTTTCTTCCTCAGTGGTGCCTTTGGGATTGCGTTTACTCTCTCCTGAGCTGATTTTCCCTGAAGAATTTGAAGCTGTGGAATCCAATCTATTCTTTCTCTGGACCCTTTGAAATCCACTCTTCAAAAACCAAGTGTGCATGTCAGGCCATGAGCAATTTTCCTCTTTTTCCATCACAAATACTATAAAAGATAGGGTCACTTTCCCAAGATTCCATCATTTCTACCCCAGAAACCTTTTCCCCTTGTTGGTGAATATTCAGTTCCTGAATGGTAGTTCTCATCACTGGTTCCTCCCCCTTTGAAGGTTAAAATTATTATTTGACAAGCTAGAAAATTATTAGCCACTCTGCTTTGGGCATAGAAAGCTACAACAAAAGGCTAGATAACGGAAGTCTTCCATTGGTACCAGCTAACACCCTTACACGCTAAGCTTATCATCTCTTTCCTGAATTCATCTATTTCCTCATTCTGTACAGGCTCTCTGTGGTTTACTCGAATGACAATACCGCTTCTATTTCTGGCTGCAGGGACTTTCACCCAAATGCTCTCCTCTCTACCCTGCTTCCTGTTCCAGTTCCTGGATTTCTACACACAAATAGGTTTTCTTCAAATGCAAGCCCGTCGCCTCCCACAAACCCTCTTTTGCCAAAACTATTCCTTCGAATGAGGCCCGCACTTCCAACTGGAAAGGCCAATCCATGAGGTCAAATCTGCCTCCCCGCAGTAGGATCTTGAGTTTGCCTTGTTTGTTTTGTACGGACCTCCGATGCTGTCACTTTTCTCACTTTGATTCTTCCTTGGATTTTGTCTTTTGGGAATTTACTAACCATCTCTTGCTACTGATTATTCTTACACAGTTACACTTTATGCTATTCAGCTTGGTGGATCCCCGCAAGCAGTTTCCTCCTATTCTCTAGGAAGGCTGGAGGCAAACTCAATTTTATTGGCTCAGAAGTGCCACCTGTTGGCCGGCTACAAGGATACTCAGAAGCAGTGGACAGGTGCCCTTCAGGGCCATGAGGGCGCGGGTCAATGGATGGACTGAGAAAGGAATAGGACAATTCACTGCAGAACAGACAAATATCCAAGAGATAGTACTTCTGCCTCTGATAAGGGACCAGGAAGATCTCTAAACTCTAAGTCATGTTCTTGATATATTTCTGTAACCTTGTAAGCTTCAAGATGAATATCCAAATACTCCAAGTATTATATTTAATAAATTTATTAATAATAACTCGAAGCAAGAGGAAAGTAAAAAGCTAGAGCAAAGAGGGAGCCAACCCAGCTGCACACATGGAAAAAAAAAGAGAGGGGCAATTACAGAACTTATAAGCAATACATGAAGATGCAATATGAACAAAGTTAAAAAGGATTCTGGGTAATATAGTTCGAGGGTTCAAGATTTTCTAATTATACAACCTCCTCTTCCACCAACATGTAGATTCATTCATACTCTTGAGCCTTGGCTCACACTCTTCCTCCCTCTTTCTTTTTTTCTCCCCTTCAAGATCTAGCACAGTGATGAGCAAACTACAACCAGTGAGCCAGATGCAGCCCCCTGAAATGTTCTATCCACCCTGTGACATTATTCCTAATTTGACGAATACAATGAGTAGGATACAATACAATGAAATTTCAAAAGAGTTGCCTTAGAAACAGACTGACAGATGAGCATTTCCTTTCCTTTGGCCCCTCTTTAAAAAGTTTGCCCATCACTGATCTAGCACAAAATCCCTCCTCCTCCAAGAAGTCTTCCCTGATTCATGGTATCTTAATCCACAATCATTACTTTCTGCACCAGTTGTTTAGTTCACAGTTACATACACACACACGTATATATTACAAATATATGTTATGTTATATTATCTATATTATGTATATAAAATATGAGTTTTTTCATATGTATTACAATTTTTTGTAATATGTATTACAATCTTGACTCAGAAAGATTGGCTAACTAGGGATTGTGAAATTAGAATCTGTTACCCTAAAGAGTACGATTCCCAGGACCGCACTCACTTCCTGTCATTTCTTGCTGATGTAGACAGGAGATAAACTGGGTGGAGTTCCGTGTCTAGCTTTTTTTTTTCCCTTCATGTCGGCTGCTTTGATAGATTGGACATTTTGAGCAGGTAGAAAACTTAGTCACATGGTTCTATTTTATCAGATAATAAACTTTAAAAATATAATACTTCAAGTATTGAATATTTAATTTAACTCTTACAGGATGCAAGATGACAACCTAAGAAGAACCCTGGATTTGGAGTTGGGAGACTTAGACTCCAATCCCAACTTGTTACGTAGCTCTTAGGATATCACTTTCCCTCTATAGGCCTTAGTTTGTTCTTCTTGTTCAAAATAAATATTTATTAAGCACCTGCTATGTGCAGGACACTGTGCTACATGCAGGGAATACAAAGATTTAAAAAATGAGACCTCAGACCTTGCCCTCAAGGAGTTTCCGTTCTACTAGAGAAGTCCTTGGTGGTTGGTAATGATGGGGGACAAAGGAGAGATCCAAACAAACTGTCCTAGGAAAATCTGAGAGGGGAAGAGAACAGCTTTGATGGGAAGGGAGAAGGAAATTGGGCAAGACTTCTTAGCAGACTGGCACCTGAGCTGAGCCTTGAAGGGAAGGAAGATTTCTGAAAGAGAGCACTGAGGGGGTCATCATACCGAGGATGGGGACGACCTGTATGAATGCCCAGAGCTGGAAAATGGCACGTAGGAATGTGGTTTGGCTGGAATGTGAGTCCATATAGGTGAAAAATAAGATATAAATATAAGATAAATTTGGAAAAGGAGGTTAACACCAGACTTTCAACGGCCTTAAATGTCAAGCAAAGAAAGGAGTTTATATTTTGTCTTCTAGGAAATCAAAAGCCAAAGTTTTTAGACAGACTGCATTAGGATTGCATGGTCTCCAGGGCCCCTTCCCCAACTCAGACATTCCATTATTCCTAGAAGGAACAGTCTTTCTCTCCTCTGCATCCCTCACAGTGTAAACCAAGGAACAGTAAATACATGCTAACTGACCTGAATGAACCTGGTTCTATGGTACTAGTATCTTCCATCAGATGGCTAATCACTGGGTAGAATTTTGCCATTGATAAGGCCACCTCACATCTGAACAGCATATCACAATTTTCAAGGCTCATTTTTTCATTCGAATTTACAAATAATTTATAAATAAATTACCTTAGACTACAATGAACCCATGGCTTGGCTTTCTGAAATTTGGTTTATCATTTCTAAAAATGGTGACATTCCAATGCTTCCTGTTCTTTTTCTGACCTCTTCCTTTCCTGTTTCATGTCCAGCTACTTGCATAGGGAAGAGGGAACCTTGGTGGGGTTGGTTCAAAGTCCAGCTCTGCTGCCAAATCCTGTTACCTTGAGGAAGACATCAGCTCTCTGGGCCTATGGGGGAGCAGGCACCTTACTCACCATCACTTCAGGCATCACAATTCCCATCAGCTGTTTGTCCTGGACCATTGTATCCTTAAGGAGCATATATATTCTCTCTGCCTCCGAAAAACAGGAGATGTCAAGTACAACAGCCCCTGAAATAAAAACAATTTGCTTTTTATGCCTAACTAGTGACTCAAGTAAAATCAGCAAAACAAACAAACAAAAAAAAAACCCCATAAATCAATTAGGGGAGAAAAGGGAGGAATCTTAGAGCGTTACAAGGGGGTCAACCAGCACCTGCCATTGGAAGAAAAAGCCACACAGAGACTTAACCTTTTAAGTGAATCTGGAATTGGAGAACCTGGGTTCAAATTCCTGCTCTACTATGGGACTTTGGATGATTTCCTTCCTCTCTCTGGGCTGCAGTTTCTTCCTTTGTAAAATGTTGGGAATGAGCTCTAGGTTCCCTATGATATTGATACTTCAAAGGGTCCACCAATGTGTATGAATGGGAGATTTTGAACCTTGGACTTCATCCCCCATGAATCCCTTAGTATTTCCCAAAATTTCCTTTAATCTCTCCTGTGTCTCCACATTTGTGTGGTCACGTTATTGTTTTGTAAGTTCTGTAGCTCCTCCCTCTTCTCTTTTGTTCTTCACGAACTCAGCGGAGTTAGTTTAGAAGCTTTTCACTCTAGTTTTTTTGTTAGTTTGTTATTAATAAAAACTTAAAATATAATATTTAGTTATTGAATATTAATTTTCATCTCTACAAATGTCAGTACGATGCCCCGTAGGAACCCATGTGAAAGCCCACAATTCTGACCTAAGGTCCCAAACAGCACTAAATCCTATGAAATCTTTCTGAGCATCAGCAGTTTTCCAGAAGAGAAGTATGTTCCCAAAAAGGGCCCAAGAAGAGAATGGCAGGGTGGGGCTCTGAAAAAACTAGAAATTAAACAGAGTGGTGGTAGGATTGGATGTGATGTTGTGTGACAATTAATGGAAGCAAATGAAGCTATTTAAGCTTGGAGAAGAAAAGCCTTGTTAGGAAGAGGAGGTGTGGCAAGAATAAGAGTGCTCTTTTGGTTTGTTTCCTTTAGATTCTCTGCCCCTTTTCTATGTCATTTTATTTTCTTTCCTTTAAAAAAAAAAATCCATACCTTCTGTCTTAGCATCAGCTCTAAGACAGAGGAGCAGCAAAGGCTAGACAACTAGGCTTAAAATGACTTGTCCAGGGTCACCCAGCTAGGAAATGTCTGAGGCCAGATTTGGACCCAGGTTCTCCCATCTCCACATCTGGCGCTCTATCCACTGCCCTCATTTTCTTTGATTCAAAAATCACTCTCCAGTGGAAGACTTCTGACAGGAGTTTTGTCCCACCTGGCTCGCCTCCAGCATTGCCTTGCTAACATCAGTTCTGATCTCTATGGCTGTGATCATTTAAACAATCTTCTCAGCTAAATAAGTGCTGCCTTAAAGTATCTGAAGGCCAGTCTATCACGGAGAATTGGAATTAGATTTGTTTTTGCTTGAGCCCAGACGAGAAACCTAGGGATAATGGAGGAAAGCTATAGAAAGATAGATATTGGCTCAATACAGGATGTCCTCAAAGTCTTGGGGTAGTCTTAACCTTCCATTGCTTAAAAGTGATTAAATATTGTAATAAAAATATGTTAATACATAATATATTAATATAAAACATATATTTAAGCTATTAAAACTTTAAACTGCACTAAGACTATGGGGGTATAAAAATATTCAATAGCATAAAAAGGATTAACTATTGAAATGATATATAATTGATGTTAATATAGAATTTAAGCTAAATATAAATTACATAGATAATATTTATGTGATATAAACAAATTAAAATATATGGTACTAGCTATCAGAGCTCAAAACTGCATTGGGGAGCAGCTTATTATAAGGAAGAATTTCCTAATAATCTATTTGGAATGAATGGACTCCCAAAGGAACAGGCAAATTCCCCACGATTAGAAATTTAAGTGGCTGCTGGATGGTGACTTGTCAGAAATGCTGTAGAGGGGAAATTCACACAGGGCAGATTGAATGTGAGACTTCTGGGGTTCTCTTCTATTCCTAAGATTCAAATATCATAGGAGCCAGAAGGGACCTTTTCTAGAATATCTAGTCTAGGGTTTTAAATGTAGGGTCTCTGAACTTATTTTTTTTTAAACCCTTACCTTCTGCCTTGGAATCTATACTATTTCTCAAGGCCAAGGCAGAGAAGTAGTAGAGAGGACTGGGTTAGTAGATGATGTTAAGTGACTTGTCCAGGGTCACACAGCTATTACGTGTCAGAGGCCAGATTTGAACTCAGGAAGACAAATCTCCCTGACTCCAGAAATAATGTTCTATCCACCATCGTAGAGAGTAATTTGGATATAGGTAACAGCATCCTTTAACAATGCATCTCCATGTCTGTTTTCTATTCCTATTTTGTAAGAAAAGTTTCAGACACAAATCTGAAAGTGAATACATTTAATATCCCAAATAATTTTTACCAGCCACTGTGAATTCATGCTGTTTCCCCAGGGGATAGATCAAGCGAGAAAGACTTATAAATTATTCAAGATGGAGCCTAGAAGAGGAATAACTCGTTACATCTCACCTTAAATAGCAAAGTCATCCATCTCACTACGGGAGCATGGGAGAGATTACTAGCTGACATTTATAGGGTGCTTTCTGTTTTGCAAAGTTAATCTCACTTGACTAACAAAACTTTGACTTAACAAAACTATGAATGAAGAAGTAAAAGTACTATTCCCATTTTACGGTTGACAAAATTGAGGCTAAAAAGGTTAGAGGGACTTTAAAGAGATTAAATTTTTCTGGTCCCCAAGTCCAGGGTTCTTTGCAACGTATTTTATAAATATATATACTTGACATAACAGATATAATTTCTTATACATTATATCGAACCTACTTACCTTGATTTGCGTAAACATGCGTTACTGACACTAGATTGGCTGTAAAGAGAGAAAACAAAAGTCAGTTTTTCTAATTTCAACACATGTGCCACTTCCCTGGACCCCCAAGACTGGAGTCCTACAAACTCAAAGCTCATCTTTAGTGGATCTTTCCCTTTGTTTTCTGAACCCACAGTTGAAACAGCCCCATCTGCAAGCTGATTAACGGCAGTTGTCAAGGAGAACAGAAGGAATCAATTTGGGCAGCTCCAGAACTAGAAGGGCTCTCACAGATTTTTAATGCAATCTTCTCATACAAATTGATGCAGAGAAGTCTTGCTTAATCATCAGGCATCAAGGAAACTAAGGAACCTTCAGTATTACAATGATCTGTGCTGGGGTCTTACCTTCCTAATTAGACTGCAAGTTCCTTAAGGGTACAGACTGTTGATTGAGCTTTGTATCCCAAAAGCTCTGTATAGAGTCAGTGCTTAAGAAACTTTGTAGTGAGTGAAAGAAACAGATCCAGGAGAACCTTACACAGAGACTGATACACTGTGGTGCAATCAAACATAAAGGACTTCTTTACTAGCAGCAATGCAAGGATCCAGAGCAAGGCTGAGGGACTTTTGAGAAAGAAAACTATCCACACATTAAGAGGAAGAACTGTGGGAGGAGAAACACAGAAGAAAAACAACTGCTTGAACACATGGGCTGATGGGGATATTATTGGGGATGTAGACGATAAACGATAACTCTAGTCCAACTATCATGTAAAACCCAGTGGAATTGCACATCGGCTAAGGGGGGTTAGGGGTGTTTGGGGAGAAGGAAAGAATATGAAACATGTAACCAGGGGAAAATATTCAAAATAAAAATGAAAAAAAAAAAAAGAAAGAAAGAAACTTTGAACTGACCAATACCAATGAAAACCAACAAGAGTGCCAGGACAGAGTCTATGAAATGTTCATCAAAAAAACTGAGTGAAAATACCAAAAACCTTCCTAAAATGTGACTAAAATGCAGCTGAAGATTGAGTGAGCCATTTTGGTCACCAAGCTACACTGCTCACTTTGTAGAGTTTTATCATCTACTAAACTACCCTGATCTTTTTCTTCACAAACTATTTTCTAGACAAAAAAAAAAACAAAACAAGAATAGCCTAAGGTTATTCCAGATCTTCAAGGATCACCTCAAGAAAAACCTCATGCAGGAAGCCTTCCCTGGGTGCTATAAACAACAAAGACTTCCTTTTTTGACCACCAGCAGCCCTTTGTCTATTGTAATGCATTTTTGTACCAAATTTTTACTCAATTTAAAGTTGGTAGATACCATCATGTAACAGTCTCTCTTCCATGCATATCAGTCTTGTCTCTCTCAGTCTGGGGGCACAATCTATTCCTTCTCTGACTCCCCAAGACTTTGAGCTCTTCTGAGGGCAGTCAATGAATCAACAAAGATTTATTAAGCAATTGCTAAGATTAAGTACTATGTATTTCTTTTATTTAAAAAATTATTTCCTTTTTTTTATTACAGGTAAAAAGTTTTTAACTTTTGTTTTTTATACTTTTGAGTTCCAAATTCTCTCTCATCTTCTTCCTGCTCCACTGAGAGGACAAGAAGCTTATATTAAGCATTATTAAGCACTATGTGCCAAGCAGTATGCTGGGACATGGTGATACAAAGATTAAAAAAGAGTCCCCATTCTCAAAGAATGTACATTCACCCAGATGGGCCAATATTTATACATACAGGCATATAAAGAATAAATACAAAGTATGGACGGCTTCATGTAGAAGACGGTGCTAAGTATTTTTTTTTTAAATTGAAAATATTTAATGAATTAATTTAGAATATTTTCCCATGGTTCTTTCCCTCCCCTCCAATTCCACTGGGTTTTAACATGGATCATTGATCAAGACCTATTTCCATATTATTGATAATTGACAGTGCTAAGTCTTAAAGGAAGTAAGGGATCTAATTAAATGAAACTGAGGATGGAGAGCTTTCCAGCAATAGCAGGGATGGAGGTGGGCAATGCAAAGGCATGGAGATGGGAAATAGAGATCGGTGATGGAGTGTCATGTGTCAGGAAGAGCAAGAAAGAACTGATCCAACCATATTGGAGAGCAATCTGGAATTATGACCACAGAGTTATAAAACTGTATATTCGTTGATGCAGTAATACCACTATTAGGTCTGTTTCCCAAGGTGAACAGAGGAAAAGGAAAAGAATTTTCATGTTCTAAAATATTTCTAGCAGCTCTCTTTGTGGTGGGCAAGAACTGGAAATTAAGGGGATGCCCATCAACTGGGAATGGCTGAACAAGATGTAGCCTATGACTGTGAGAGAATACTACTGTCCAATAAGAAATGATGAGCAGGCTAATGAAAAACAACATGGAAAGACCTATATGAAGTTATGAAGAGTGAAACAAGTAAAGCCAAGAACATTACATCCAGCCACAATAATATCGTTTGAAGAATGACTGTGAATGTCTACATCCAGAGAAAGACATAAGCATATATGTGATATGGTTTTATCTATACATATACTTTTTTGTTAAACGATGCTGCCTCTAGTGTGGGGTGGAGAAGGAAGGAGGGAGATATCTGGGAACTTTAATATAACAAATGATTTTTTTTTAAATAAAAGCAAGTGCAAGAAAGCTGATTTGGACTAGACTGTAAAATACAGAATAATGTCTGATGGAACTGGAAAAATAGGCTGAAGCAAATAATGTTGGGCTTCTCCCCTAAGACCGTGATGAGGGCAGAGCCTGAGGATATTCCTTCAGTCTCCCCACCTTCTCAAGGCTAGTTCTTTCTCTAGGGCAAGATTAAAAATGGCAGCAGTACAATTCAGAGTGAAAAGGGGAAAAGAAGCAGCTCAGAAAATTCTGAAATGGTTAGTAAATAGAAACGAAATCAAAATTATAAGAAAATAGGCAAAAACAGTTGTTTTGGGGACTTTTTTTTTTTTTTTTTACTCACTTTTGATAGCCAAATCTTCCTTTAAGATATGAGTGTATTCTTCAGCAGAGAGCTGGGGGGGCAGGCCTCCAACAAACAGGTTCACTTGTGTGGTGGCATCACCATTTTCTACCACATAAAATCTCGTCTGGTTCATCTGACGTATGGAAGTCTGGAAATAAGGAAAAGTGGCAGTGAACCCAGGGATGCTTGGGGAGGGTAGTAAGATTATCATGATGGCAGAAAATCACCAGCCTGGGTAGATAGTCAATCTGAGAGCAGCCTGGGAAACTACTCGGTAAAGAGGAAAAAGGCCTATCTAGAACTGAAGAGATCTGGGTTCTAGTGTAACTCTCTCACTAATTTGCTATGTGACTTTGAGCAAAATACTTCTTGCCTCATTCCTTTATGGAGAGATCTAAACTAAATTATCACTCGGCTCTGACAGCTTATCATTCAAGACAAGAACCAAGCAGGAAAGCAGAAGAGCAAAATGAGGAGGAGGAGGAAGAAGAGAAGGAACTAAGAGGACAAAAGGCTTGCCATGATTAGAGGGAACAAAGAATGTTCTTATATAATATGGATCTAATGATACCTTGATAGGCCAGAATAATGGCAGAATTACAAAATTTTACAGGGATAAATCTGACCTCCTGGGTAGGAGTAAGAGCTGAGAATTAAGAGCTTCAGATGGATCACTGAGTCTCTCTCCATTTTAGAGAGAGTAAAATGAGGCCCATAAAGTTCATAGGACTTGTTCCATGCCATGATCCTTTTGCCCCCAAATTCAGAGCTTTTTCCATTACACCAAAAGCTTATAGTTGGACTAAAAAAATCAGCTGCCTAAGTACGGATGGCAGCAGTCTGTTTAGAAAATAGTTTGTTCAAAAAAAAAAAAAAAAAGATTTAGGAGGTTTAGTAAACTAAAACTTAATAGGAGTGAACAGTGAGGGTGACATGGCAGTCCAAAAAACTCATTCCATCTTAGGCTGTTTTAACAGAGGAAGAGTGGCTAGAATGAAAGAGCGGGGAGTCCCAAATGTTTACTCCATATTTTAGTTAGACCACATCTATAGTGCTGTAAATAGTTCTGGGCACATTTTAGGAAGGTTTTTGACAAACTGAGGCACAGGAGGAGGACCATCAGAATAATGCCATTCAAGGATCTGGCGAAGAAAACTATGGATGTTATAGCCAAGAGTAAAAAAAGACTCAGGAACAACATAGCAGCTGTCTTCCATTATCTATCATATAGAAAAGCAAAATGAATCTGATTTGTTCTTCCTGGACCCAAAAGGTAAAAATAGGAGCCATGAGTAGCAATCATGGAGACACAAGTTAAGCTCTACATGAGGAAAAATTTCCTAACCCTGAAGGGGAATGGGCTACCTTGGTAGGTAGTGAACTTCTCATTATTGGAAGCCTTCAAGTACTGGCTGGATCTGCATTTATAGTGTATAAATAGAAATTTTGTACCTTTGAACTATATCTCCCAGCATCCCTTTCCTCCTTCATCCCCACTTTGCCTGCTTACGTTGTTTGTATATAGTTGGTGTAACTCCACCTCTTGCTCTCTGGGTGAGTTCCCTTTTTTTATTTTCCTTTGCTTCAAGTTAGTATTAATAAACTTTATAAATATAATACTTGGAGAATTTGGAAATTAATTTTAATTCTCACAATAGAAAGGTTTAATGATTTAGGTGGCAGCAAGAGCAGCTAGACTTTGAAGTCTCCTCCACTTCTGAGAGCTTGGGCTCTATAACCCTTCCCACCATCCAAAGTATCTGAGGCATTTTGAACAGTCCATAAGGAGTCAGAGAACCACAGACACTGGTGGGATATCTGAGCTAGGGGGCACCTCAGAGTACATCTGACCTATATATTTTCCTGCTAAGGAAAGGAAGGCTTAGAGAGGCAAAATCAATTGCCTATGGTCACACAGCAAGCTAGTGTCAACAACTAAGACCAAACCAGGTCTTCTGATGACCAGATCAGAGCTTTCTCTATTATATCAAATACATAGCTACACACACACAAGTAATGTGTATATTCAAAATATATGGATGAGTATAACTTTATATATACATAAATACACATATCTATTGGTATGCATATTGATATATAAATGAAAGCATCATGATTGAACTCTGAGTTAACAAGGGAAAAAAAAACTCTTCTAGAACTTCTCTCCTTTCCTTTAAAATCTGAAAAATGAAAGTGGGTAGGAGGACCTTGCATACAGTTGGTACTCAGTAAATGTTCACTTAATTAAACTAAAAGAGGAAAGTTTCCCAGGGACCATGAATAATAACAAGATCTTCCTCTAGAAATTCTGAAGGTTAGGACCTCCCTGGACCCAGAAGATTGTTTTCAGTGAGAGAAGCACTAAAATTCCGCCACATCCCCCATCCTTTCTTTGGACATATGTTCAAAGTCCAGTCAGGACAACTGTCCATCCTTCAAGAAACACAACAGAAAGTCCACAAATCATTATTACCTTTCGGATGTCATGAAGTCTGCTGAGAATTAATTCCTCATCGGTCAGTGTCATCCGCTGAACTAAAAGGATTCAAAAGACATTGAGAGGAGTTGAAGAATCTTGGAGTTCGGAGAGAAAACATGCTTTTGCTTAAAACAATCAACTGTTTGATTTTTCATGGATTTGGAAATAGCTCTATAGCTACAGATCGCTGGACTCTGCTGGACATCCATACATGTAGCTGGCCTCAGTTTAAAAGGTGAGCCCTTTGATGTGTAGGACATTTAGAAGATGGAAAGTGGGTCAGGACAAACAAGGGAGCCCTGAGGACAAACCTGGGGGGGCAAGGGGAGACGTACTCACTTACTCTGCCCACAACAGAACTATTTTCTGTTCAATATTAAGTGTCTTCTAAGCCAAGGTGCTAACCTAAGTGCTAGAGATACAAAGTTGGAAAACAAAACATTTCCTTTAATTCTATCACACTTGCCTAAAATATGAACACTCATCTTGGATGAATCTCAGCTCTCTACTTCCCTCAGCATCTAGCAAAGTCTCTGTACTGTGTTGGGTTTTTGTTTGGTTTTTTTAAACCCTTAACCTCTGTTTTAGCATTAATTCTAAGACGAAAGTGTGGCAAGGAATAGGCAATTGGGAATAAGTGACTTGACCTGTATAGGTAGGAAGTATCTAAGGCCATATTTAAACCCAAGTCCTCCTGACTGATGCTCTATCCGCTTTGCTACCTAGCTGCCCCACCAAGCTGATTCTTTTAAAAAATTTTTTTTACTCCTTACCCTCTCTCTTAGAATCAGTGCTAAGTATTGGTTCCAAGGCAGAAGAGCGGTAAAGACTAGGCAACTAAGGTTAAGTGACTTGACCAGGGTCACAGAGGTAAGTGTTTAAGGTCAGATTTAAATCCAAGACACCCATCTCTGGGCCTGGCTCCCAACCCATTGAGCCACCCAGCTGGTTTTTAATATAGGTTTTTCTGAACTAGAGGAATTGGAGGTATTGGGACAACATGGACTAATGATGATGCTAAGAAAAGCAGATCCAGTATGGGGGTTAACAGCAGAGGAGTCAAAATGGTGGCTACGAAACTCCCCAAGTGGGTCCTGAACCAGATCAAAATGTAATTGGGAAATGCTGAACAAAATAAACAAAAACAGACTACAACATGGATAGCGTTTATTGGGAACCCCAGGCAGCCCGTTTCTCTTGGAGTCTGACACCAGTGGCTTCGAGGAGGCAAGCTGCTTTTCTCACAACAATCCAGAATGGAGGCAGTGGAAATGTTATCAGCTCTATCAGAAATATGATAAAACCAAGACCCAAAGATGGAAAAGGTGTTTGTCGCCCAATGTTACTCAGGCAAATGAGCAGCAAAGCCAGGTATTAAGTCTAGGGATCATAGCAGTGATAGATAAAAGAGGTTTTAGAGTCGAGTTATTTAGTCCAAATGTTTCAATGTACATGGGAGGAGACTGAAGCCCACAGAGAAGACACTGGACTGGGTTCAAACAGCCAGGAAGGGGCAGAGCTGAGACTTGAAACCATGCTTCAGGCTCTTTCAACACAATTGCCCTGGCCTAACTAAATAAAAGAGGTCTTGGGAGTGTGGTTGGGGTGGGATCCTGACAAAGGTTATTTTCATAGCTCAGGGGGGTATCCCAAGAAGAGGTGCTTCCTCCTAAGCC
Organism: Gracilinanus agilis; assembly: GCF_016433145.1. NCBI lineage: Eukaryota > Metazoa > Chordata > Mammalia > Didelphimorphia > Didelphidae > Gracilinanus > Gracilinanus agilis. The sequence goes on along the minus strand of NC_058135.1, from coordinate 226,231,061 downwards.
CGCTGAGTCTCCCAAAGGACTGTCAAGGATGCAGCTTATCCTGACCAAATGACCAATTTTTTTTTTCAATACCCTCGCCTTCTGTCTCAGAATCAATAAGTCAGAAGAGTGGTAAGGACTAGGCAATTGAGGATAAGTGGCTCATTCAAGGTCACAAAGATAGAAAGTGTCTGAGGCTCCATCTGAACCTTAGTTCTCCCAATTCTGGGCCAGCTCTATCCATTGTGCTACCTGGCTAGCCCAAGACCAAGAGTTTTCATCAAGACCTTAAATAGTCCAAGGCCTCCCATGGACACAATGATTCTTGGGGAATACAGACACACAATGGAAGTCACCCAGATAGCCAGGATCGTCAGGACCGCCTTGCACTGTAACAATGAGGGTTCAGTTGGTTCTCTTTCATGCCTAGCCTCTCAACTTATGAGTGAAGATTTAGAGACTATCAACCACTGGCCCTGGGCACCTCCTGTTTTTATCTACTGCTTGCCCAGAGTAGAAAACAATTTGATGCTCTCCTCAGGACTTTGCTTTCTTCCTCCATCTTCCCAGAGAATCATGGCAATATATACCAGGAAATCTCATTAAGAAGAATCCACCAGGAGGAATTCCATGTGAACTGGAACAACCTCCAGGAATTGATGCAGAGTGAAAGGAGCAGAACCAGGAGAACATTATACACAGAGAATGATACACTATGGCACAATCGAAAATAATGGATTTCTCTTCTAGCAGCAATGCAATGATCCAGGACAACTATGAGGGACCTATGAGAAACAAAGCTATCCACATCCAGAGAAAGAACTGTGGGAGTAGAAACAAAGAAGAAAAACAACTGCCTGATCACATGGGTGGATGGGGATATAATTAGGGAAATTGACTCAAAATGTGCACCCTAGTGCAAATATCAATAATATGGAAATAGGTCTTGATCAATGACACATGTAAAACCCAGTGGAATTGTGCGTCAGCTATGGGAGGGGGTGGGAGAAGGGGAGGGATAGAATGTGAATCCTATAACCATGGAAAAATGCCACAAATTAATTAATTAATTAATTAATTAAAAGACAGTATTCCAAAAAAAGAAGAAGAATCTACCTTGATCTAGGGCGTCTGGAATAATAAAACTGATGTTCCTAGCTAAGATTATGTTCTATCCTGGCATCTCAGAGCCCATCAACAGCCCCAACTTACCTTGTTTACTGCCCATGAGCACCTCCACAAATCGGAAATTCTGGAGACTTTCTGCCTGCCAAGGATCAGACAAAAACATTTCAGTAAGCTTTTGCCAAAGCCAACATACTTTGTCCATGGACTGGTTTCCAACAGGTACTCTGTCACTCACCCCATCTCCCAGTTTCCCCAAAAAGAAAGTGAAAGATCCAATGGGAAAACTCACACCCAGGAAAAGGAGTTGAAGACTAAGAATATCTCAGGTTATAAAAGCAAGAAGGGACTTTAAAGGTTGTGGTGTCAGTCCAAAAACCTCATTTTATAGATGACAAACTGAGGTCCAGAAAAAGGAAAGGATTTCCCCAAGGTCGCCCAAATAGACAGGGGCAGAGCCAAAACCATAGTCCAGTCATTTAGACTCTAACTCAAGGGCTCTCTCAACCACGCTGTGTATTCTTTGGGTCTGCCCAAAGAGATCCAATTAGAACATAACTTAGGACCTCAGTCTTGGGCTAACGTCTTCCCATTTTCTCTGCACAGGGATAATGCAACCTGACCGGGTCAAAGTATGATTTTTCTGGGCTGTGAGCTCTGAAAGGGAAGTATTATTTCTTTCTTAAATACATAATACAGAATCACAGAGTTTAGAAATTGGAAGGCATGACATGACAGAGTGCTGTACTTGGACTTAGCAAGTCATAGATTCACATCCTGCCTATGACACTTCCTAGTTGTGGGTCTGTTGCCAAGTTACCTAATCTCTCTGAAGTTAACCTCAGTTTCCTCACCTGCAAAACAGAAATGATACCTTCCATATTTGTCCTCATTAAAGGGCTCAAAAAAAAAAAGCTCTTTGCTAATGTCACAGTATTCTGTGTAGTCATGTTTAATGGTCTTTTTATTTTTTTATTACATTTTTTATTTTAATAACAAATTTCCACATAAGTTTTTCAAAGTCGTACGATCCATACTGTCTCCCTCCCTTGCCTCTCCCAGAGCTGACAAGCAATTCAATCTAGGTTATACATGTATTATCATGAGACACATTTCCATATTGTTCATTTTTGTAAGCGAATAATCTTATAGCACCAAAACCCCAAAACATATGCCCAAATAAGTCATGTTTCTTTTTAATATTTTAATTTTAATTATTTTAATCTTTAAATTTTTAAAAAAATTTTAATATTCTTGCTCTTTATTTCAGAGAGGAGGAAATGAAAACCCAGAGAAAAATGACTTGCTGAAGATCACACAGTAAGTCACAGAGTTAGGACTAAAATGAGTCTTCTGACTCCAATCCAGTGTATTCTGTCTTCTACATTATGCTTCTACCGAACATAGCTGAGAGCCCATGGCTCTCATTTCAAAAATGTTTGCTGAATGACTAAGTGACAACTGTACTAAATCAAACAAGAAGGGCAGCAAGGTGACAAAGTGGATAGAACACTGGGCTACGGGAGGTGGGAGGGGGAGAGAGAAAGAGAGAGACAAAGATGGTGGCAGGGAAAATCAGCCTGGAAAGGAAAGATCCCCTAAAGCCAGAGTCAGAAATGTTTACCTGTCGCCCCAGCAGTGGGAGAACTTCTTTCATCACTGTCTGAGCCGTGCTCTCTTTGTCGATCCGGATGGAGACGTAAGCCATTCCCACCCTGGAGGGAAGAAGGATCTTAAAGTGACTGAAATTTCTGAGCAGGCTGCCTCAAACCTCTTGGGAAAGGGGCAGTTGCCTGTCTCAGCAGGACTCTCATTTTAAAGGCTGGATAAAATATGGACTATATGGAGAGTTAGAGGAGGGGGAGCCAGTTCTTCACAGGGGTTGATGGCAGAATCCATGAATTCCTATCCATTTCCCAATACAAAAGGCCTCAGTCAAGCATATGCTGGAGCTAGCTCTAGTCAGTTTGAAAGAGGTGTGTAAATAGAATTAACTCTAGCCCATTCATAGTTAAACTCTTACCTACCCTAGGCATAGAAATGAAGCAATCCTCACATCCTTTAATGGGACACACGTGACAACTGCCCTTTGGGCAGTCCAAATCAATGTAGAGGCTGCCATTTGTCCACTTGAATTAGAGGTGGACCCACAAGAAGTGACGAAAGGCACTATCTCTTTAAGTATGTTGGTTACTTCCTGTGGAGGCAGTTCCCACCTTGAACTTCGTGCTGAAGGATTTCCTGAGACCACAGAACGCTTCCACTCTGTATTGTCATGTGGGTAAGTTAGGCTGACTTCCTTGGCCTACCTGGGCCGCTTCCAAACTCTGCCTTAAGTAGGCACTAGCCTATCTGGTTGCTAGGCCTTGAGGCTTGCAGCTTAATTTATTTAGCCTTTTAACCTTCTCTCTCCATCCAGGCCTCTGCAGGCCTGGACTAGCCTCTTCCTTCCTCTTTATTCCCATACCTTTACCTTCATAATTGTAAATAAACTGCCTAACCGGATGCTGACTTAGGTCTGATTTAATTATGGAATCAACCTGAATTGTTGATTCCTGGCGGCCACACTTTAAATACATATCTATAAAATACCTAAATTTCCCTCTTACATTTTTGGCTGACCACGTTTCGCTCTCGAACTTCCTCAATCTTCCTAAATTTTCTCAAATTCTTCTTTTACCTTAAAACTATCCCTTAAGTCAGCCTTCTCACAGCACGCTTTGGAACTGCGATCAATATAAAGCTGCCAGACTGGTGAGATCAAACCGGGCCCTAAAAATTCAGCTAGGAGGCTGTTCCCTTGCCTCAGGGAACAAATAACCCAATTAGCTGACCTTAGCTTCACCTGAGAAGGATTGCTTGGTTCTCCTAACCAGGCCAGGAGCACACCTGAATAAGATTTAAAATCAGGCCTGTCCCTAATAGAATTAGAAGGCACTAGACTCGGCATATTAGTAGATTTTTAGGGAGAGTAAAAAAAAAATTTTTTTAGCTCGGTTCTCTATTTTATTTCAAAACTGTATTTCTAGTTTTAAAAATCTTTAAAAAAAAAAAAAAGCAAAAGCCTGGTGGGGCCAGCTAGAATTTAAAACGCCCTTTTCCCCCAGAGTAGAAGGCACATAATTTTAAAGAAAAGAAATCTTTCAGACTTTTACAACTGAAAAGAGCTCCCAGAACCAAACTTAGCCTTTGAAAGATACTCCCAACTGCCTCATGCAAAAAGCCCAGTCTACCCTCAAAGAGCCTAAGCTCTAGAACTCAGCCTCAGGCTATAGCCTTCCTCTTCTGCCAGGCAGGAACAAAAGAAAGTCCTAATCCCAAAACAATAGAACCTTAGCCCACCTTTAGGAGGTACTTACCCACTAGTGACATCTACTGACAAGAGTAAGTTATAAGCAGATTTATCAATATCCTGGAACAAAATGTGGTGGTTTCAAACCATTACTGATACAGTGAATACCTGAGTTCAGACTTTAAAAGGCTGGATCCAGTTTATAGTAATGACTTTTTTGTTCGGGACAGTAGTCCCACAAAATGCTTTTCAAAGGATATTTCTTGCACTGTATGTAAGTGTGATAGCAGTGATTATAGGAGGAATGATTTATTTTTACTTCTCAATAAGGAAGGTGAGCAAGTTGGAGAAAAACCAAGAGCAACTGCTGGCTTATATAAAGAACCGTGCTAAGCATTTAAAAAAGAGGAAACAGTTGAGAAAGAAATTCCAACAAAAGAGAGAATTATTCCTCCATACTTCCTCATTTGAGGATTCCCTGGAAAGAGCTCCTGATACACCCTCCACTCAACCCATTGATATTGATACTGCCACCCCCTATCCTCAACCCGTCCCCTCTCCCCAACCGGTCTGCCCCATCCTCAGCCCATCCCGCCCCCTCCGCAGCCCATCCAACCCACCCCTCAGCCCCTCCTACAGACAGTCCCAGCTACTGCTAATGCTGCAGACCCCACCCTCTCTGCCACTCAAGATAGTGCAGAGCTATTTCCTTTAGGAGAAGTACCCACTTTTAATACTGAAGGAGACTTGGTGTCTGGAAGACACTTTACTCCCTTCAGCCCTGATGATTTAGCTGGATTTAAAAAAAATATGCCCACTTTTGAGAAAGAACCATTTATAGTTTCAAGAAAATTAGACAATATATTCCAAACTTATGACCCCACCTGGCAGGACGTTGAAAATGTTTTAGATGAACTTGTGACACATGGTGAGAAAGAGAGGATCATTACTCGGGCCAATCGTAATAAAGGTAAAGACATACCTAACTGGCCTTTAAAAAATCCAAAATGGGATTACAACTCTGCAGCAGATATTAAAAAATTGCATGATGGCAGGACAGCATTATTAATAGCTGTAAAAGCTTGTGCTGACACACAAGACACTGGGGCAAAATTCAAGAAAACTAAACAGCGTACCAATGAAACTCCCTCCCATTTTATGGACAAACTGACTGAAGTTGCAGAAATATATTTGAGCCTTGATTTAACCATGGAACAGGATATTAAACACATACGTAGACAATTTGTAGAAAATTCCTGCAAAGTAGTCAGAGACTATTTTAAAACTAATTGCCCAACCTGGGAAACTATGAACCTTGGGGAATTGAGGAAGGTGGCATCCTATGTTTTTAGAGGCTAAGCACAAGAACATGAGGATGATACTGACTCAATAGATACTTTAAAAGCAGAAAACAAAATGCTAAAAGAAAAACTAAAAAATAAAGGAGAGATTGTAGCCCCCCTCCAAGAATCTAACAATCAGCACGCTATCTGTTCTTTCTGTGCAAAAAAGGGCCATACAATGATGACTTGTAGGAATTTAAGGTTTTCCAGAAATAATACCCAGCCAACAGATAACTATAGGAATAACAACAGAAACAGGAATAGCAATAATAATAATGATGATTCCAGGAAGAGCAATTTTAGGCATGATAGAAATGCTAGAAATAAACCTCGGGATGATGATAACTCGTACCAAATGACCCCACAACAGTATATCTTAAGTGGAGCTCACCCCCGAACTAATCAGGGTGCTAATGCCCCTCGGGAGGGGGCCCATGGAGCCCAAGCATCTTTATGAAGGTGCGTGGAGGGAGGGAAGGCTTTGGAATCAAAAAGGGAAACCTTTGACTTTCCAGATCCTGATGTTCTAATGCCTATTATCCCCATACATTCCCCCACAAATAGCAAGGAACCTCATGTAACCCTAAAAGTGGGAAATTCATATTATGACTGGTTGCTGGATACTGGGGCTTCAAGATCAGAACTGGTAAGCAAGCCAGATGTAAACTGTAATTCTATTGGCTCTCTAAACGTAGTAGGGGTATCAGAAACACCTCAAAAGGTCCCAAAACTTTCTCCTCGTATGGTAAGCCTCGGACCTTAATCAATCAAACACTCTTTTCTTTTAATGCCTGGATCCCCCATAAATTTACTGGGAAGGGATCTATTATGTAAACTTAAAGCCACAATAATTTGCAATCCAGATGGTTCTATGTCACTGGAATTGCCAGAGGACTCTTTAAACTTACTCCCTGTACTTCTTTCAGAAGAGCAGGAAGTAAAGGAGCCTCCCACTTTTAAAATCCCAGATGATATCCCTGAGTGTCTATGGGCCACATCTTCTACTGATGTAGGCCTACTTAAATCAGCTGTTCCTGTTCAAATTAGAACAAGAGGAGGACCAGCTCCCTCCATTCCTCAGTACCCCTTATCGAAAGAAGACATTGAGGGAATTACCCCAGTGATAAATTCACTAATTGAGCAAGGAATAATAATCCTATGCAAGTCAGAATATAATACACCTATTTTACCTGTTAAGAAGCCGAAATTAGGCCCAGATGGAAAACCCCAATATCGATTTGTTCAAGATTTAAGGGTTATAAACAATCATGTTATAAAGAGACACCAAGTGGTTTCAAACCCAAACACAATTATTTCTTCTATTCCCAGTACAGCCACTTACTTTACGGTCGTGGACCTGTGCTCAGCTTTTTTCTCAATTCCTATTCATGAGAATTCCAGACATATATTTGCCTTTACCTGGAATAATTCTCAGAGGTCCTGGGGGCATCTCCCACAAGGATATTGTGAGAGCTCATCTATTTTTGCACAGATTTTGAGCCAAGATACAGATAATATAATATTTAAAAATAGTAAATTGATTAAATATGTAGATGACTTACTCCTGGCTTCACCTGATCCTAAAACATGCCAGGAAGATAGTAAACATCTTCTTTTAGAATTACATAAAAGAGGACATAAGATATCAAAAGGAAAAGTTCAGTGGTGTCTCCCCAAAGTAGAATATTTGGGGTTCATCTTGACAGCTGGTTCAAGATATATATCCCCTAAAGCGCATTGAAAATATTCAAAAATTGAGCAATCCTACCACTAAAAAACACTTAAGAGCAATCTTAGGAGCAACAGGTTTCTGCAGACAGTGGATCCCTTGCTATGGGGAAATTACTAAACCCCTTATAGCATTAACAAAAGATTCAGTCCCTGAACCACTTAAATTAGAGCCAGAGCACAAGTTAGCTCTGTCGAATTTAAAACAAGCTATTCTATCTGCTCCTGCTCTAGGCATCCCAGATTATAACAAGCCATTTACTTTATATGTACATGAGCGTAGAGGAGTAGCTTCAGGTGTTTTAACCCAAACTTTTGGACCATACCAGCGTCCAATTGCTTATTATTCAGCCCAGCTGGACCCTATAGCTGTAGGTACACCACCATGTCTTAGAGGTGTAGCTGCCACAGCTCTATTAGTGACAAAAACTGTTGATCTAGTATTGGGATGCCCATTAACAATTATGTGCCCACATGAAGTGGAAGCATTACTGCTAAGACATAGAACACAGGCATTTTCTGATCAGAGAATTACAAGGTATGAAATAACCTTGCTAAATAATGAAAATATTACTTTAAAACGTTGTACAACTCTTAATCCTGCCACCTTGCTTCCTGATTTACCAGTTTCAGAAGAACCTTTACATAATTGTGAAACACTAGTGTCCATGGCTGAAAAGCCTCGAGACAATCTCCTAGACACTCCTTTAGAGAATCCTGATCTAGTCTTATTTACTGATGGTTCTTCTTTTATGAGGGATGGCATATGCTACACTGGAGCTGCTGTAGTCACAGAATTTAACACTGTATGGTCAGCTTCACTGCCCTCAAATCTAAGTGCTCAAGCCGCAGAACTCATAGCTCTAAAACATGCATGTATAATTGCCAAAGATAAAAAGGCAACAATTTATACGGATTCTCAATATGCATTTGGAATATGTCATGCAGTGGGTATGTTATGGCTCCAGAGAGGATTTTTAACCTCAGTTGGAAAATCTATAGCAAATGCAAAAATTATTAATGGAGTTCTTTCTGCTCTCCAGTTACCAAAAGCCCTAGCTGTAGTTCACTGCTCTGCCCATACAGGTGGCACTGACCCTGTCTCTAAGGGAAATGACCGGGCAGATACTGCTGCAAAGCTAGCAGCTATAGAAGGGTCTGAATTAATTTTAACATTAACAACCACTGATGACTTAAATTTATCACTTTCCTATGATGAGAAGGAAGTAACAAAATGGAAGCAGAAATTTAAAGCTAAACAGATAAATGGAGTATGGGTGCCCTCTGAAGGAAAACCACTGCTCCCTAGACACTTTTATCACCAAATTTGCCAATCTATTCATAAAAATGGTCATTTTGGTACCCAGGGCATCATGGACTCTGTTAAGAGAGTATGGATAGCTCCTGGCATAACCACTATAGCCTCTAAAGTGTGTGCAGCTTGCCCTACCTGCCAGGCATATAACCAACACGCCTTTCATGGCAAGGCTTTTGGTGGGCATCCATTGGCTTACACGCCTTTTGAGCACCTACAAATTGATTTCATAACAATGCCAAAGGCTGGACAATATAAATTCTGTCTGGTCATAGTGGATCGACTGACCAGGTGGCCGGAAGCATTTCCTACTGCCCGAGCCACATTGGCCTTTGTTGCCAAGGTGCTTTTAAAAGAAATCATTCCTCATTTTGGTCTGCCTGCACGTATTGACTCGGACAGGGGGAGTCACTTTACTGATTCAGTTTTATCTGAAATATATTCATGTTTGGGGATAACTCCCAAATTCCATGTGCCATATCATCCCCAGAGCTCAGGCCAAGTTGAACGGATGAACAGAGAACTTAAAACTATGATTGGCAAATTATGTACTGAGGCACATCTAAAATGGCCTGAAATTCTCCCTCTAGCTCTATTTTATCTTAGAAGTTTTAAATACATATCTATAAAATACCTAAATTTCCCTCTTACAGAGGCAACTGTGAAATTTTCAGTCTGGACATTTATACCTCAGATATCGGAAAATGTACAAATCAGGGCTTAATTGAATTTATTTATTTGTTTGTTTTTGCTAGCGGTCTAGACTAAAGAAAGTGATGGAGAAAATGTGAATACCAGAAGTGTGCTACATATATATATTTTCCCCCTTTAGAGCTGGTTTTTAAACATTTACTAGCACCCTGCTTGCCTTAGTCCTATTTTAAGTGGAAAAATCAATCAGCTCCATTTATGATATTTACGATAACAAATACCCCCTCATGAAGATGCACAAGTTCTGACTGTAAACAGACTGCTAGGATCTCCGGATTCCGTGGTCAGGAGTGACCTTCCTCATTTGGCAGGACACCTCCCAAAGGTAACCGGAGGAGAGGAATCACGGTCTAGCCCAGTGGTTCCCAAACTTTTTTGGCCTACCACCCCCTTTCTGGAAAAAATATTACTTAGCTCCCTGGAAATTAATTTTTTTTTAATTTTAATAGCAATTAATAGGAAAGATAAATGCATCTGTGGCTGTCACTGCTCCCCTGGATCGCTGCAGCACCCACCCTTTGGGAATCACTGCGCTAGTAGATAGTGTGCCTTCTCTGCTGTTGGAAAGTCCCGGCTCCAACTCCCACCCTGACTCTAGTCCCATCTGGCAAGCGTCCCTTCACTCACTTCAGCCAAGCTGGGTAAATTTTTATAACTTCATGATCCTTGGGCTTAGCACGAATGATCCAGGCTTCAGGAATGGATTCTCGGAACACGGGGCTGATGTTAGTGTTACTGGCGTCCTCCTGGCCTCCATTTTTGTGAGATGCATTATCAGTCATGGCCTGCTGAGCCAACGTCTGGAGCTCAAACTCTCGCTGGTCCTCGTTAATGTAATAAGCCCTCAAGGCTGCCTCCTACAACACCAGAAAAGGAGGCAGTCACTCATTTCTTTAAAAATATATGCATGTATATCATATCCCATTCTTGGGGAGAGGGAAGGGTTTGAGGGAAGAAAGAAGAATGAGATGTAGCTTTTTGTTTCTCTTGAATAAGTACATTTATTATAATCTGACATATATTTAAAGCAAATTGAATATTATATTATTATTATGTTACATATTATATGTAAAAAATAAAAATAAATGATAGCTCAAAATAAATAGGTATATGTTAGGGAAAAAGCCATTTACTTTCTGTTTTAGAATCAATACTGTGTATTGGTTTCAAGGCAGAAGAGGGGTAAAGCTTAGGCAGTGGGGGTTAAGTGACCTACCCAGGGTCACACAGTTGGAAGAATTTGAGGCCAGATTTGAAGCCTGGACCTCCAGTCTCCAGCTCTTTCTGAAATCATCCTGTTCATCATTCCTTATAGCTCAGTAGTATTCCATCACCATCATATACCACAATTTGTTCAGGCATTTTCCAATTGATGGACATCCCTTCAATTTCCAATTCTTTGCCACCACAAAAGGAGCAACTATAAATATTTTTGTACAAGTAGGTTCCCACCCCCATTTTTTTTTATCTCTTTGGGATACAGACCTACTAGTGGTATTGCTGGATCAAAGGGTATACATTCCTTTATAGCCCTTTGGGCATAGTTCATGGAGTTAATTTTCATCTCAGTATTGGTCCATATATCTAATCTTTATCTCTCTCTCTGGACCTCCCCATGCTGTCAATTACTAGACATTTTCTACTTAGTTTCTGGAAGATATCTCCAACTTATCCTGCTCAAAACACAACTGATTATATTTCTTTCTCCCACAAACCTACTCCTCTTCAGAAGTTTCCTATTTCTGTCAAGGGTACCACCATACTTCCAGTCAAGCAGGTTTGCAACCTTGGAAGCATCCTCAACTCTCTCATGGCATCATCCCTCTCATCCAATCAGTCTCTTGTTTTACATCCCTCATATCTTGGTCCCCTCTAGACAGGGGGACCACCCCCCTGGTTCAGGTTCCCATCGCTTCTTACCTTGATTATGGTAATTGGTCTTCCTCTTCTCCCCAGTCCATCCCCCTACCAAAGTGCTATTCTCTAAAACACGTCTGACCACATCACTTCCCTAGTTCAAAAAAGTCCTAGCAGCCATTGCCTCTAGGATAGACTCAAAACGCCTCCAGTTGGCATTTAATGACCTTTTTAATTTGGCTGAACTCTTCAGTCTTATTTCTCCCCTTCACGGTTAGCTGGCACAGTATAGTGCTGGGCCTGGAGGCAGGAAGACCTGAATTCAAATATGACCTTAGACAATGACCCTGGGCAAGTCGCTGAAACTTCTGTTTGCCTCACTTTCCCTCTTCTGTAAAACAAGGATAATAACAGCTCCTGCCCACTAAGTTTGTCATGAGGACAAAATGAGATCTTTGTAAAGAACTTTGCAAGCCTTAGAGCATTATGTAAATGCTAGTTATTATTATTGTTTACATCATATTCCAGCCAAACTGTATTAGCTGCTTTTCCTCATGCAGGAAATCTCAACTTCCAACACTTTGCCTTTCTTTGCATAGGCTGTCTGTCACCGATGGCTGGAGTGTACTCTTCCTCACCTCCCTCTCTCACAATCCTTATCTTCCTCGAAAGCCCTATTCAAGTGCTACTTATATATGAGCCATTCTCGACACCACTCCCAGCTGTCAGTACCATCTTATATCTTTATATGTTGTTTTTCTCAATAAAGCTCCATGACGACAGGGACTTTTTCGTGTTTGCCTTTGTATATCCATGACCGAGTACACTTACAGCCCCATAGAGGATGCTTAATAAATGCTTGTTGGATTTTAATAGTCATAAGTTATCAAACTGTGCAAATCCTCAACGAAGCCAAAGAGATCAAAGAAAGAGGAAAGGGATATAACGTACAAAAATATATAGTTCTTTTTGTGGTGACAGAATTGGAAAAGTTGACAGAAAAGTTGATGGGGGGATGCCCATTAACTGAGGAATGATTGAACAAATTATGGTATATGAATAAGATCAAATATTATCATGCTATAAGAAATGATGAAAGGATGATTTCAGAAACCTATATGAACTGATGCAGAATGATCTGAGTAGAACCAGGAGAAAATTTACATAATAACAATATTGTAAAAACAATCAACCTTGAAAGGTCTGGTAAACTGATCAGCACAATGACCAACTTCCAATCCAAAGGACTCATGATGAAAAATGTTATTGTTAATCCCTAAACCAAACCCAAGTGGCTCCCAGTTGTTGTTAGGATAAAATAAAACTAATCTTCATTAGTTTTATTAAACTTAAACTAAAACTAATCTTTGGTTTTTAAAGGTCATAGTAGCCTAACCCCAACTTATCTCTCTAGCCTCATTATGTTATTCTCCTTCCCACCCTCAACGATCCAGCCAAAGTAGCCTTCAGTCTTTTCCTTCTGCAGGGCGTCTCATTTCCTTTCTCCTTGTTTTTGACTGGCTGTCCTCTGTGCTGGAACATACTCCTTTACCTCTGACTCAAAAAACTCCTCACTTCTTTCAAGATGCTGTTCAAGTATCACCTTCTGAATCAAGTCTTTCTTGACCCTCCCTCCCCAACTGCTAGCATTTTCTATTCCTAGTAATCTTGTATTTAACAACCTTACATTTATGTTCTAAATACTTCTAAAGGTTCATTTGTCATCTATAACAGAATGTAAGCTCTGAGAGTAATGATTGATATAGACATATAAATCTAGCACCTTTAGAAGAATGCCCAACAAATAGTAAAATTAAACAAATATGTGTTTATAAATGCTTATTGAATGGATGGAATAGCCTAAGTGGTCTCTCTGTCTCTGGTCTCTATGTTCTCCAAAACATTCTCTATCTACTTGACACCATAACATTCTTAAAGGAAAAATCTAAACATATCACTATCCTGCTCAAACCCCACAGTGGCTCCAGATTACCACTGGGATGAAAAACAAGTTTTTCTGCTCTCTACCAACCTGGCTCCCACCTACCTTCCTGGCCAGATTTCTTACTACTCTCCTTAACAAACTTTACATCCCCAGAAAACTGGACTAGCCACTATCCTCAAACTAATCCTCCCTTGGCACTCCATGCCCAAACCTGTCCTCCATGCCTGTAACATATCTTTCTCTTGCATCTGTTTTTCATATTTTTTGGCTCCTTCTACAGTTCAACTCAGGTTCCACTTCCTGTCCCAAAATTTCCCTAAGGGTTAGCTCACTCAATCAATTTAACCATGAATTATATTGATAATGTATCCTCCTCTCCTCAGGAAAATAAATTTTTCCAGTGTAGGAATCACAGTGTTCTAAATCTCTCATAATTAGAGAAATGCAAATCAAAAACAACACTGAGGTACCACCTCATACCTAGAAGATTGGTCAATGTGACAGTAAAGGAAAATAATAGATGTTGGGAGGGGTTGTGGCAAAATTGGGACATTAATGCATTGCTGGTGGAGTTGTGAATTAATCAAGCCATTCTGGAGGGCAATTTGGAACTATGCTCAAAGGGCTTTAAAAGACTATCTGCCCTTTGATCCAGCCATAGCACTGCTGGGTTTATACCCCAAAGAGATAATAAGGAAAAACATGCATACAAAAATATTTATAGTCACACTCTTTGTGGTGGCAAAAAATTGGAAAATGAGGGGGTGTCCATCGATTGGGGAATGGCTAAACAAACTGAAGCATATGAGGGTGATACAATACTATTGTGCTTTAAGGATTGATGATCTTGAGGCTTTCCATATGAACTGGGAGAACCTCCATGAACTGATGCAGAGTGAAATGAGCAGAACCAGGAGAACATTGTACACAGAAAGTAAAACATTGTGAAAAAATCCAATGTAATGGACTTTGCTACTAGTAACAATGCAACATGCCAGGACACTCCTGAAGGACTTATGTAAAAGAATGCTAACCACACTGAGAGAAAGAACCATGGGAGTAGAAATGCAGAAGAAAAGCATATGATGTCACGTGTATATATGTATATATGCGTTTGTGATTTGGGATTTAAAGTAATAAAACTGAGCTAAATGGCTCAGTCAGAATTGTGAAATAAAGTAGATTGGCCTAGAACCAGCTGACCATAGCCCCAAAGGGGTCTGTGAGTCAGGGATCGATCCAGCCCCTGACAACTCCATCTCTTACCACAACCTCCTCTGTCTTTGCTATCCTGGGAATGGTGATCAACCGGAACTGGTTGCGCTTCACGGCATCGTTACCATCAAATATCTTCAGTGTCTGTTTGCCTAAGAGGAAAAAGGAACAAAGTTCTTTAAATGTGTCAAGGCGAGGAAAAAAAAGTTAGAATCAATCCCAGGCAGAGCCTTGAGTCTGACTCTAAAGCAGTCCTTGGCATGGATCTGCCCAAGCCCTGATACTGTTCCTCTGTGACCTTTGATCTTAGCCCCAGACTGTCCTCTGACCTGAGTCTCAGACTGACCTCCATATTCCCATTAGGGGGCTGCTGGGTGGCTCAGTGGATTGAGAGCCAGGACTAGAGATGGCAGGTCATGGGTTCAAATATGGCCCTAGATACTTCCAAGCTATGTGACCCTGGGCGACTCATTTAACTGCCATTGCCTAGCCCTTATCTCTTCTGTCTTGGAAGCCATGCACAGTGTTGATTCTAAAAGGTAAGGGTTTTTAAACTAAAATACACACACACACACACACACACACACATACACATAAGCAAAGTCTATACTTTGAGATGTATAAGGTTCTGTGATCTTCTAAGGATCTCAAGGAGGTAGGCATTCCCTCCCTCTCAAAAGTGTACTGTCTGCTTGTCCTTGGGCAAGTCACTTCTCCATCTTTCCTATTTAACTTATTTTAAACCCTTAACTTCTATGTATTGACTTATAGGTGGAAGATTGGTAAGGGTAGGCAATGGGGGTCAAGTGACTTGCCCAGGGTCACACAGCTGGGAAGTGTCTGAGGCTGGATCTGAACCTAGGACCTCCTGTCTCTAGGCCTGGCTCTCAATCCACTGAGCTACCCAGCTGCCCCCCTTTCCTATTTAACTTTCATCGATGCCTTTCCAAAAATCCTACAAAGAGGCTCTATATCCAGCCCACCAGGGGCCTTTCTCTAGGGTTCTTTCCATTTGGTGGGGGTGGTAACAGAGTTGCTGCCCACCTGTTATCCTTTGCTTTCACCAAGCACCTAAATTTTCTGAATCTACGTCTCCTGGATCAAATATTCTCTCTTTTATATCACATCTTAAATACAAGTTGGTAATAGGCAAGCAGCCTACTCACACCTGCTGTGGGTCTCTCTCTCACCCTTTTCATGGCTCACAATGCTGATGACTTGTTATAAATAACTGTGGGTAGAGAACGGAAATTGTTTCTGCAATTTCATGGCAACGAAGAACTCTCAGGTAAGAAAACCCTCTCTACTGATGTAGATTGGCACTTCCCCTTTAGCTTAGAATCTCAGAGAGGTGCCCAGAATCCCAGGAAGTGAAGTAATTTGCCCAGAGTCCCTGTCAGAGGCAGGTTGCCTCTCTGTACTCTACATGATGAAGGCTCTCTAATAAAGATGCTGATAATGATAACAAGACCTGGCATTTACTTAGTACTGTAAAAATTAATATTATGAGGCTGCTAGTAGCTTAATAACTTTATTAAATCAAAGTAGGAGTAGTAAAGAGAGGAAAAGGTAGGGAAGAAGTAGAAAGACAATTAGCTTACTAATCTATTGGCCGCCATGATGGATTGAAGCTAACCTCCAACAAGGGTTTCTCCAGCCTCCACACTCCAGCCAGAAGACCCTGACAGGCTCCTGGGTCTCCCCTTATAAGCTGTTTTCTCCACCCACTAGCTCTCACAAGTCACATCTAAGGAACCAACCATAGTTTCTTAATTTGCCTGGGATGCCCAGAGGGACAGTGCCTGTGGAATCAGTTTCCCCTCTTATTGGTTCCTTGGATCTTTACTTTCCTTTCTCTGAGTATTTATCTATACCTGAATTTTCTCAGTGGTCTGACCTCTAGGTCACTGAGTGATGATGTTAAACAAAGCAACAAAATGGAGAGAAATTCTCTTCCAACAGTATTTTAAGGTTTGCAAAGTACTTTATTCATGCAATATTTAATGTGGTCCCAGTGAAAGAAGTAGTATATAATCATTATTAGTACTTGTTTTAGAGGTAGCCAAGGTGGATAGGGTGCTGGACTTGGAGTCAAGAAGACTGGATTCAGACATTAACTAGCAGAGTAACCGTGGGCATGTCTCCTGACCTATCTTCCTGTTTCCTCAACTGTAAAATGGAGATGATGCTATCTCCCAGGGTTGTTGTGAGGATGAAATGAAACAATTTTTGTAACACGTTTAGAATCAGAGAGAGAAGAGGTCAATGAACTGGGCATGCAACTTAAAAAACTAGAAAGAGAACAAATTAAAAATCCCCAAATAAAAACTAAATTGGAAATTCATAAAAATCAAAGGAGAAATTAATAAAATTGAAAGTAAAAGAACTATTGAACTAATAAATAAGATTAGGAGCCAGTACTTTGAAAAAAAACAACAAATAAAATAGATAAAGTACTGGCTAATCTAATAAAAAAAGAAAGAAAATCAAGTCCACAGTATCAAAGATGTAAAGTGTTTTAGCCTAGCACATAACAGGCACCTAAATACTTGCTTCCTTCTTGTCTGCCTGCCTTCTATGACTCCTTTTTTACAAAAGAAAAAACTGAGGGTCAGAGAAACTAAGTGACTTGTTCCACACATGTATGCATAAGGGGTAAGAATCAAACTCGTGTCTTCCTGACTCTGAATCCAATGCTTTTCCCATTACAGTCCCTTACAGGACTGCAGTGCTCTCTAGTTCACAAGCACATCCATAGTAACCAAGGAATTTAATCTTTGGGGAACCAGGGCAGGGATCATGATTCTATAGGTCAATTCAAAAGCACCAGGAAGGGGCCTGAGGGCTGGTGTCATTCAATGGGATGGTTAGAAATTGGTCAGGGGCAAAAAAGATGTAGGAATGGAGGAGAGGGAATAGTTCTTCCAAACTTCAAACTATATTACAAAGCAACAGGCTATGCAACCATCTGGTATTGGTTCAAAAGTAGAGATAGATCCATGGAACAGACCAGACTAGAGAGATTCAGAAACAATGGAATTCAACAACTCAAAGTTTGATAGATAAAGTGGAAAAGAAAAATGATCTTAAAACAAACAAACAAACCCAAATCTTCTTAGATAAAAACTGCTGGGAGAGGTAGGGCAGCTAGGTGGCTCAGTAGATTGAGAGCCAGGTCCTGGGTTCAAATCTGATCTCAGACACTTTCCAAGCTGTGTGACCCTAGGCAAGTCAGTTAACCCTCATTGCCTAGCCCTTACCACTCTTCTGCCTTGGAATCAATACATAATAAGGGTTAAAACAAAAAACAAACAAACAAAAAAAAACCTGCTGGGAACCCTGGAAAGCAGTCTGGCAGAAATGAGGCTTAGACTAATCCCTAAGACTACATTCTAAATGGATACGAAACCTTAATATTAAAGATCCTACTTGTAAAAAAATTTAAGAGAGAAATGGATCTTATACAGCTCACCCCATGCATGGGAGATGCATTCTTAATCAAATAAAAGATAAGAAGTGATTACAAAAATAAAAGCACTAATGTTGACTACATGAAACTTAAAAGCATCTCTACAGGCAAAATTAATGCACTTGGGATAAGAGGAGCTGGTGAACAGGAAAAAAAATCTGTATCGATCTCTCATAACAGTTTGGTATTCAAAGTACATAAACAATTAATAAATGTATATTTATTAAGACGAATAGCTATTCCCCAAAAGATAGTGGTTAAATATATATGTGTGTGTATAAATATATATGTATATTTTTTTTTCAAAAGAAGAGCTGCAAAGTATTCACAGCCACATGAAAGAATGCTCTAAATCCCTAACATTAAGAGAGATGCAAACCAAAACAACCCTGAGTTTTCACCTTACACTTTTCAAATTGGCAAAGATAACAAAAGATGGGAATAGTCAAATGTTGGAGGGGCTACAATACTTTGTTGGTTTATATGCAAAGTGGTACGACTATTTTGGAAAGCAATTTGGAGCTATGCAAATAAAGTGACTAAAGTCTCCATACCCACAGTTCTGAGGGACTTAAGGCAAAGAAGGCTCTCCACCTTCAGAGAAAGAACTGGTGGAGTCCTAATGCAGATGAAAGCATACGATTTTTCAATTGTTCATTTGGGTTTATGTTTTGGGATTTGGATTTTATAAGATTACTCACTTATAAAAAAAGAGTATGGAAATATGTTTTGCATGATAATACATGTATATAACCCAGATTGAATTGCCTACCAGCACCTGGAGAAGGAAAGGAGGGAGGGAGAGAGGAAGAGAGGAAGGGAAGGAATTACGATTGTATAACTTGGGAAAACTTGAGTGGAAATTTTTTGATATGTAATTGGTAATAAATCAACAAAACAAATTTAAAATCAAATAATAAAGTGACCATACCGTTTGAACTACAGACTCCATTACTAAGCCACCAAGAGAGTCTTCACATATAACAAAATATTTACAGTGTCACTTTTTTTTGTGATAACAAAAAAATGGAAACAAAATAGATATCATCAAAGGGGGAATGCTAAACAAACTGAGATACATGAATGTAATGGAATATTACTGTGTTATACATAACAAATAGAAATATGGAAAGAATTATATGAACTGTTGCAGAGAGAAGTAAACTGAGCCAAGAAAACAATATACACAGTGACTCTAACAATGCAAATGGAAAGGGAGCAGCAGGGTGACTCAGTGGATTGAGAACCAGATCTAGAGATGGGAAGTCATAGGTTCAAATGTGGCCTCAGATACTTCCTAGCTGTATGACCCTGGGCAAGTCACTTAATCCCCATTTCCTAGCCCTTACAACTCTCCATCTTGGAAACAATACTTAGTATTGATTCTAAGATGGAAGGTAAGGATTTTTAAAAAAATAATTCAAGTGATTATACATGTAATACCCAGTGGAATTGCTCGTTGGCTACAGGAAGGGGGAGGGAAGAGGGGAGGGAAAGAACACGAATCATGTAACCATGGAAAAATACTCTAAATTAATTAATTAATTAAGATTTTGAGAAATGCAAGTGGAAAGAACTCTACAACAACAACAACAAAAAAATCAAAAGTGAAACCTATCAACATTATAAAGATCAAGCACCTTGTGGAGATGGAAGGTACCCAAGTTCCATATTCCCAAGACCCATATTCCAGATGTTTTCAGAATTTTTCAATATACTGATCAATTGTGCTGATTTTTTTCTTCTTCTTTTCTTTTTAATCTTTAAAAAAATCCTATTTGTTAAATAGGATAACTCTGGGAGGAAGAAGGATACTTGGGAGAACTATGATGATGTGAAAAACAGAAGTCATCCATTAAAACTTATTTTAAAATGATATTTTAAAAAGAAAGGAAAATGGCCTGAGAGCAGTCACCCCAGAATCCTGTGCAGAGGGCACTAGAGATGGTAGTAAGAGTGCACTGAGGGTGTGTAGACTTCACCAACAGCTCAACAAGAGAAAGCTATTGTTGTGAGAGTTATTCAAGGGTTGGGTGAGAGTGTGAATAGGAGTTAGGGTAAGTACACTGCTGGAGAGCCCCTCTTTGTGCCCTGATCAGAGCAGGGGAGTGGATAGTGACTATGGAAGACAGTGACATGGGTCTAAATGACTTCCTACACACTGATATATCAGTCAGAGATGACTTAGGATGAAAAGTACAAGATCAGATTCTATCTCATGGAGCATCTCTGTACCCTGCATTTCTGAGCTGCCCCTAGTTCTTTCTGGGAAGGGACTGCCCAGTGTGAGTGCCCCATGTTCACAAATCAATAAGCCTTGACCAGGTGCCTACTTTTGTCATTGTTGTTCAATCATTCATTTTTCAATCAAGTCCGACTCTTTCTGATTCCATTTTGTCATTTTCTTGGCAAAGAAATGGTTTGCCATTTCCTTCTCCAGTTTATTTTACAGATGAGGAAACTGAGGCAAATAGGCCAACGTGACTTGCTCAGTGGCACACAGTTAATGGTTTACCATTTCCTTCTCCAGCTCATTTTACAGTTGAGGAAACCGAGGCAAACAGGTTGAAGTGACTTGCCCGGTGGCACACAGCTAATGGTTTGCTATTTCCTTTTCCAATTTATTTTACAGAGGAGGAAACTGAGGCAAATAGGCTAAAGTGACTTGCTCAGTGGCACACAGTTAATGGTTTACCATTTCCTTCTCCAGCTCATTTTACAGTTGAGGAAACTGAGGCAAACAGGTTGAAATGACTTGCCCAGTGGCACACAGCTAATGGTTTGCCATTTCCTTCTCCAGCTCATTTTACAGATGAGGAAACTGAGGCAAATAGGCTGAAGTGACTAGCCCAGGGTCACATAACTACTAAGTGTCTGAAGCCAGATTTGAACTCAGGAAGATAAGATTTCTTGACCCATACCTTTCTAGGTCATCTATACCCTTTGTGTTTTACCCATTGCACTGGGTGCTGGATAACACAAGGTGCACATAAAATTAGCATGGTACCTGAAATGTCAGGCTAAATTTGCATTTATCCCATAGATAAGAGGGAATCATGAGAGATGTCTGAGCAGAGAGATGATGTGGCCAAATCTGAGCTGGAGGGAGACTGTAATGGCCTTTACCTGCAATGCAGTCAAAACCCATTCATTCGAGCTGCTCATTTAAACCAGCAGCTAGCTCTAACAACTGCTGTTCTCCATCTGCCTGGTGAGGGGTTTTCCTTCTGGCTAAAATGATTCCTGCAGTCAGAGGATGGGAGGCCAAGAAAAAAATCCCCAGCAAGCTTGAGATTCCAAGCGTCCTAAGTCAGAAGAGAACAGGCATGGAGAGAAGCACATGGATACAGGGACTCTCGGATGATTTGTCTACAGCAAGAGGACTGGGAGAAAGAGATGATCCACCCAGAGCCATTTGCTGCCCTCTTCTCTCCTCCTGCTGGACCAGTAAGAATACTCCTCGATCTGAGCAGGAAGCCACCTTCATCATTTCGTTATTGGGTCATGATTGCTGGCATGCTGCTGAGGGCTCCAGAGGTGCAGGAGAAATGCCCTGGGGTGGAGGTTCTGAGGCAGCAAAAATGTTTAATGCTTGCTGGCCTTCAGTGCTGGGAACTCTTCCCTCCCATCCCCTAGAAGACGAGCAGCTAGTTATCTTTTTTCTGCAAATATGCCAATATTTCCAGAGCAATTCTCTGACCTCTAAGGATCTGAGGTCTACTTTTGGCTTTGCCCCAAATGTCTATGAACTGGACGAGGGAGTCCCTTTACCTCTATGGGCCTCAGTTTCCTCATCTGCAAAACAAGAGTTAGACTAGAGGGCCTTCCAAGGTCCCTTCCAACTCTCAATCCTCAGTTGGGCTCAGGGGCATTGTTCCCCTTTCTGGGGACAGCGGACAGCCTAGGAGCTTCGGAATCTGTAAAGTTACCACCAAGACCTCCGGGGGATTAAATGGATTTTTTCCCCCTTCCCTTTTCTGGCCTTCCCTAGTGAGTGGCATTTAGACACCTGGGGGAATTTTACAAAAACATTTTTCTTCTCTGTTGGCTCCATCTGGAGACTCCCTGCTGAATTAATTGGGCCGTGATAAGTCTATTAAATGCCTGAGAAAAGTAATTATTTCGGTCTTCTAAATCCTCTTGCCATTTAGCTAAAAGCAGAGTGTCTGAGGTGCTGCTCCTGTGAGCCCCGGGGACCACACCACCGCCATCACCCCCCTCTCCTCTCTTCTGGCAATCAGAACAACTAAGGGGATCCTGGGCTAAACTAATCTGTCCAAAGCAAGAGAGATGACACATAGACCCACTGCTGCTGGGCCGTCTGGAGTGCTGGCCATGGTTCTAGGCACACAATGACAAACTGGAACATACACGCTGGACTGTCTGTCTTTTGCCTTTCTTTGTAGCAGACTGCCTAGCACATGTTCTGCTGTTGTTCAGTTGTTTTGGCTGTGTCCAACTCTCCAGGACCCCAGTTGGGGTTTTCTTGGCATAGATACTGGAATGATTTGCCACTTCCTTCTCCAGCTCATTTTACAGATGAGGAACTAAGGCAAGCAGGGTTAAGTGACTTCTTCAAGGTCACACAGGTACTAAGTGTCTGAGGCCAAATGCAAACTCTTCCCAAGTCAAGATTCAGCATTCTAGCCACTGCATCACCTAGCTCCCCAGCTGTTCCACCTAACTGCCCCCGGGGCACCTAGGAGGCATTTTGTAAATGCCAGCTGACTGACTAACCAACATATGAAGAAGAGATTGATGAGGAGAGTGAAAGGAATAGAAAACCAAAGCAGAGACAGTCAGAGAATCATGGGAATCTGTACAAGAAATTGAGGATATTTATTGTGGAAAAGAGAAGACAAGGGGAAAGTGACAGCCAGCTTTCAAGGCTAAGGATAGTTCCAATGGCAGAGGAATTCGATTTCTTCCATTTAGTCCAACTAGGAACAGAAAGAAGTTGCAGTCAGACATGTTTAGGCTTTGTGTTAAGAAAAACTTTCTAACCAAAGCTTTCTCTGCAAGAGTAAAATGGTTTGACTCAAGGAGAAACGAGTTTCCCTATCACTAGAAGTCTCAAAACAGATCCCCTGTCATAGATTTCATAGCAGGGCTTTCTGCTAGAGAAAGCGGAGGGGAGTTAAGAGCAGGACTAGAGAACATCCGCAGCCCTTTCTAGCTCTCAGAGTTGGTGACTCTCTGTTCAGACTCTGGTCCTCTGGCTGAGGCAGGATGTGCTCCCCAAGGAAGCCTATTTTTTCTTCTCTCAGCATCCCTGGAGAGAAAGGTCAAGGAAATGGGGCACAAGGGATACAGGCAAGTCATCAATCATTTACTAAGTGCTTAATATATGCCAGCTCTGCCTAGGGAGACCAATACAAGCAGAAAGAAAGACAGCCCTTGCCCTTGATGAGCAAAAAGATAACACACAACCCACCATCTGGAGGATGCTAGAGAATGGGTGGGTCTGGGTAACCTGAGTGTGAATCTACAAAGTTTCCATCTAGGCTAATAATCTCATTGTTCATTCTTAGCTTGTCATCACCACTTTAACTCCAAAGCTGTCAATGCTCATGTCTACCCTAGTTAGCAGAGTCCATGGAGTCACACTGCAACTCCAAAGAGCAAGGCTCTTGCAGGACCATAGAATTATCTAGCTAAAAGGGCAGGGCACATATTGGCTGTGTAATCCCAGGGAAATTATTTCACCAGTGCTCTAAGAAATGTTTTAAGTCTTTGAAAGGTGCAGGAGGCAGCTAAGTGGCTCAGCGGATTGAGAGCCAAGCCTGGAATCAGGAGATCCTGGGTTCAAATTTGGTTGTGGAATCCTGGGCAAGTTCGTTAACCCCCACTGGCCTTGTGCCTTGGAATTAACACACAGTATTGATTCTGAGACAAAAGGTAAAGAGTTTTTTAAAAAGACTTAAAGTGCAGAAAAAGTGGTGTCTACATCATCATACCAGGGAAATCACAGGTCCCCTCCCTATCACCCAGGTTCACATAATCTATTTTGGCTACATTACTGACTCATATTGAATTTGTGGTCCACTAAAAGCCACGAATGATCCATCTACACCTGCCACATCCTTTCTACAGTTGTTTTCTTTAAAAAACCAAATGCGAACTCTGGCTCAGAGACAGGAAATTAAGTTGTTCACATGGCTAGTATATATAGTATCATCAAAAAGAAGGAAAAAAAAGCTTATTTTTAGAGCCTAATGGTAAGAGCTTACATTTAGTTGTTAAATTTCATCTTTGTTAGGTTTGGCCAATTTGTCTAGACCACTGAGATGTCTTTGTTCTGGACTATGTGGTTAGATGTATTAGTCATTGATAAATGGGAGACTTATACCATCGAAGGCTTCATCAGAATCCCTGGCAAAAATGACCAACCCGGGGCAGCTGGGGAGGGCTCAGTGGACTGAGAGCCAGGCTTAGAGATGGAAGGTCCGAGGGTCAAATCTTAGATACGTCTTGGCTGTATGACCCTGGGCAAGTCACTTAACCCCCATAGCCTAGGTCTTACCCTTCTGTCTAAGTGTTGCTACTAAGATAGAAAAGAGTTTTTAAAAAATGCCAAACCCCAGATTTCTCTCCAGGGATTCTGATGCAAGACGAAGTGGGCTGGGTGGACCCTGAGCCTGGAAGGTGTGGTAGAAGGGGAGCTCTGGAAGAAAACTACATAACATGAGTTCATTTCTCATCCTTCGTGGAGGTTCAAGAAAAACCTTTGGCCCTCCCAATCAAGAGCAGAATACATTCCAGGTGTTTGGAGTCTCCGGGATGCTGAGGCTTTGCTGGAGTGAAAATAGCAGAGACAGATGTTCACAGATTAGCACACAGACACACTCAGACTTTTCTCCTAGCCTGCCCTTAATTGGGAAGGTACCTACATAATGCCGAGAGCCTTCAGGCTAAGACACCAACTCCAGAGAATGACAGAGATCATGCTCATTTTCAAAAGCTATACATTCTGACACCGGCTTTGTTCAAAAGATTTTCCCCTCTAATAAAACTACTTACCGGAGTCTGTAGAAACCTGGGCTTCTTTCAGTGACCCTGGAGCTGGGCCAGTGTCCACAGCATCATCACCATCATCTGCAAAGAAGAAGGGGATTCTGGGTCGCCCAAATGACAATAAATGTTTATAACCTTTAAATTCCTGCCATCTACCACATCAAAATATGGTTTGTGTTTGGTTCCTGAACTTTGTCGTTCAGTCGTTTCAGTCATGCCGGTCTCTTTGTGAACCCATTAGGGATTTTCTTGACAAAAATACTGGAGTGGTTTGCCATTTCCTTCTACAATTCATTTTACAGATGAAGAAATTGAGGCAAACATGGTTGAATGGCTTGCCCAGGGTCACACAGTAAGTGTCTGAAGACAGATTTGAACTTGGGAAGATGAGTCTTCCTGACTCCAGATCCAGCACTCTATAACCATTATGCCACCTTGCTGCCCATTTCACAAACTTTTAACTCTCGAACATGCAATCTCCCATTGAAAACCCCAGTTCCCTAGGGAAAATGGCAACCTTGGCAACAGTATTTATCCAAAACGTGGGGAACACTTTAAACCCAAACTGTTGGATATCTAGATGCAACAGGATGTGCCTTCCATGAAAGACCCACTCCTCCTCATTGAGGCTCAGAAAATATCATGAAAGGTCAGCCCCCGGGGCTCTTCTAAGAAGGAATGGCATTTTCCATTGTCTACCGTCTCCTTCCTGGGGTGAACCTCAAAGAGCACCCAGCTAGCCAGTGTGGCATCTCAGACACTCAGAGTACAATCTGACCAACCTCAGGCTGACCTTCCCTGATGCTGATAAGCTTATCCTCCTCTTGCCAGCCAAGTCCTAACCCCAGTCCTGAACAATTCCTTCCCCCTCTCTCTTTCCACTCTCATTCCCTCCACAGCCCTCCTGCCAAACGGGCTCTACCTTAACAGTTGAGTCTCAGCTGTCTAAAGTGGACTGGGGGCGTCTCCTTCCCAGATTACTAACATGTGTCTACACTTCCCTTTGATCCTCAAAAAAGTCTTGTGATCAAGACA
The DNA here is from genome assembly GCF_016433145.1 of Gracilinanus agilis. Classification (NCBI taxonomy): domain Eukaryota; kingdom Metazoa; phylum Chordata; class Mammalia; order Didelphimorphia; family Didelphidae; genus Gracilinanus; species Gracilinanus agilis. The sequence continues at coordinate 226,205,033 of NC_058135.1, read as the reverse complement.
AGGCAAGGGCTATTATTATCCTCATTTAACAAATGAGTAAACTAAGGCTGAGAAAGAAATACTTATTCATAGTCAGATGGCTAGCAGATTAGTAGACATGGTACAGAATAAAGAAAGCCTTCTATTTGGAGATACAGAACCTGGGTTCTAATACTACCTCTCTTACTTCCTACCTGTGTGATTTTGGGCAGGTTACTTACACTCATCTATATCATGGGGAGATTGGATTATTTTAGATCTGTGAAGTTCCTTCCAGATCTAAATTCTATGATACTTATCATGTGGTAGAATCCAGAGTAATAATAATAAGGGATGACATTTTGAAGTTCACAAAGAACTTTTATACACGTGAGCCTAAAAGGCATTATAATCTCCACTTTATAGGTAAGAAAACTGTGGCACAGGGAAATGAAATAACATACCTATGGTCCCAAAGTTAGTCATGGCAGAGGCAGGATTTGAAGAATGAGTTTCCCAACTCCGAATCCAGTTCTTTCCCTTCTATGCTCCAGTGCTACTCATGAGTAGAGCCCAGGTATCCTGATGTTCTCTCCACTGAACTATACTGTCTATGTATTCTCAACCATGATGAGGGTCCATTTCTCAGACATGCTCCTGGCTCTGACTTTGCAAAGAAGCTCCCTTTCAATGGGTGGCACTTCTCTTCTCCAGGCCACTAAGACTTAAAATCTTGTTATCCTTGCATCTTTTACCCAGTCCAATATAGCAAGCATTTACTAGGCTCCTACTATGTGCTAGGCACTGGGTGAAGCCCATGGGACTCAAAAAGAAAATAAAATAATTCCTGCCCTAAAGGAACTTACATTCTACAATGGGGAGTCACGGTAGTGACATCCTTGGCTCTCTTCTCTCACTCCTTGATTATTAATTGAATCCTGGCCCTTCTTTTTTTACCAGGTCACTCTTGACTGTATCCTTTCATCTATCCCTCCATCCCTCCATCCATTCATCTTTCTTTCTTCCTTCCTTTTTCTCTTTCTTTTCCCCTTCCTTCCTTCCTTCCTTCCTTCCTTCCTTCCTTCCTTCCATAAAAACCCTTCCCTTCCATCTTAGAATTAATATTGTATATTGGTTCCAAGGCAGAAGAGCAGTAAGGGCTAGACAATGAGAGTCAAGTGACTTGCCCAGGGTCACAGAGCTAGGGAATATCTGAGGCCACATTTGAAACCAGAACCTCCCATCTCTAGGCTTGGCTCTCAATCCACTGAGTCAGCCAGCTGCCCTCTATCCTTTCATTTCCATTCTTAATGCCAGCATGCTGACTTCATTTCCCTCACCTGGGTCATATCTAGGACATTGTGATCATCTCCTATCAGCCCTCCCTACCTGTGACTTCTTCCCACTTAAGTCCATCTAATATACTTCTGCCAGGTCATCCTTCCTAAATACCATTTGGCACATTCAAATGTTCTTAGAGTACTTGGTCTGGAAGATGGCAACTGCTGTTGTTACTCTTCCCATTGATGGAGACATCTGGTTTACAAAAACACGTCTTTTTACAATCTCTTCTCTGTCCCATTAACCTCTGCCTTATTTAATACTGGGCTTCATACATATACTATCTCTGCTAGTGCAGATACTACATTTCTTGAGGAACCGAGACCATCATTTTTTCATCTTTGTATCTCCAGAAGAGATGCGTAACAAATATTTATTGGAACTGAATTTCTCTAGCATTGCTCCCACACTCAAAAACAAGGTTCTGCCTTGCCTAGAGAATCAAATTTTGAACTTCACTTTGAAGGAGGGAGTTGGACTTCCTTGGCATGGCTTCCAAGAAGAAATCATCAAGTATGACCTCTTCATTGGGCAGACAGTAAACAGAGGGAGCTCTGAGAGGTGCAGCCCCAACAAGGGTGCAAGCTTCTCAAGGAATGGGATAGGGTTTGTGCCTCTATCAATCCCTTGTGCTTGGGAAACAATAAGTGCTCAATTAATGTTAGATACTGATTTTAAATTTAATTCAATTTAAAATTTAATTGACCTAAGAGAGGCGATATAGGGTAGTGGAAATAGGACTAAATTTGGAGTCAGAGAACCTGAGTTCAAATTTGAGCTCTATTAGTTATTATCTGTGTGACCACAGAAACAACACTTCAAATGCTTTGAGCTTTAGTGCCTTCATTTGTGAAATAGGAGTGCTGGACTAAATCAGGGGTTCTTAACCATTTTTTTGTGTCATAGACTTCCGTGGCAGTCTGGTGAAACCTGTGCACCCCTTCTCTAAATCATGTTTTTAAATGCAAAAAATAAAATATATAAGATTACAAAGGAAACAGTCATGTTGAAATATAGTTATGAACATATTCAAACAAAGGCCCACATATTCATGGGGTCAAGGTTAAGAATCTCTATCCACTCGAAGTCATTTGATTCTAATAATCCTATATTTCTATAAATTCTATAAATAAGCAATGAAATGTAGGTTGTCATTCTACCACCAAACAATAGCCTGTTGGGTCAGGACAACACTCTTACCTCCTACGTGGAGTATTTACTTACAGACCAGATAACAGAGGCTTTGGATACCTAGACTGGTAAATGGTTTAGGACTAGACTAAGTGACTCAGGGATTTCTTCCAATTCAATGATTTGATGAGTTACCATTAAATAAATGAATGAATGAATGAATGAATGAATGAATGAATGAATGTAGAGGTATATATATTGAATTTCCCCCCCATACCTGGCTCTGTCTGGATGCTCTCTGATATCCGAAAGCAGTGCATTTTGCTGAAATTTCGAGAAGACAAACGCACACAGTTAGGTGGAAGAATCATGTTCTTCAGCCGGCCAAATGTGCATTCAGGGGTCACAACAGCATAGCAGGCAGTATGAGCCTAAAATCAAACCAAATCACAGGAACAAATGAGGTTACAATAAAGTCTCAATCCTGAATGCTGAGAGAAAATGTTGAACAAGAAGAATTTTATCAAGAAGAAAAAGGAAAGGGGAAGGAGTTGGGAAATCAAGGAACATGAAGAGAAAAGAGTCCAGAGTGTATAGATATAGGTGACCTTGGTGAGGTTACAATCTCACTAAGCTTTAACCTCTTCCTCAGTGAAATGAGCAGGTTGGATGAGATGATTTCCTTTCTCTCTCTCTCTTTCTCTGTCTCTCTCTCTCTCCCCATCACATTTCTTTCTTTCTTTCTTTCTTTCTTTCTTTCTTTCTTTCTTTCTTTCTTTCTTTCTTTCTTTCTTTCTTTCTTTCTTTCTTTCTTTCTTTCTTTCTTTCTTTCTTTCTTTCTTTCTTTCTTTCTTTCTTTCTTTCTTTCTTTCTTTCTTTCTTTCTTTCTTTCTTTCTTTCTTTCTTTCTTTCTTTCTTTCTTTCTTTCTTTCTTTCTTTCTTTCTTTCTTTCTTTCTTTCTTTCTTTCTTTCTTTCTTTCCTTCCTTCCTTCCTTCCTTCCTTCCTTCCTTCCTTCCTTATTCCTCACTCTTACTTTCTGTCTTTGAAGAGTGGCAAGGGCTAGGTATTTGGGGTTAAGTGACTTAACTCAGGGTCACACAGCTAGAAAGTGTGTAAGGCCAAATTTGAACCCAGGACCTCCTCGGTTAAATGGGCAGGTTGGATAAAATTATTTCCTTCCTCTTTCTCTTCCTATCTCCTCTCTTTCTTCTTTCTTTCTCTTCCTTCCTTGTGTGGGAAGCCAATAAGAGAAACAGAGTCTCAAATAGATAAAAATCTGAGACTCCTCTTTTGACCTCTTTTGTGATCCTTGTGATTTCTTATTGAAAAGTATTGTGGCCTTATTGAAAAGCTTTAAGTTCCTAGTAACCAACAGTTAAGAGGTTAACATTCTTTCCCTCTGGTCAGAAATGCAGCCAAGGCCCAAACCGTAGTTTAGCAGGGGCATTTGCCCCTGAGAAAAGTATTCTCAGACTTAGCTTGCTGATAATCATGCAGCTGAAGGTCCAGCCTGGCTCTTAGCTTCACCTTGAAGTTTCTGAGGTGTCTGTGTGTTGTCTAAATTCATTGCAATGTCTACAAAGCTGAAAAACCCTCTCTGTGCTTTTGGGTGAAAGGGAGTTTGAATTTTCATATATAATAAACTTGAGACTCAATGGCACTTCGGAGATGCAGCTATGAGTTAATAGTCAAGATCAACTCCAGTGTCCTGTTACTTCCTTATCAACTAAGCCATCCTTATCAGATTATCAGAGATGATAGATAGATCTCCACACTTCCTTCCTTCTTCACCCTTACCTTCTGTCTTAGAGGAGTGGTATGGGCTAGGTATTTGGGGTTGTCAGCTAGGAAGTGTCTAATGTCAAATTTGAACCCAGGACCTCATGTCTCCTGGCCTGACATTTTATCTCTACTGTGCTTCCTAGCTGTCCCTGATTAAATGATTTCTAAAATTCCTTCAGGCTCAGATGACTCCTCAATTTTGTACCCCAAGGCTCCATTTCCCAGAACCCCACTTTCATCCTCATGTTACATCCTTACGTTTTGGAGATAAGTTTCTGTAACCCACCCTCTCACTCTCTTCTCCCACTTTCGCACTCTGGTAAACTTGTCTTTATTCAGACTTTATCTATTTCCTCTACCTCACGTGATTATTAATAAATCTTATAAAATATAATACTTGGACTTACTGGATATTAATTTTAATTTTACAGTGGGCTGTGAATTAATTGCTCCAGCCATCCTGGAAAATCATTTGGACCTATGTATGCCTCAAAAGCCTCCATACTAAACTGGGCATGTACTTTTTTTTTTTAACCTAGTGCTACCACCATTACTAGAACTATAGCCTAATGAGGTTAAAGAAAGAAGAAAAGGAGCAATAAGAACAAACATATTTAAAGTAACCCTTTTTATACTGTCAAAGAACTGAAAACGAGGGGTGCCCATCAAGTGGGGAATAACTGGGTAAATTTTGGTATATGAATGTAATGCAATACTATTGTACTGTGAGAAATTGAGTGTTTCAGAGAAACTTAGGAAGATTCACATGAATTGATGCAAAGTGAAGGATGTAGAACCAGGAAAACAATTTACACCATCTTATCAACCTTATAAAAATAAACAATTTTAAAAGGCTTAAGAACTCTGATCAATATGATGATTAACCATAATTCCAAAGGACCTATGCTGAAGGATGCTACCCACCTCCAAAGAGGACAGACAAAATATGTCCAATGAAACACACAATTCTGGAGATGCCCAATATGGGAATTTGTTCTCCTTGTCTATGCTTATTTTTTAAAGAGTTTTCTTGTTTTTTCCTTTATGTAAGGGAGAAGTGAGGGGCAAGAAAATTACTCTTAACATTTGAAAAAATAAAATTTAATTTAAAAAAGGTGAGAATGTTTGTGTAGAAATAGTATGGTTCTGGGCATAATATTCCTAGGGTCAACAGACTTAAGTCTGTAATCATGTATGTGCCTGTGTGTTTATTTGGGCAAATATTATATAAAATAATGTGCCTTGAGCTTCCAGCTACCTGAAGGTTTTGGTAAAGAGGATGATTAATAAATAAAATGAATGACAACTATATCATAGGTCAAAGAATAGCCACATTCCTAATAAACCTCTGAGTCCTGTCCTACCTAAAGTATCCAGTCTGAAAAATACATACAGGGAATTTACTGATAACTTCTAAAAGCAAATAAACTTCACACTAAGATAAAATATGAGATAATTCAGTCTTTTGGGTGACTCATAAAGCATCACAGAAATCTACAAAGTCCTGGGGCCATCATGATGAACCTTTTCTATTACTGCACTAGGGAGCTGGGGGACCTCACAACAATGAAGAGAATGTGGGCGACAGAACCCCAGTAATATCTGCCAAAGGAATGAGGACTACTTCATAGAGCCCAGGGAAGATGAATCTTCCTGCCTTCAGGCCTGGCACTTTATCCACTGAGTCTCCTAATTGTCCACCTTTAGAATTCAGAATTTAATTTAGTGAAACTTAATTTAGAATTCAGTTGGGGCAGCTAAGTAGCTCAATGGATAGAGAGCCAGATCTAGAGTTGGGAGGACCTGGGTTCAAATCTAGCCTCAGACACTTCTTAGCTAGGTGACTGAGCAAATCACTTAACCCTAATTGCCTAGCCCATATCATTTTCTATCTTAAAATCAATACTAAGACAGAGGATAAGGCTTTAAATTTTTTAAATTAAATTTAACATATTAGTTGTGTGTAGTAAGGAACAGAGAGTTCTGCTATTCATGAAGAGGAGACAGAGCAGAGGCAAGATGATTCCAATACGTTGGAGAAAGTTCTGCCTTGATTGGTTTCTTCTTAACTTCCACTGTGCCATAAGATTTTTTTTTTTTAACCCTTAACTTCTGTGTATTGACTTATAGGTGGAAGAGTGGTAAGGGTAGGCAATGGGGGTCAAGTGACTTGCCCAGGGTCACACAGCTGGGAAGTGTCTAAGGCCGGATTTGAACCTAGGACCTCCCATCTCTAGGCCTGGCTCTCAATCCACTGAGCTACCCAGCTGCCCTGTGCCATAAGATTTTAAAGTTGGATAAGACAATAAATTTTTCTTGCAAGTGGTAAAGCCTATAGACCTCTTCTCTGGATCAAGTTTTTAAATGCATAAAACAAAACCCAAAGGATTACAAAGGATATCTATCTATCTATCTATCTATATCTTTTTTTTTTTTAATTTCACATACTCTGGGTTAAGAACCACAAATCTAGTTCAATTCCATTATTTTACCCAGGAAATTGAGACCCAAAGAATTTAAGTGAACCCCATAATATCCCTTAGGTATCTAAGTGCGGCAGAGCTGGGATTCAAACCCAAGTCTTCAAATCTACTCCAGGATCCTTTCCACAACATGACTTTCTGTCTTTTGGCTCCCTTTGTATCTCTGCCACTTAAAATGGTACCCAACACAGAATAAGGACTTTATCAATGTTAACTGACCGATTGCCCAGAATTTAGACTACAGCGTTAACATATTTCTCTCTTTGACAAGTTTGACAAGTTTGCAGTAAGCAAAGCATTTTGTCTCTCTTAAAGAGCAACCTAAATAAGAATTGTTATTATTGCTGTGACCCTTAGAAACCTACCAGAATGCCACACCATTCGCACCGCATGCCTGACAGCACCTCCGAGGACCCACATGTCTTCTTACACACCTCGCAGCGGGCATTGGAAGAGAGATTCCCCTCCCTCCAGTGATGGTGGTATGTGTCCTGAAAACAAGGATCAGAGACAGTGCTAATAAGCAGGAAAGAAGAATAATTAAAAAAAAGAAAAGAAAAAAGAAAAAAAAGGACTTTTAATTTTCAACTCCACTCAATAAACACTGATTTAATGTTTAGTCTTTAATTAAATTTGTCATGAATTACTTCTGTCATTAATTAATGATTAATTGCTATGTGCCAAGCATTCTGCTAAGCCCTGGGGATACCAAAAAGAGATAAAAGACAGCCCCTGGATGTGGCAAAATTGGGACATTAATGCATTGCTGGTGGAGCTGTGAACTGATCCAACCATTCTGGATGGCAATATGGAACTATGCTCAAAGGGCTATAAAAGAATGCCTGCCCTTTGATGCAGCCATACCATTGTTGGGTTTGTACCCCAAAGAGATCATAGATAAACAGACCTGTACAAAAATATTTATAGCTGCGCTTTTTGTGGTGGCAAAAAACTGGAAAAGGAGGGTATGCCCTTCAATTGGGGAATGGCTGAACAAATTGTGGTATATACTGGTGATGGAATACTATAGTGCTCAAAGGAATAATAAACTGGAAGAATTCCATGTGAACTGGAAAGATCTCCAGGAATTGATGTAGAGCGAAAGGAGCAGAGCCAGAAGAACATTGTACACAGAGACCAATACACTGTGGTAAAATAGAAGGTAATGGACTTCTGTACGAGCAGCAATGCAATGATCCAGGACAATTCTGAGGGATTTATGGTAAAGAACGCTACCCACATTCAGAGGAAGAACAGCAGGAGTGGAAACACAGAAGAAAAGCAGCTGCTTGAATACATGGGTTGAGGCAGACATGATTGGGGATTTTGATTCGAAACTACCACACCAATGCAATGATCAATAATTTGGAAATAGGTCTTGATCAATGACACATGTTAAAATCAGGGGAAATGCACATCAGCCAGGGGTGGGGGGAGGGCGAGGGATGAAGGGGAAAGTAGGAGCATGAATCATGTAACCATGTTAACTTTACTAAAAAATGAATATTAATAAATGTTTAAAAAAAAAAAAGACAGCCCTTGTCCTCAAGGAGCTGACAGTCTCATGGATGGTGTCAAGGCTATGGAACATGGGCTGGAAGGCTGATGGTGCCTTTGACAGAAATAGGGAAGTGTTGGGAAAGGCTTAGGGGACGGGTAACAAGTTCAGTTGGGGATGTGCTGAGGCTGTGATATCTCTAAGACATCCAGTTTGAAATGCCCAAGCCAAGAGGTGGTAAAGAACTGAAGCTCAGGGGGGAGAATGGAGCCGGATATATCATGTCAGGTTTCCACATGAAGATAATGATTAAGCCCAAAGTCTAGAAGCTCCCTGAGGGTAGGATCCAAGTTTCCTCTTCCTCCTGCCTCCCCACCAGCAAAGCCAAGTGCACGTCTCTGTATGGAGAAGGTGCCAAGGAAAGATTTTCCAAAATTAACTGGATTCCCCCAAAGCTGCCCTTTTTCGGCTGTAAAGAACATTTGCTAGAATGTTTCTCATCCACAGTAACATCCTTCCGAGGTTTGGTCATGGTATCTGGAAAGTCGCTGCAGACACTTACATGGTCCTGGTGACCATCCTGATGACACTGGCGGCAGTCACTGCAGGCAAAGGGGATGCAGTCGGCATGTACATAGAGCTCACAAACTAAAGGGGGGAAAAAAAGAGTATTTTATTCAGAACAGTCACCTCCCTCTGCCCCAGCTCAAAACCATCTTCACTCTCAGGACAGCTTGTTCTTGCCTTTCTTGAGCCCATCCTGTCCCCTCAACTAGAATGTCCACCCCTGCTTCAAATCCTGGGCAAATCGTACTCGTTCTTTAGGTCTCCGCTCAAATGCCACCTCCTAAAAGTTCCCACAGAGCAGGAACACAGAGAAAAACAACTGCTTGATCACATGGTTCGATGGGGATATGATTGGGGATGTAGACTCTAAACGAGCACCCTAATGCAAATATTAATAATATGGAAATTGTCTTGATCAATGACACATGTAAAATCCAGTGGAATCGTGCGTTGGCTATGGGAGGGGGGTGGGAGGAGGGGAGGGAAAGAACATGAATCATGTAACCACGGAAAAATACTCTAAATTAATTAATTAAATAAAATTTTAAGAAATGAAGCAAAAAAATAAAATAAAATAAAAGTTCCCACAATAATTCACACTTCTCTTACACAGTTCCTGCCATTGACTTAGGACAACACTAATGGCAAATGCATCTGGTCATCCTTTCTAGACCAAGAGTTCCATTACAGGGAAGCTGGGTGGCTCAGTAGATTGAGAGTCAGCCCTAGAGATGAGAGGCCTTGGGTTCGAATTTGATCTTAGGCACTTCCTAGCTGTGCGACCCTGGGCAAGTTACCTAATCCCCACTGCCTAGCTCTTACGACTCTTCTTACTATCAATTTTAAGATGGAAGGTAAGGATTTTTTTTTTTTAATTCCACTGCACAGTCACCTCTGTACCCTCTAAAAAGCTTAAACTCTGAGCTGGGTAATAGGATTTAATAGCTGTCAAATAAAGAGTTTATCAACCAATAAAGAAGTATTTATTAAGGCTTATGTTCCAGAAGCTCTCCTAAGTGTTAGAGATAACAAAGATATAAAGAGGAATAATCCCAACACCTAAGGACCTTATTTTCTAAGGAGAGAAAAAACATTCATACACAGAAGCATATTCAAGATATATACCATTCAGGTACCAGGAACACCACCTCCTCCCCCAGGAAGCATGGAATTATTTGTCATTTTGTCACAGTGTAAAATTCCATTGTGAAAAAGAGCTCCCCACCCTGAAAAAAGGTTGGAAACAACCAAAGTAGATTAGAAAATAGTGAACTGAAAGTCAGGAGGCTTGGGATCTGGAACAAGTCATCTCTCTCTCTGAGCCTCAGTTTCCCCAGTTACAAAATGAGGGACATGGTCTCTCAGGTCCCTTCCACTCCTCAGATTCAATAACTTTGTGGCTAAGCCTGAAGGAAAAGAAATCAAGATATTATAAAAAAGCCTTACGTGTTTTATTCTAGAAACCTATTCTAATTCTGAAGTCAGCCAGAACCCCCTGGCCATTTCACATAAATCCCCACTACGTGCTAAATGTTCTCAGAAAGCACACACGCTGCCTGGTCCCTGTCTCTTAGGAAGCTTCCGTTCCAGGGCAGCCTGGCTGCACACCCACACATTGTGTGTTTTTAGTTTTCATTTCTGTTTTCACACTTGCTGGCAAAAGACAGAAAAAATGAGGATCCCTGTTTGACCCACTAAGCCTTAGAAATCTACATCTATGACAAGGCTTTAGAGAAGGGGTTCTTAACTTGGGGTCACAAATTTGTTTTTGAATATCTGAATAACCGTATTTCACTAAATTGGTTTCATTTGTAATTCTACGGATTTAATTTTATATATTTAAAATCATTATTCTCAGAAGGGAGAGTTCCTTACTGTGGCTTTACCAGATCACCAAAGTGGTCCATGATACAAAAAAATGTTAAGAACCTCTGGAGGAGAGGAAATGGGAAAAGCTTAAGAGGCAGGAAACCATCCCACTCGTGCAGGGCAGTTCAGAAAAAGCCAGGAAGTTCAGTGAGGAAGATATGAGACCATAAACACTATTAGATACCACTGATGATGATGATGATGATGATGATGATGATGATGATGATGATGATGATGATGATGATATTATAGTCCCTCCACTATTATAACCTATGGAGAGGATCTGGGCAAAACTAGCACAAGTCTGTATTACACAGCAGACAATAAGTCAACCCCAGGAAGATCCTGAGAAATAGTTACCAACTTCAGTATTTTGTTCAGTCCATTCCTACAATCTATGAATGGAAGAAATGAATAGAGATCTTCAGAAACCCGGCCCTCCCCTCCACACCACAGTTACCTTTCCAAGGTACAGAAAAACAGAAGTCACTCCTGAAAGATCTATTCTCAAGGATGGAACATGCTTGTGAATTCCTTCTATCCAGGTTCAGTTATCAGAGAACCCCTTAAGGACACCATCCCAACCATTAGCACCACCAAAATACTGTTTCTGTTCATCATTTGGAGCTATCAAAAATCCTTTCTGGTGGGGCAGCTGGGTAGCTCAGTGGATTGAGAGCCAGGCCTAGAGACAGGAGGTCCTAGGTTCAAATCCGGCCTCAGACACTTCCCAGCTGTGTGACCCTGGGCAAGTCACTTGACCCCCATTGCCTACCCTTACCAATCTTCCACCTATAAGTCAATACACAGAAGTTAAGGGTTTAAAATTAAAAAAAAAAAAATCCTTTCTGGATTACAGAATCACATGGTCATGAGTTTGGAGGGGAAGGGGTCTTAGAGGTCCACATAGTCCAGGAGTTCTTGGGGGGATGTGGGGTGTGGAGAAAAAGACAGAGACAGAGAGACGAGAGAAACAGATAGACAGACAGAGAGGAGAGAGAAAGACACAGAGAGAGAGAAAGAGAGAGAGAGAGAGACAAAGAGAGAGACAGAGAGAGAGAGACAGAGAGACAGAGAGAGAGACAGAGAGAAGAGAGACAGAGACAGAGATATGATGGACAGATAGACAAGACAAGTAAATGAAGGAAATGCTGAATTTCAGTTGGAGTTCACTGAAAATAAAGTTGCTGTGATGGAATACTACTCTGCTGCGAGAAATGATGAGCAGGTTGGCTTTTAGAAAAGCTTTGCATGAAATACTGCAGAATGAAATGAGCAGAACCAAGAGAATGTTGTATATAGTAACAGCAACATTATTTGAAGAGTAACTGTGAATGACTAAGCTATTTTGAGTAAAATGAATGTTCAAATTGACTACAAAGGACTTACTTAGGATGGCAAATACTCTCTACTTCAAGAGAAAGAATGATATATGGAGCATGTATTGTCTGTTTCCACATGCAGATCTGTGTCAAGTGCTGGCTTTCTCTAATGCTGGGTTGGGAGGGAGGGAGACAACCTGAGTCTCAAAATGAACCCCAAAATAAGAAAATTAAAATTTTGTAAAAATTACATTTTTTTTCCTATCCAAGTTCATGGACTCCTTAAAATCTAGCCAAGTAATCCTCTTCCCACTGTACCACCCTAACCAAGCAGTATGCTGAGATAGTATGGATTAGTGAGAAGAAACCTAAACTTGGAATTAAGAAGACCCGAGTTCAAATCCATCCTCAGCAGCTTAATAGTTGTGTGATCCTGAAAGAACCACTTAATTTCTCTGGGTCTCATCTTTAAAATGAGAGCACTGGACGTGAAGGTTTCTAAGGTCTCTTTTAGTTCCCAATCTATGATCCTATGATCCTATCCCTCCCAGTTTTGTGTCATCTGAAAATTTGATAAGCATGCCATCCGACTCATTAATGAGAATATTATTTCTCCCCACAGAGGCATAATTGCTTCCAAGTACTCCTAGACGAGGCTTCATTTTACTTTCTTTTACTGAATCTCACTCTAAACAAAGATTTATGAAAGTAAAGCTGTATAAAGGATGCCAATAAAGAAATGATAAAAAAAAAAAAAAGAAGAAGCAAGGATGGCCATCTTACACTAGGGTTAACCAATGTATATCTGATGTACTCAGTTACTACCCTTGTGATATCTGGATAAGTCAAGAAAGACTCTGAATACAATAGACGGTACCCTTGTGGTCAGCTAATGAGAGGGCATATACAAGAGTCACACAGGATGGACAACCAAGGGTGGGCTGTGATGTATATTACTAAAGGAAATTTTCAGCTGTTTTCATTCAGGTCCCACTCTACATTACCCCATTTGGAGTTTTCCTGTCAAAGATACTGGTTTGCTATTTCCTTCTCTAGTTCATTTTACAGATGAGGAAACTGAAGCAGAGTTAAATGACTCGTCCAGAGTCACACAACTAGGAAGTGTCTGATAAGTCTTCCTCTATCCACTGTGCTACCAAACTGCCCTAGAAGAAATACTTACCATTTAAGTATCTGATGACTAAATTAGGATTTAGAGTAGAAGACTAAAAAGGAGATGATAAAGAGGGTCTTACGAGAACTACCACCAGCCTCTGGGGGAGGCTGAGAGGTTAGGAGATAAGCTGGAGGAAAAGTTGTTTGGAGGTAGGGAACGTTTCCTCTGATTCAGAGAAAAGAGTGAGGCAGCTAAGGACCAAATGTATGCTAGAATCTCCTGCACTGACCAGACTGTTCCCAAAAGCCAATGATTCCTAATGGGCTTAATTAATGGAAACTTGAATGTTTGCAGTGTACATTACTATCACAAATAGGTCAACGTTAGCACAGAAGCAATCGAGATCCATTTAAGCGTCTGAGTATTGTGAGCCCCAATGCTAATGAAAGGGGGGATGCTGCTACATCCCATTAGCGATGCCCTTTAAATAATGGCGAGCACTAAAGAAAGTCTTGTTCAACAGGAAAAGTGGGGCAGATGGAGAGGTGATTTGCAGATGGGTGGAAGAAATCCACAGGGAGACTTGAGAACTACCTTGCGGAAACTGGACTCAGAATGCCAAGAAATAAATCCCCAAGGTTGAACTAGTCCAGCAATTTGGGTGCCATTATTCTAAAAGCTCCAGGAATGTTCCCATTCTTAAGTGGAACAGAACTCAAGGCTCATGGCAAGACTCTTGGAAGTACAGAAGCCTGAACCTTCCTAAGATGCACTCATTCTTCAAATTTGGGACCACAGGAAGCTTTTAGAACTGAGCCTATTCATCAAGATAGTACTTAGAGGCAAACTTTTGACGCATCCTTGGGGCATCACTTTCTTTACAACAACAATTCAAGGCCTTGGCTCTACTTGGCATGGAGGTCTGTATGCTCATGGCTTGTCTGTAAAAATCAACATTCTCTACATCCTAAATAAGAGAAATTGGGGGCAGCTGGGTGGCTCAGTGGAGTGAGAGCCAGGCCTAGAGATGGGAGGTCCTGAATTCAAATCTGGCCTCTGACACTTCCTAGCTGTGTGACCCTGGGCAAGTCACTTAATCCCCATTGCCTAGCCCTTACCACTTCTGCCTTTGAACCAATACACGGTATTGATTCTAAGATGGAAGGTAAAGGTTTATAATAAATAAACAAACAAACAAACAGACAGACAGACTAAATAAATAAATGAATGAATGAATGAATGAATGAATGAACAAACAAATAAATAAATAAGTGGCTGAGTGAATAAATAAATAAATAAATGAGTGAACGAGTAGATAGATAAATAAATAAATGAGGGAGATTGCCATCAAAGTTCTGCAGCTTATGAGATCCCTTCTGCCACGGGGTAAGCCTGGTCTGCTGGGCCCTTAAGAAATCCCCAAACACTATTGTCTAATCTAGCTAGGACACTGGTGCCCACCAAACTCGGACAGCTCCAAATGCCACTCTCTGAAATACACATTGTAACTTTATGTATTACAGTTATCTGCGTTTGTGTCTTATTGCCTTACTGGTTATTCCAAGAGGACAGAGGCCATGCCTTCCTGCAACTTTGCATCCCTTCCACCAAGCAGCCCAGAACTCGGCACACAACTGAAGTTTCATAAATAGTGGTTGATCAACTGAGTAAAGAATGCTGTTGGAAGTTCCCAAGAATAACTTTAATCTGACACTCAAGAGTGTCAAAGCTAGAAAGAACCTTGGAGACCATCCTACTCCAAACCCTTCATTTTACGAAGTACATCTCTGAGACTCAGATGAGAAGAAAGATCATACGGTTTGGTGGCAGAATGTGAATGCCAAGAAGATTCACAGGAACATAGACTGAGAGCTAAATGGACATTTATATAATATTAAAGAAAATTTCATTTGAGTTTCACAACAATTCTGAGGGAGATACTAAAAGTATTATCGTCTTCCATTTCATCGGTAAGGAAATGGGCTCAGAGTGGTTAAGCAACTTGCCCATGATCACAGAGCTAATAAGCCTCAGAAGCAAGATTTTAATTTAGGTCTTCCTGACTCCAATTCCAGCATCCTACTCATTACACCACCCTATCTACTGAGATCTTTGCAAAGATAGTTCAAGTCACAGTATTATTTTGGGAGGGAGTGGGAGAGAGGAAGAGAAGGAAAGAGGGAGAGAGGAAGAAGGAGAGAAGGAAAAAGGGAGAAAGGAAGAGGAAGAGAGAGGGAGAGGCAGAGGTGGGAGAGGGAGAGAGGGAAAGAGAGGGCAGGAGGGAGGGAGAGAGGGAGAGAGAGAGAGAGAGAGAGAGAGAGAGAGAGCGCTCTGTCTGGTTTAAGGTAAAGAACCTCAGCAGGCTTTTTTTTTTCCTCTTAAAAGAAAAATATAACATTTCAAGGGAATAAAGACATCAGCAATACAAAAGAATAAAAGAAACCCAAGTCAAAATCCCTGGTGAAGTAAAGAAGGGAGGCCCTGGGGGAAACATGATAGCTGTCTTCAAGAATCTCCAGGTGGTTCCAGAGGGCAGAACTATAGAGGAACACTGGGGATAGTCTGAGAAGAGGCAGATTTGAACACAATGTAAGGAAAATAAGAGTTGAAAAGGCCAGACTTGAGAGAGAAAGCTTCCCCTCCCTGGAGATGTTCAGAGACCAGGTGACCATCTGTAGAAAAGCTTCTTCTATGGGGATGGGTTGGACTAGATCCAGGGTCCTTAACCTAAGGTCTAGAAAGCTGGTTGTTTAATATGTCACTAAACTATATATCTCACCATAACTGGCTTCCTTTGTCATCACATAGGTTTTATTTGATGCATTTAAAAACATTCTTCTGAGAGTCTATAGACTTCACCAGACTGACAGACAAGTCTATGACACAAAAATGGCAAAGACTTCTTACAATGGACTAAAAGATCCTTGAATCTAGTTCTGAGATTTTCTGTGTAGAACAGATTAAAAACTCAGGACCAGAAAAAAAAAAAAAAAAAAAAAAACTCAGGACAGGACAAAGGGGAAGGGAGAAGGGGAAAGGAAATAAAACAATTAAATAGCTAAATGCTTTCCCAGGATCATCTCAGTTGAACCTCACAACAACCCTGGGAAGTGGTGCTATTTATTACCCTATTTGACAGTTGAGGAAACTGAGGCAGAGAGTTTAAATGACCTGCCTAGGGTCATACAAGCTAGTAAGTGTCTGTGGCTGGATTTGAACTCATCTGACTCCAGGTCCAGTGCTCTAACAACTGTACCACCAATTGCCTCTTACTCAGCCAAGTTTACCTTAACTTCTCCCAAATACACTTAAAAAAGGCAGACAGGGGGGTAGCTGGGTAGCTCAGTGGATTGAGAACCAGGCCTAGAGACGGGAGGTCCTAGGTTCAAATCTGGCCTCAGACACTTCCCAGCTGTGTGACCCTGGGCAAGTCACTTAACACCCATTCCCTATCCCTTACCACTCTTCTACCTTGGAGCCAATACACAGTATTGACTCCGAGACAGAAGATGAGGGTTTAAAAAAAAAAAAAAAAAGGTAGACAGCTCTCTGTTTTGAATGCTATTCATAGGGAAATCTGACTTTTTTTGCTGAAAACACAAGTTTCCTGTCTATGTTCCTTCTATGTCAAATAATCTGAGCTGGACTCTGAATTCATTAAAATGTGCAGCAGTGAACTTGGGTGTCAGGGATCTGGCTGGAATACAGGCACAGACAAAATACCAGACACCAAGATTTGGATCATGAACAAGTCATTTAAACATCTTGAGCTCCAGCTTCCCTTTCTCTAAAATGGGGATAATAATAATAATACTTATTGGCCCTCCTCTAAGGTCTCTCGTGAGGAAGAGAGTTCTGTGTAGTTTTAAAACATTATGGTAATGGGAGTTGTTATATTATGTGAAAAACCTCCACAGAAAGAGCTGAATATCTCTGCATCAGAGGTAGTTTGGGGTTTAGAAACGATCTTTCCTTTTCTGGAGACAGACAGTGTTTGCACTGTCTAAAGTACTTTTGGCCAGAAGGGTCAGACCAGGCTTTGAAATATCATTGTTCTGTGGAAAATGGGACCAAGAACTTCGATGGTGAGTCAGAGTAGTTCTGGAAGGTTGGATGAACCCAAAGTATGTGAATTCTTAGCCCTCCAAGGAAGGAGGGAGCTGTGATTGGCATGAAGCTTCCCCATCCCCTGCCTTGGGGCCCCAAATCTGAGTGTCACAGCTCTACAGGTGACACAGGTACTGCTCATGAGACTGAAAGCTTCGTGAAAGCAGGCATTCTCGATGATCCACATCTGGGATCTTCCCAACCCCGAACACCAAACCCTAGACATGGCAGCCTCCTATAGAAATTAAATTTATTGAACCATAAAATCTTTACAACAGCCCCGTAAGGCAGGCAGGGCTAGGATTATTATCTTGCTTTTACAGACCATAAAACTGAGGCCCAGAGAGGTGCCCACCGTCAAACGGCTAGTAGATGGCACCTGGTCTTCTAATTATATGCTTGAGATTTGATTACTATCTCATCCCCACTCCAGAGGAGCTCACTGCCTGGCTGACCTCTCTCCAAGGCAAAAAGGAACTAACTAATAATACCGGATATAAACAGATCATTTTAAGCCCAAGAAGACGGTCAAAAGGTTATGGTTCTTCTTATGAAGTTCCAATTCCTGTCCCGTTCCCGAATTTCCAATCACTGGAAAGCATCATCCTCAGGATTAGAAAAAAAGTAGCCTGGCAGGATTTAGTATTATTCGATCTCCCAGTTTTGGGGGAAGCAGCACGACCAGGAATGGGCAGGCCAAGCTCATCTCAGGGACCTGAGGGGAGATCCTCGGTTCAAATCTGACCTCACATACTTCCTTGCTATGTGACCCTGGGCAAGTCACCTAATCCCCACTGCCTAGCCCTTACCACTCTTCTGCATTGGAACCAATACCCAGTATTTATTCCAAGAGAGAAGGTTAAAAAAAAAGGTAAAACATTCTATCAGTAGAGAGGTGCAGAAAGAGGACTACATTTTCAAACGTGACCAATGTACTGATTTGTTTTGCCTGACTATACATTGTGACAAAAAAACGTTCCTCCATTCTGGGGAGGGAAAGGGTGACTATGCAGTGACAGCAATATAAACAAGAATATCAATTTAAAAAAAATTTTTTAGAGAGAAGTGAAAGTAAGTAAATAAAATCCTAAAATTCTGACAGACCATAAAAGTGACTCCATTAAAGACACAAGATCATTTAAAAAGTTACCTTCACAGCGAAATGCAGGGAAATCTAGCGACTTTCTGCAGACAACACAGATCTTCTTCTTGTAGTGTCCTGGGGGCCCGAAACAATGAGCAACAGGAACCTGCCGTGGGAGAGAGAGCACAAGCATCCATCAGAGACATCTTCCTGCTCCAGCCAGGGGTCAAAGAACCAAAAACTTTAGCCAGACTTCCCCTTATCCTGGGAGCACTAAAACTAACAGCAACAAGAATCATCGATAGCTACATGTCATTTTAAGTTTATGAAATGCATTTTTATGTATGTTTTTCCATTTGATCTTTACAAAAATCCTCGTCTCTGTCATACAATTCCAGGGCTCTCCTGGCACTATTGCCACTGGAATGCCCACTGCCTTACATTGCCTCTCAATCGGGTATAGTATAGCATATCTGATTCACCATAATAACCTTAGAGTTCCAAAGTTTATGAATGCCTTCCCAACAACAACTCTGGAAGCAAGTGTCACAACTACAACCTTCCCAAAGGTGTAGTACCCAGAACAGCTCGCTGAAACAGTCCCCTTCTGGGGGTATGACACCATAGCACTTTCATGCCAACCTGTTCCTGGCACCCTTGGCAGATGAAGGACAATGTCTTATGATCTGTATTTTAAAGACAGGGAAAAAAGAACCTGAGCCACACAAAGTCAGCAATCCAATTCAGCAAAGCTTTCTTACACACCT
Source organism: Gracilinanus agilis (assembly GCF_016433145.1). Taxonomy (NCBI): domain Eukaryota; kingdom Metazoa; phylum Chordata; class Mammalia; order Didelphimorphia; family Didelphidae; genus Gracilinanus; species Gracilinanus agilis. Next base: position 226,186,006 of record NC_058135.1, on the reverse strand, counting down.
ACTATGTGCCCTGGGCTCAGATAAAAAGACATAAATCAAACAGCCCCTTTGTTCAAAGACCTTAGGTTTTACCTCAGTGGTTCCCAACATTTTTTTGTTCCTTGAACCCCTTTTAACAACAATAAAAAATGTGTTGCAAATCTCCAGGGTAATTTAGTATATGACTACTAATATTCTTTCAGACTTACTCATGAAATGTGTTCAAGATGCTATAATTTCAGAAAAAGCTGGAAAGAGCTATCTGAACGGATGCAGAGTAAAATAAGCAGAACTAGGAGAACATTGTACACAGTAACTGCAATATTGTAAAACAACTGAATGTGATAGACTTTGCTACTAACAGCAATACAAAGATCCAGGATTAACTCTGAAGGACATATGACAAAGAGTGCTATCCACCTCCAGAGAAAGAACTGTTGGAGTCGGAATGCAGATCAAACCATACTATCTTTCACTTGAAAACCATATGTTGAAAATTATTATATGTAATTGGGAAAATAAAATAACTTTGAATTTAAAAAAAAGAAATGTGTACAGTAATTACGATAACTTTTCCTCAAAAAAAAACCTCCAAATTAAAATTTACATTATGATTTTAATTGTAAAAATAAACCACAGACAAAGGGAAAATATATTTGTAATAGAACTAAGCAATTATTTACTACATAAGGAGCCACTGAAGAATTTTTAGCTTGAGTCTCTTGGACCATTGTCTTGACCTCGCAATGGGGGTCATGAACTACTAAATGGGAACCATTGTTCTATTGGGTAGATGCAACCTGAACACCAATAAATACCAGGTAATTTGAGGAGAAAGAACTGACAACTTGAAAATCAAGTTCATAGAGGAACCAAGGAAGATCTAACCAAGGCCTTGAAAGAATAGAAAGAGAAAAGAGGAGGGAGTCCTTTGCAAACACAGGGAGCAAACAAGAAAATACATAGAACGTAAAATTCAGGGAACAGTTAATTGTCTACTTTGACTGGCTGTAACATAAAATATGTACAGACAGTTAGGTTGAAACCAGATTTTGGAAGGTTTTAAATGCCAAACTGAGAACTTTTTCTTTTATACTAAAGATAACAGGGAGCCAGTGAAGATTCCTGAGCAAGGCAGGGATATGCCCAAGCCTATGCATCAAGAATATTATTTTGGCAGTTGTGTGGAAGATGGATGGGGGATGGGGAGGATGTTAAAGCTGGGAGACAAATTAGACCGCTATTGTAACAATGCAAGCAAGAACTCATCAGAATCTGAAATGGGGCAGTGGTTGTCAAGGTGAAGAGAATGGAGAAAGATCAAGGGCTTTTGTGGAGGTAGGAGCCAGGACTTGGTAAATGACTAGAGATACAAAGGTTGAGGGCAAGGTAGGATCATAGATCTAGAGCTGGAAAGAACATTAGAAGGCCATGAGTCCAATGGCTTCATTTTACAGCTAAGACTCAAAGAGAATAAGTGTCTTGTCCAGAAAGTGTCTGGCAGGATTTGAACTTATGACTCTAAGGCTCAATTCTCTTATCCACTGCAATATCTAACTATCCCTTGTCAAAGAAGGCTCCCCCACAGTAACTGGAAAGATGATAGTGTACACTTAAAAGAAATGAGAAAGTTCCATGGAAGGGCAGGTGCAAGAGAGTTAAGGAGTGAATTATTTTAGACATACTGATTTGGAGATGCTGACTGAGCATCCAGGTGATCAGGTCCAATAAGCAGTAGGAGATATGGAATTGGAATTTAGAAGAGAGGATCAAGGAATCGTAGAGTTAGAGCTGGATAGGACTTCTGAGAGTCTATTCCAATCCCCACCTAAACCCTGAATCTCCTCCATAACATCTGAAATGTGGTCAACCAGCTTCTGCCTAAACCTCTCAAGCAATGGGAAGGTCACTAAAGCCTTGAAGCTGCCCATTCCATTTGGTGAGAATGGACTTCAAGAGAAACACAAGGGCTTACAAGATAGATCTGAGAGTTATCTATGTTGAAATTATAATTGAGTCCGTGGGAGCTGATGAACTAAACAAGGAAGAATGATACAGAGAAAGAAAAGAGGACACAAGACAGAGCTTTGGGGGACATATAGGAGTCAGGGGATGGATGGTGATCCAACAAAGGCAAATGAAAATCTGTTCCTTTCCTACATATATATAGAGGTAGGAGGAAAACAAGAACAGATCAATGTTGTGAATTGTAAGAGGAATAACCAAGGAGTAAATTGGTCAACAGTATCAAAATCTGGAGGGTTCAAATAAGATACAGACTAAGAAAAGACCATTTGATTTAGCAATAAAGAGATCATTGGTGGCAGCAAGGTGACTCAATGGATAGAGCATTGGGCCTGGAGTCAAAGAGGTTCAAATCTGGCCTCAGATACTTCCTAGCCATGTGACCCTGTACAAGTCACTTAACTGTTTCAGCTTTAGTGCTCTCCTACGTTGGAACCAATACTTAATATTAATTCTAAGATAGAAGGTAAAGGTTTAAAAAAAAAACTGATATTAAGAACTCTCACTATCAGTGATGTTAGAGAGCGGTTTCAGGTGAATGGTGAGGTTGGCGCCAAATTATGAAGGGTTGACAAGTGAGTGGGGAACAATAAAGTGGAAATAAGGAATATAAAAGATCTTTTCTTCTCTTTCCAGCCACATTACACCTTCCAAGCTCTTCAGTCCAGCCAAACTCAAATTCTTGAAGTCAGGAGTCACTCAATTTCAATTTGAATTCCCGGAGTCCCAAGTCACTCAGTTTGCATTGCTATCCCTAGCATCTGAAATGGTCTCACTTCTGCCTCTAAGAACCCGTAGTACCCAGAAAGACCCAGCTCAAAATCTACTTTCTACAAGAGGCTTTTTCTCCCCTCACCCTTCCCATTAGAATATAAATTTGGGGGGAGGGGGTGGAGATCCAGTCAGATGACTCAGTGGACAGAGAGCCAGACCTAGAGATGGGAGGTCCTGGGTTTGAATTTGATCTCAGTACTCTGTCTAGCTATAAGTTACTCTAGGCAAATCACTTAACCCCCCACTGCCTGACCCTTACTACTCTTCTGCCTTAGAACCAACAAACAATCAGTATCGACTCTAAGACAGAAGGTAAGGGTTTCACTTTTGTCTTTATAACACCAGAAAACAGTGCCTGACATATACTAGGTGTTTAATTCAGAGTAACTGATTGATTCTCTAAGATTTTTACCATGAAAGGGTGATTAGGCCAATATATCGAGGGGATAAAATTAAGTGAAATGTTTTCTTTTGTTTAGAATGGGGAGGCTTGAGCACAGTTAGAGATCGAGAGAGGGACTGTAAGCCCAGGTACTCTCAGGTACAGGCTCAAGGAAGAGAGTCATAAGTTTATGCCTCGCTCCCTACCATCATTTTCAGATTTTCCCTGTGCCAGGGTCTCTCACTAACCTCTCATTTAAAATTCTTTCTCTCAACCCATCTCAATTACTCTATCAAGATCCTTAGTGTCATCATTGGCCAATGTCTGGGTCACTCAATCTTTCTGGAGGAGTTTAATACTTAGTTTAGTCTTTCCCCAGCTCAAACCCTAACTTCATGTTGAGGGGCTTTATTACCAAAAAGAATGTTCCTTCAAAGAACTGTGGGAGTAGAAACATAGAAGAAAAACAACTGCTTGATCATTGATGGGGATAGGATCGGGGATGAAGACTCTAAAGGATCACCCTATAGGTCTTGATCAATGATACATGTAAAACCCAGTAGAATTGCTCGTTGGCTACAGGAGGGGGCTGGGAGGAAGGGAGGGAAAGAGCATAAATCATGGAACCACGGGAAAATATGCTAAATTAATTAAATAAATAAGTAGACTTTAAGAAATGTTCCTTCAAACTCCCTAGCTTCTTCATTTATTCCCTACAATTCCCACAGCAAATTATCTTTCCTGGGTCTCAGTTATCTGCAGAGATGGTTGGGCCTTCCATCTCACTATTACCCAAACCTGTGGCAGCTTCATCTTTTGAACTGTGAAATCTCCCCTTCTCTTCCCTATCCTTCTCTCCCTACTCTGCTGCACTAACTCATCTTCTCTTCATTTTCTCCAGATTTTAAGAAACAAGTGGCTCTTTCCCTAGCCAAGGGCAGCTCTTCCACTTGTGCCTTTCATGCCATTTCTTCTTCATTTTTAAACCCTTACTTATTATTGTAATCTTCTGCCAAGACAGAAGAGTAGTAAGTACTAGGCAACTGGGATTAAGTGACTTGCCCAGAGTTACCAGCAAGGAAGTGTCTAAGGTCATATTTGAACCCAGGACCTGTCACCTCCAGGACTGGCTCTCTATCCACCAAGCTACCTAGCTGATCCTCTTCATGCTATTTTTAATGAACTTGCCCTTCAGTCATTTCTTCTCTGCCTCTCTCATTTTATATTTTATATATATATATATAAAATCTCTCATCAATACCTCCCTCCCTCTTGACTCTTCCTCTACTACCTAAAAACATGACCAACTCTCTTTTATCCTTTAAAAAATTTTTCACCTGAATTCACAATCCTTTCAAAGGATTGACCTACAACCAAGCATTAAACTCCTGGAAGGGTGAGGAGTCTAGACAACATTAGATTATGGCAACAAGGATTTGGACAAGACAAAAGGGATGGATGGAGGGAAATTCTAAAGGAGGGAAGGTCAGTAAGTAAATAATCCAATAAGTAAAGGACTGATTAAACACGATAAGGGGGATGTGATAATAACCATTAGCATGGTGTGTTGGGGGACACAAGAGAAGGAACAAGTCCTGACCATAGTGCTAAAGATCGCAATGTCTTCTTCTAAGAGATCCTCATCTCCAAGTACGAGAAAGTGGAAGGAATGTGGAAATGAAAAGATCTAGGATGAAGGGAAGTTAGTTAACAATTCAGTGGAGTTCCAGAGAAAACAAAGTCAAGGAAGGGCAGCTCTGGGGCTCAGAGGATAGAGTGTTAGGCTCACCTGCTTGATTCTGGACACCATCTATAGAAATGACACTGACAAACTGGATCAAATCCAGAGAATGGAGACTAGCATGGAGAGCAGGGGTCACTGTGTGAGGTAGGTAGGGTAGATATGCCCATTTGACAGATTAAAAAACTGAGGTTCTAAAAGGCTATATTAACTGCCCACATTCACTAGTTTATAAATAGAAGAATGAGGTCATCCCATATCTTGGTTCTTGGGAGCATTGGGGGATCCCAGCAGGATCTGGGAAGACTAGAATCACAAACAAGGTCAAGTGTCCCCCTAATCAGGGCCTTGGACACTGGAGTGTGGGTCAAAATGGTAAATTTATCTTCCAAACTCAGTAAGCTCAGTCTGCTCTCTGGGAACCCAGATGTATGATCTAAAGTCCTTTCCATCCCCATTTCCTAGTCTTGGCACCCGAGAAGGGACGTGACTGAAGCCAATGGTACTGTGACTCACCTTGTTCTAGATCCTTGACTTCAATTAATGAAGCTTAACATATGCCCATATTGAGTCAGAAAAAAAATTTTTCTTTTGATCCTGGTCAGCAGCACATGGTTTTTTGGTGGCTGTTTTTGTTCTGGGGGGGGAGGGGTGTTAATTTATTTTTTTTCCTCTTCTTAACTATTTTTTTTAATTACATGTAGAAACCATTTTTTTTTACAATTGTTTTTTGACATTTTGCAATTCAGATTCTCTCCCCTGGCAGCAAATGGTCTGTTACAGTTTATATCAGTGCTTTCACGCAATCCATATTTCCATATTCCTCATGCTGAACAGCACATGGTTTTGCTGGTGGGTGTTTAATGCCAGCACACTCTGACCCATTCACAGGTCTTGTAAGCCACAGTCCAAAGGTTCCCACCCATCTACGCTCACTGAGGGCAACAGGAAGTCATTATATAACATTCACCCATCTGTGGTGAACCTTAGAAGACAGTCGTGTGTAACGGGAAAACCTGGGCTGGGGAGTCTGAAGACCTAGGCTCCAATCCAATCTCTGCCACTAGAAAGCTGTGTGCTCTGGGAAAGTATCTTAACCTCTCTGTGTGGGCCTCAGTTTCTTCCCCTGTACAATAATAGCACCAAGCTAGATTGATCCCTAAGATCCCTTCTAGATTTGAATCCAAGAACCTATGCTTGCCCAGAGAGGTCTCGGAAAATTTACTTTGGGATGTAGGAAGAGGACCAAAAGTTTTGAAGTAGGAGAAAACTGTTTAATTAAAGTTAGCCAGAAAAATATTTTCAAACAGGTCTGACTGCTTCCCATGAATAAAGACAAGGAAGATCCTAGGGGCAGAATTTAAGAGACTTCTGTACTATCCTGAAGCCAGCCACCCACCCAAAAGCACCTAAGGATGATGATGATGATGATGATGATCATGATCATCATCATCATCATCATCATCATCAATAGCTAATTTATATAGAACCTACTATGTATAAGGCACTGTGCTAAGCTTTTTACAATTATTATCTCATCTGATCCTCACAATGATCCTGAGAGGTAGCTGTTACTATTATCCCCATTTTACAGATAAGTAAACTGAGGCAGGAAGGTTAAGTGATAGTTGTAAGAATAACAGCTAACATTTATATAGCACCTACTATGTGCTGAGCACTGTGGTAAACACTTTATGTATTATTATATCATTTGATCCTCACCACACCCCCGGGAATAAAGTACTATTATTACCTCCATTTTACAGGCAATAATAATAATAATTATAGCTAACATTTACATAGATCTTACTATATGCCAGGCACTGTGCTAAGCACTTTACAATTATCTCATTTGATCCTCACAACCTTGGGAGAGAGGTGCTATTATTATCCCCATTTTATAGATAAGGAAACTGAGACAAACATTAAGTGATTTGCCTGGGGTCACACAGTGAGTACATATTTGAGACTGGAAAGGTCCCTCTTGATTCCAAAACTGGCATTCTATCCACTATATTTGCTATCTCCCCTTATAAGGCACTGTACCACAGACCTAGGTAGGTCTTGGGGCAAAAAGGGCCAGTCCCTGAGGGTAATCCATATCCTCCGCTGTCTGAACAGATGGAGAATGCAGAAGACAGGTTGGAGAGTAAGGGAGAAATAACAGTGTCTAGAGCTTAAGGGAGTCAAAAACAAAGGCAGAGGTCATATGTGCATTAAAATTTCTACAGTAGAATTTTCTGTGGCAGGAAAGAAAAATCCTGGTTGCCCCTCACTTGCTGAACAGTACATAATATGTTAGAATATTACATTCCATTATTTGCAGTAAAAACAATGTATATTCCATTATGTTATAGTCTAATATATCTAGAAAGAAACAATAAATACGAAGAATTCATAGAAACTTGAGAAGAACTGTATGAACTGATACAGAATGAAGCAATCAGAACCAGAAGAACAAATTTTAGGATGACTACAACAATGAAAAGAAAACTAAAGCTAAGCAGCTTCTGAATTCTTGACCAATGCAATGACTGACTAGCATAACAAAGGCAGGAATGAGATACTTGTTCTCAGATGTGGCCCATGTGTGCTTTGCTTAACTGTAAGTCTTTGTTACAAAGAAGGTTTCTGATTGGGGAGACAGCACATTGAGCAGTGACAGAGATATGTGAAAAAACAAAACAGGTATCAATAAAACATTTATTTCACTGAAGCAAAAGGAAAGAGAGGGGAGACAGAAAGAAAAGAATTCAAAGAAAAAAGAGAAAGGAATGGATGTATGAAAAAGCATTTACTAAGTATTTACTGTGTGCCAAGTTCTTTGGGAAGGGAGGGAAGGAAAGAAGGGAGGAGAAGAGGACAGCAAGGAAAGCAGAGAGGGAAGGGAAAGTGAGAAAAAAAGGAGTTTTAAGGATATTCCCTCTGGTAGACTGTGTTTTCTGCATGAGGTCAGCCTAGGAAACTTTAGTACCAGGAAATTAAAACCTAAGTGGTAAATTCATGGAGACATTTTCATCTAGTGATTAGCAATAAAAATCCATTAAAAAACAAAATGAAAGCTGTGTTGGGAGTTCTGGGCTGCAGGAAGGGTTATCAGGGAGCAGGAGAAACCACCATTAATGGACCTTGCTCCATTTTCTCTACTTGATTCACTGGTATTGAGCACAATTTTACCAATAATTTATTAAGCAGCTACAATGTGCAAGCATTGGTCTGAGGTCCCAGAAAGGAGCCAATAGACTGGAAGGAACTTGATGGGATGAAAAGGTAAGGATGATGACTCTTAAAATCCAAGCTTTGAAAGTACTTCAGAGGTTATCTAGTCCAACACTTGCTCGGTGCAAGAACCCTTATTCCTAGCAAGTGGCCCCCTAGTCCTTGCTTGAAGAGCTCCAGCAAAAGAAAACTGAAAGTGGTTTCTTTGCCTCACAAGTCATCAAAATGAAAAGCACCCAATATGGCAGCGAAGAAAAGTGATAAATGTTGGAGAGGATGCGATAAAATTGGGACTATAATACACTGCTGGTGAAATTGTGAATTGGTCCAACCATTCTAGAAGACAATTTGGAACTATGTGTAAAGGACCAATGTCTACCCATTGGCCCAGCCATACCACTGTTGGGCATGTACTCCAAAGACATAATAAGGAAAAAGACTTGTACAAAAATATTTATAGCCGTGCTTTTTGTGGTGGCAAAAAACTGGAAAATGAGGGCATGCCCTTCAATTGGGGAATGGCTGAACAAATTGTGGTATCTGATGGTGACAGAATATTATTCTGCTTAAAGGAATAATGAACTGGAAGAATTCCATGTGAAATGAGAAGACCTCCAGGAATTGATGCACAGCAAAAGGAGCAGAAACAGGAGAACATTGTACACAGAGATTGATACATTATGGCACAATCAAATGTAATAGGCTTTTCTACTAGCAGCAATGCAATGATCCAGAACAATCCAGAGGAACTTAGGAGAAGGAACACCCACATCCAGAGAAAGAACTGTGGGAGCAGAAACGCAGAAGAAAAATTATGATCAATCATGTGGTTCGATGGGGATGTGAATGGGGTTTTGGCATTAAAAGATCACTCTATTGCAAATATAAATAACAGGGAAATAGGTTTTGAACAATGATACACGTATAACCCAGTGGAATTGTTAGTTGGCTCTGGGAGGAGGGAGGGAAGGGGGGACTCATGAATCATGTAACCATGGAAAAATATTCTAAATTAAAAAAATAAAATTTTAAATTTAAAAAATGAAGAGGCACCAGGATGAAGGAGAACAAATGGAACTTGGAGCCATGGATGCAAGTTGTGAAGAAGCAGATTTTAAAGTTGGAGGAAAACAACTTATTGAAAAATGGAGCTATCCAGAAATACAATGGGCTGCCTCTAGAAGCTGTGCTTTCTCTGCCAGTGGTAGGGTCTTCAAGAGGAGGCTGGAGAAGCATTTGTCAGAAATATAGAATGTTAGGGAATGGATTGAACTAGATATCTCTTAGAGTGCATTCCAGTTCTGAGATTCTGTATTCCCTGAATGAGACCTCAGGAGACAGGATTTCTAGTCTTATTCTTACTATTAAATAGGGAATTAGATGTTGGACAAGTCACTTCCCTTCTTTAGCTCCTTATGAGACTAATCAGGAGTCCTTTTTCATCTGGGAATCTGTGAACTTTTTAATAAACTTTATTTCAATATTTTTATATTATTCAAATATTTCAATAGTATTTTAATACAAATGGTTTCCTTTGTAATCCCATGTATTTTGTTTCATGTATTTAAAAACATGCTTTTGAGAAAGAGTGCTTGAGTTTTGCCAGACCACCAAAGGGGCTCTTAACCCAAAAAAGATTAAGAGCCACTTGACCAAAATGGTCTTAATTCTCTTCTAGCTCTTACATGGTATTACTAGGATTGAGAAATGGAAGAAAAGACACACCATCCAACCCAATTCTTCTGATTAGGACACTTACTCTTCCATTTCCCCATCCCCAAACCCAGGAGAACCTTATACAGAGACAGATACAATGTGGGGCACAATCGAATGTAATGGACTTCTCTTCTAGCAACAATGCAATGATCCAGGACAATTCTGAGGGACTTATGAGAAAGATACTATCCACATTCAGAGGAAGAACTGTGGGAGTAGAAACACAGAAGAAAAACAACTGCTTGATCATATGGGTCAAAGGAGATATGACTGGGGATATAGAATCTAAGCAATCACACCCTCGTGAAAATATTAATAATATGGAAATAGGTCCTAATCAATGACACATTTAAAACCCAGTGGAATTGCTCATTGGCAATGGGAGGGGGATTGGAGGAGGGGAAGGAAAGAACATGAATCATGTAACCATGGGGAAATATTCTAAATTAAATAACATTTTTCAAATTTAATGAAAAAGAAAGTTATTAGAATGATCAATGATATCATCACCACAAAAAGAAAAAATAATCCCCACTCATCTATAGGTAGCAAATGTCATCATGTGGGTCTCTCTACTCACCCTGACCAGGCTCGGAGCAATGCAGGCACATGGGATCTTCACGTGTTTCAGGCATTTCTCATGAGACATAAAGTTGCAGACTGTGGAAACAAGAAACCTTTTCAGATTCAACAATGTCATGAGAAAGATGCAATAATAGTACCTGGAGGGCACAGAAAGACCACAGGCAGAGATACTGGAAGGTAATATTTCTGATTTCTATTCCGTTTTAAGGTTTACAAAAAGTAGTTATTCCTCCTAGCAACCCTGTAAGGTAAGTAGTTCTAATCCCCACATAACAAAGAAGGAAACCGAGGCCCACAGACTGGCCCAGGATCACAGAGCTAATAAATGCTGGAGCCAGAACTTGAACCTGGGCAGTTCTTTTGACCAGACCACCTAGCAATGCTTATACTGATGGTGCTGTAGTCAAAGCTGCCCAACTATTCTCAGTCTTTTCCACAGGACACTGGATGGGGGTCCTACATCCTAAAGCTGTGCTCGCAGGCATCAGATAAAGTTGTCAAAGCCACTATGGGAACATGAGTCCCTTCCTAAATAGGCACGGACCAAAGTGGCTACCACCAATGTTTCCACTGCTCCCTGAGGACCAGGAGCAAGGGAGAGGGAGCACAGAAGGGTCATGTCTGGCTCGAGAATCCCTAACCTTGTGGCTATTTGCTTCTGTAAGCTCTAATCAGCAAAGAATTCCAAATTCAAACAATTCTGAGGTGCCACTTCAGAGGGAAGGAAGGAAAGACTTGATGGCACTAGAGCTTGAAGTGAAAGGGTAGGTTGGTTTTTTGACTCCCTCCTCTCTCTACAATTAGCAAATGGTCTTTGAAGGATGTCAAGGCTAACAAATTCATCACCTGCAGTCAATCTAGGGATGATCTTCATATTAAATCAGTCTTCTGCTAGTCCTCTACTGGAAGCTCTTCCAGCTGAGAGGCACTTGCCGTGAGTGGCATTCCACTGATATAGCCTTGAAGAATGCTGGGTCACCTCCAGGCCACAATAAAGTGGAGGATTATTAAAAAAAAAGAAAATCAACAGGTGGAGTTTACAAAGAGGCTCATTTCCTTCTAACAAGTGAAGCTGTTCAATAATGGAAGGAGTTGTCTTTGGGAGTTCCTGATAATAAGATATTCAAGTAGAAACCGGTCAGGGATGCTGAGAGACTCTGGCATTGGGTAGGACATTGAACTGCTGACCACAAAAATGATGCTCCCATAGCTCCCAATATGCTCCCAGCTCGGAATGCTCATGAGATAAGACAGGGAAGGGATTTAGATCCCCATTTTACAGATGGACAAACTGAGGTCCAAAAAAGGGTAAGTAATTTAGATATCCAAGCTAATAAGTGTCAGAACAAGGATTCAAATTTGAGCTTTTCCCATTTACACGAGAGGATCTTTACCACATTGTTAAACCTCATGTGACGGAGATGGGGGGGGGGGGGTCTGTGCACTTGAATAGGAAGGAAAATGGCATCTCTATTTGTACTGACCTCTCCCTGGAATTCAGCACTTCCTTCAATTCCTTACAAATCTCAGCTTTCATCAGACTGCCCTCGGAGCCCATGATTTAAAAAAAGGTAAGAACCTCCAGATTGCACCAAGCTGCCTCACACTAAAGGGCCTCTCAGATCCCAAGCTGGTGCCAAGACTGTCTGTTCTAATCCCCCTCCCACATACACATGCCCAGCCCACCCCCAATCCTGCTAAATTGATTAGCAGCATGGGAATGTCATTCGGAGAGAACTGTCTGAGTCTAAAATTCAATCAAAACCTTCAAACAGAAAAATCCGCATCCCTCTGAGCAATTCATTATTCTATCGGGGATGGCAGAGCTAAGCAGGAACATTTGGGAAAAGGCAAAAACCAAGGACAATGAACAAACAGAAGAAATTCTAGGGAATGAAGTAGATGGCTTTGGTTATGTAACGCTTTAAAGATCTGTATAATAAACGCCCTTCCCCCTCAAAAAAACACCCCAACAGTACAACTAAGTTAAAAAGAAAAATACCACACTAGAGGAAAAGTCTTTGTGGAGAATAAAACAGATAAAAGTGACACAGAAACATGCAGAAGGAATTATTACAATTCAATACATTATTCAAGGGGAAAACCCAGTCCCTGATGGATAAGTAAGTGGTCAAAGGATACAAAGAGGCAATTTACAAAAGAGGAAACACAAATTACAAATAATCACTTAGGAAAATGGCCAACCCCCTTCGTAATGAAATAAAGGCATATTAAAACAGCTCTGAGGGCACTCTTGAGATATACCAAGAGCACTGGATTTGGTTTCGAAAGACTCAGGTTTAAATTCTGAGTCTGTGACCTTGAACAAATGACTTGCCTTTTCTCTGGCTGAAGTTTTTCTAATGGAGGGGGGTATTGAACTATCTGATCACTAAAGGCTCTGCTAGCTCTAAAACCCATGATCATAATATATCTTCATTCTATTACAATGGAAAAAGAAAAAAATAAAATAAAACTTAATATAGGAGCTATTCCAAGATAAGGTCAAAATGGACACATGATTTAGATATAGTGATACCATAAACTAAAGTAGGGAAACATAGAATAGTTTACCTGGCAGATCTTTGGAGAAGGGAAGAATTTATGACCAAACAAGAGACAGAGAGCATTATAAGATGAAAAATGAATAATTTTGATTATGTTAAATTGAGAGCTTTTGTACAAACAAAATGAATGTAACCAAGATTGGAAGGAAAACAACTGCGAAAAATTTGTATAATAAATTTCTCTGAGAAAGGTCTATTCTCAAATCTATAGTGAGCCAAGTCAAATTTATAATATAAGCCATTCTCCAATTGATAAATGGTCAAAGGATATGAACAAGCAATTTTTGGATGAAGAAATCAAAGCCATCAATAATCCTATGAAAAAATGTTCTAAATCACTCTTGATTAGAGAAATGCAAATTAAAACGGCTCTGAGGTGCCACCTCACACCTATCGGACTGGCCAATATGACAGTAAAGTGATAAATGTTGGAGAGGATGTGGCAAAATTGGGACACTAATGCATTGCTGGTGGATCCAACCATTCTGGAGGGCAATTTGGAACTATGCCCAAAGGGCTATAAAACTATGTATACCCTCTGGCCCGATAATATACTTCTACTGGGTCTGTATCCCAAAGAGATCACAAAAAGGGGTAAAGGACTTGATTGTACAAAAATATTTATAGCAGCTCCTTTTGTGGTGGCAAAGAATTGGAAACTGAGGGAATGTCCATAAGTTAGGGAATGGCTGAACAAATTGTGGTAGATGATGGTGATGGAATACTATTGTGCTATAAGGAATGATAAGCAAGATGATTTCAGAAGGAGCTGGAAAGATCCACATAAACTGATGCAGAGTGAAATAAGCAGAACCGAGAGAACATTGTAAATAGCAATATTGTACAATGACTATCTGTGAAAACTTGGCTATTCTCAGCAAAGCAATAATCTGGACACTCCTGAAAGACTTATAACGGGAAATGCTATCCACCTCCAGAGAAAGAGCTGTTGGTGTCCGAGAGATGCAGATCAAACCATATTAACTTTTATTTTTATGTCAGTGTATCTGCAGTTGTATTTTAGAGATTTAGTTTTGTATGAGTTTGCTCTTACAACAGTGACCAATATGGAAGTATGTTTTGCATGATTATAAAAATAAAATTAAAAAAAACCCCAACAACTTAATATTGTTAGAATTCTAGGACAGGATGTTTCCTTGAATACTGCTGGGGAAATTTCAAGTCAATGGCACCTTTTTGGCAGGACAATATGACAGGACATTAAAAAAATGGTGCCTTTTAATCTAATAATCCTATTATACATATCCTAAGAATGTCACAGGGCAGGTAGGTTGCACAGTGGATAGAGTTCTAAGACTAAAGTTAGGAAGACTCATTTTTCTGAGTTCAAATCTGGCCTCAGATCCTTACTAGCACTGTGACCCTGGACAAATCATTTTTTTTAAAACCCTTACCTTCTGTATTGGTTCCAAGGCAGAAGAGTGGTAAGGGCTAGGCAATAGGACTTGCCCAGGGTCATACAGCTAGGAAGTGTCTGAGGCCAGATTTGAACCTAGGACCTCCCATCTCTGCGTCTGATTCTCAATCCACTGAGCCACCCAGCTGCCCCCTGGATAAGTCATTTAACCCTGTTTGCCTCACTTTCCTCATCTGTCAAATAAGCTGGAGAAGGAAATGAAAAATCTTCCAGTGTCTGTGCCAAGAAAACCCCAAATAGGGTCATGGAGAGTAAGACACCAGTGAAACAATTGAACAACATGAAAAAATACTCTCTCACATCAATCCTGTAAAGCAGGTGCCATGATCATCCTTATATTACAAATGAGGAAAAAGGATGAGAATTTAATAATTAATAATCATAATAGCTAGCATTTATCTAGTGCTTTAAGATTTACAAATCATTTTTACAAATACTATCTCATTTGATCCTCCCAACAACCATAGACGATGGTGCTACAATTTTCCCCATTTTACAGATGAGGAAATCAAAGCAGGCAGAGGTTAAACGATTTGACCAAGGTCACACAGCTAAGTGTCTAAGACTGGTTTTGAACTCGGATCTTCCTGATCTTGAGACTGGCTCTCTTTGCTTGTTATGCTCCATTGCCTCTCCCTAATTGCTATTAAAAAAATTTTTTTAAAGACTGTGAAAAAAATAGAAATAAATATACTGCCTCTAGGATAACAAACAAGCTCCACGGCCTGACATTTAAAGTCTGCCACAATCTGGCTCCCACCTACCATGCCAGATTGATTTCATATTATTCCTGTTCATGAACTCCACATTCCAGCTAAACTGGCCTGCTGGCTGTTCCCTGAATGTGCCTTCTTCTAACTCTGGGTTTTTACCCCCAAGTCACCCTCCATGCCTCCCAGAAACTTCCTATCTCATTCTTATCTTGCTTCCAGAGTCAACTCTGATGGCTTCTCCCTCCCTCGGTTCTCTTTCTCTCCCTTCTCCCTTTTGCACTTCCTTCCTCCTCAAACTACCCAGTGCTGCTGATGGCATCCACCACTTTGCCTCCCCAGAAGAACAGGGAACTGCCTTCTTTTCTGTCTATGTATTTCCAGAGCCTGGCGCAAGTCTTCTCCAAAGCAGGCACTAAAGAATGTTTGTTGAATTAAATTCTGGAAAGATTTGTAGGAAATAATCCAAAATTAAGGAACATGTCAATTGTTAGTGCCTCCCTCCCTTGTAGGCAGAGGTGGAGGACTGTGGGTGGGAAGCAGTGCACATACTGTTACAGGACTTGATCTATTGGTTAGCTTTGTCGAACTGTTTTTTAAATTCTTTTGTCCTTTTCAAAATCTTTAATTACAAAAGAAAACTCATGGGGATGTGGGGGAAGCAATATATTGGGAAAGAAAAATGATTTTAAATAATCAAAAAAATAGTTTAGAGTAGGTAGATGGCTCAGTGGATTGAGAGCCAGGCCTAAAGATGGGAGGTCCTAGGTTCAAATTTGGCCTCAGACACTTCCTAGCTGTGTGACCCTGAGCAAGTCACTTAACCCCCACTGCCTAGCCCTTACCTCTCTTCTGTCATGGAACTGATACTCAGTATTAATTCTAAGATGGAAGGTAAGGGTTTAAAAAAAAGAAGAAGAAATTGCAAATAAATTGTAGTTCAGTAGACTCTTCAAGGATCCCTGATTTCAACAATGTGGGCCTCTTTCTCTTTCCTAGAGACACAGCTTAATGAGTTGCTATAGTTTAAAAAAAATATATCACTCAGCCAGTTGGCCAAACCAGTGGTGGAGAGCCTCTCCTTGAGGGACAGACACATAACAGGTGCATCCCTGGGCCCATACTACAGCCTTCCACTGTGACTGGCCATGCCAGGACTTTTGCTATAATGGCACGACCTTCTAGATCAGGGGTCGGCAACCTTTTTGGCCGTGAGAGCCATAAACGCCACATTTTTTAAAATGTAATTTTCGTGAGAGCCGTACAGTGCTCACAGTGCCGCTCCTGTAACAGCACCTGAAAAAAAAATTGACTTTATGGCTCCTGCAGAAAGAGCCATATGTTGCCGACCCCTGTTCTAGATGTTTGCCACAATTCAATTCCACAAACATTTATCCAGCAGCTTCTACTTCCTAGTCCCTATGTTAAGCTCTGGGGTAGAAAAGGCAAAAGTGAGCTAGTGTGAACCTAGAAGTCACAGAAGAATACAGCACAGTGAAAGGGCTGCTGGATTTGGGTTCAAATCCTGACTTCAGCATTACTCTTATTCTTGGGCAAGTCTCTTGGTTATTTGGGTCCTCAGTTTCTTTGCCTGTAAAATGAAAGACTTGGGCTAAATGACTACCTCAAAGGGTCCCTTCTAGCTGTATATTTATGAGTCTGTAACCTTATAATAGAGGCAAGAAAACTGTATCCCCTACTTGCTGCTGGATGGGGAAAAAATACTTTCTGCAGACAGTTAAACAGAAAGGAGTGTCTCCATCTGATCTGCATATCCAGATTCCCCACAGAACAGCCATGCCCTCTTCTCTACAACCACCCAAAAGCTCAGGTCTAGATCTAAATTCTTCCCCCCCCCCCCCAGGCTCTTGGGGGCAAAGGTCTGAGCCTTTCCTAAAGTCAATCCTCTTTGGGCCTCAGTTTTCCCATCTGCCAAGTAGGTGGCAGAGTCCCCCGCCTTCCCTGCCTCCCAGAGGCTCAAAACAGAGAAATGAGTGGCAGCAAAGGGCCGAGAGACCTTCAAAGCGCTGGGTGAATGGTTGTGGGGGGAGGAGGGGGACCTGGTATTAGTCACCAGGCACAGCCCTCCCCAGCGTGGCTGGGTTTTTCCTTACTCATACTTCCAGTCAGAGTCCATCCGTCCTCTTGGGGCCATCTACCTTCAGGGCTAACCCTCAAGTCAGCTGCCCGACTTTGTGAAAGTATAAACATTCCCCAGACTGGTTTTGCTGGCAGCCTGAATTTTTACAAATGAACCATCTTCCTTCCCCTTTGAATTCTTGTTCCCTGTCCTTCCACAGAGACAACCTAGCAATTAATCCTCCCACTCGGCTAGTTTACAATCCCTCCTTGGACCAGAGTTACTAAGCAATCTCTCTGTAGTGTCAAATCCTGGACTGGCAGAACAGGTTTCCCGGAGGCAGCCCCAAAGCCTCACCCACCGCCAAACCTAGGGATGTCCCCCAAGCGGCTGTTTGCAGGGTAAGGCTTAGGTCCAAACCTCTCTAATCTCTCTCCAAGGCCCTCCCCTGGCACCCCTGAGCTGCCCCCCCCAGACCACGTGGACACACAAACACCACCCAGAAGGGAGTACCCTTTGGAAAAGGGACTGCTCAGCCGCTTCTCATACATTTCACTGGCAAAGGATGTCATTTGGGAATTCTTTGTTTCCCCCTTTTTTTAAACCCTCGCCCTTTGCCGTAGAAGACAGACTGAGTATCAGTTCCAAGGCAGAAGAACTGTAAGAGCTAGGAACCTGGGGTTAAATGACTTGCCCAGGATACACAGCTAGGGAGGTCTGAAGCCAGATTTGAACCCAGGTCCTCCTGACTCTAGGCTTGGCTCTCCATCTACCGGGCTACCTGCCTGCCCCAGGAATTCTTTTTAAGCACAGTATACATGTTAAACCACAGCCTCATCAGCCAAACGCTATCTTCCAGGGAAGGAAATACCTCCGTCATCTCCATGCTGGTGCCTGTCTTGGGTTCTTTGTTTCCAGAGTGTTCCAGGAGATTAGAGGCATAAGGAGCAATGAAAAGCAAGCTCTTCTTGGAGCCTCGAGTCCTGGTTTAGGGTGTTGGCTCCCCAAATCTTCCTGGATCTTTGTGGCCACAAAAATAAGATGCCAGAGATGACAAGGGGCTGGGGCAGGGGGTGACTCATGCTCCGCACACTGGGGGAGGTCAGCCTCCAAACACTAGGGGCACTTCACCCTGATCAATAAATCTGAAGCCTTCCTAAACCAATCCCCAATAGATAAAAAGTAGCCTCTTCCTCCTGAAATCTCCCCACTTTTGTGGACCTCTCCTTTGCCACTATCCCATTCTCCTTTGCATTACATTTATGTGTGTATGTCATAATCTGGGGATTCGCAACCTTTTCTTTTTGTTTGATGGATCCATCTAGCAGTTTAGTGAGGTCTAAGGAGGGAGCCCTCCTCAGAATCATGTTTGTAAACATATAAAATAAAAATCCATAAGAAGGTAGCCAGGTGGCTCAGTGGATTGAGAGCCAGGTTTGGAAGTGGGAGGTCCTGGGTTCAAATCTGGCCTCAGCCACTTCCTAGCTGTGTGACTCTGGCAAGTCACTTAACCCCACTGTGTAGCCCTTACTGCTCTTCTGCCTTGGAACTGATGCACAAAACTGATTCTAAGATAAAAGGTAGGGAGTTTAAAAAAAAGAAGCAGCAGCAGCAGCAATACTGTATATCAGTTCAAAGGCAGAAGAGCAGTAAGAGCTAGGCAATGGGGGTTAAGTGACCTATCCAAGGTCACACATCTAGGAAGTATCTGGGGCCACATTTGAACCCACTTCCAAGCCTGGCTCTTAATCCACTGAGCCATTTAGCTGGCCCCCAACAGCACTGCTTCTAAATTGGAAGATAAAGGTTTTTTAAAACCCCATAAGCTTACCGACAAAGCCAATTTTACTGAAATACAGTTATCAATCTATTTTTTTCAAAATATGTGCAGGGACCCCAAGCTAATCTCTTTGAAGGGGAGGGTGGCTGTTTCTGGTCCTTTCATCCCCAGCCTCCTGCAAACAATAGGAGCTAAAATGACCTCAGGGCCATGTGGGCACCAGCTTCTCAAAGACAGCTGGCTCCTGGGCTGTTCCTTCCCAAAGCAGCTGCCTCAGCCTGGCAGAGCCTCCTACAAATGCTTCTCTGGGTGACCTTTTTAACTCATAAAACCAGGAGTCTTTCCTGCTTCCCTGAGAGGTGAGAAAGAGGAGGAAAGGGGTGGGGAGTATTTCTGTCCATTTCTCAGATCGGAACTAGAACCCACTTCCTGAAAAGTCAGTCACCCAGGTAGGCTTTCCATCAACAGAAACAAGAACAAAGAGACAAGGAGGAGTGTGGGGCAGAAAGCAGCCCAGGCTAGGGGGCTGGAAAACTGCTCTGAAGTCCTTAACTAATACTAAATCACCCTGTGATCTCTGGCCTCATTTTCTCTTCAATGAAATGAGAACAAGCCCTGCTTGGCTTTCTTTATGGGGTGATGGTGAGGATCAAACGGGGTAACACTCAGGAAAGAGCTTTATAAATGGTAAAGCTCTGTATACTCGGGAGGAACTGCTATTAGTGTGACTGGAAAACATCTGGCTCAGGGTAAAGGATGGCAAAAAAACCCCCAAACCTTTTGTTTTAGGAGCTACATATTACAAAAGTCAGTGTGGACTGTTACAAGCGTTACAATTCTCCAGTCTTCACTTCCTAAGTGGGGATGCAGGTGGGAGGAAATCCTTCTATTCCCAGCCCCTGCCTCTTAAATGCTCCAAGTGAGGAATCATCAAACCTGGATCCTGGTACCCACTCCCCACTAACTCACCACCTGACCTTAGCCAAGTCATTTCCTTTGAGTGAGACCTCAGTTTCTCCATCAGTAAAATGAAAAGGTTGGCTTGGGCGAGGGGATTTTTACTTTAATATTTTTTTGATAAACTGTCTTTAAGGATAACTGGTTTCCTTGCTAGCCCTTTATATTTGATTTTTATGCACTTAAAAATATGATTCTGAACCCAGGCCAAGAGTCCAAGACCCAGCGAAGGCAGAGAGTCTCTCTCCCAGGGACATCTAAAATCCTTTCTAGCTCAGACACTTTACTGTTGGACAGTGGCCTTTGTTGTTATTTGGTCACTTCAGTCTTATCTCCAGGACCCCATTTGAGGTTTTCTTAGCAGACATACTGGAGTACTTTGCCATTTCCTTCTCTAGCTCATTTTACAGAGGAGGAAATGGAAGCAAACAAGGCTAAGTGACTTGCCAGGGTCACACAGCTGTGTGACTTCACAATGTCTAAGGCTAGATTTGAACTCAGGTCCCTCCAGACTCCAGGTCCAGCCCTCTGTCCACTGTGCCACCTCACAGCCCAGTGGACTGTGGTCACTGTTAGGAGATGCATTTTGATAGTAAGCCAAAATTTTGCATTTCAACCTATTTTCTTTGCCCCCTTATTTGTAGTTCTATTTTCTGGAGCCAACCAGGTGAAATCCCTTCGTGTGTTCCCTCAAGTCTTCTCTTCTCCACGGTCTTCTACCCATCTCCACATTTCTCCCCATTTTAACTATCTCCCTCCAGCGTGGCAGTGGCTTGCCTCAAACGTGGTACCCAGCACTCCAGATGGGGTCTGACTAGAGTACAGTCCAGTGAGCCAGTCACCTCACCTGCTCTATGAATACTGCCTCGTCATTAGAAATGTTTGACTGAGGGGCAGCAAGGTGGCTCAGCAGATAGAGACCAAAAGCCCTGGATTCAAATCTGACCTCAAATACCTCCTAGCTGTATGACCCTGGAAAAGTCACTTAACCCCAATTGCCTAGTCCTTACCACTTTTCTGCCTTGGAACTTAGTTATAAGACAGAACGCAAAGGTTTTTTTTTTTTTTTTAAAGAAAGAGAGAAGAAATGTTTGACTTATGGATTCTCTATGCCAACATGATGGGGATAAGTCAATTTCTCAAGTATCCAAGAACACTGTGCCAACATGGTGATCAGCTCCTCATGACCAGAGACTGTCTTCTTTTCCTTTGTACCCCTCACTCCCACTGCTGCCAGCTCCAGACCAGGCACCCAGGAAGCACTGTGTTAATTGTATAACCAATCTTTGATGGGGAAAAAAATGAAGAGGCAGCCCTTAATAAACCTTCCCCAGACTGCCATAAGCAACAGAATTGAGTTGTTTAAAGGGGATTTGTATGAATAAGAGTGGGAGAATTGCCATTGATATGAGCTTAAACAGGCAAGGGAGGGTGGAGGGAAAAGGCAGCTGGGTAGCATGGTGGATAGAGCACCAGACTTACAGTCAGCAGGACTTGGGTTCAAATCCAGTTCAGACACTTTCTAGCTGTGTAACCCTGAGTCACTTATTCTTATTTGCCTAGCACTTGTCCTTCTGTCTTGGAATTAATACTAAGACAGAGGGTAAGGTTTTTTTGTTTTTGTTTTTTTTGTTTTTTAATAAAACCCTTACCTTCCATCTTGGAGTCAATACTGTGTATTGGCTCCAAGGCAGAAGAGTGGTAAGGGGAGGCAATGGGGGTCAAGTGACTTGCCCAGGGTCACACAGCTGAGAAGTGTCTGAGGCCAGACTTGAACCTAGGACCTCCCGTCTCTAGGCCTGGCTCTCAATCCACTGAGCTACCCAGCTTCCCCCTCAGAGGGTAAGGTTTTAAAAAAAAATAGATAAAGGACCGGGGTGCTAGTCTTGGCTCTAGAGCCAGCTAGCTCAATGTGACTGTGAACAAGTCACTTCCTCTCTTAGGCTTCTGTTTCCTCATCAGTAAGATGGACTTTCCTGCTTTTTGCATTTTCTCAAATGTTCCCCTCCACCCTGATTTAAATCAGGCCATTCAGGAAACCTCTGTATTTGTCATGGGGAAGAGAAGCTGAAAATTTCACAACTAAAGAAGGTTTAAGGAAGCTTTTTTGACATCCAGAGCTTCACCTCAAATCAGTGAGCCACTGTATGTTGGACAACATTGTTGTTCAGTCGTTCCAGTCATCTTTGACTCTTCATGGCCCTGTTTTAGGTTTTATTGGCAAAAATACTAGAATAGTTCACCATTTCCTTCTCCAGCTGATCTTACAGATGAGGAAATTGAGGCAAACAAGGTTAAATGACTTGCCCAGGGTCATACAGCTACTAAGGGTCTTAGATCACATTTGAACTCCTGACTCCAGGCCTGGTGCTTTATCCACTGTGCCACCTAGCTTGCCCACATGACTAGGATCATAAATACTTCTCTAAGATAATAGCAGCCACCCCCTTGCTAGTATGTTAAAGCGTTCGACCCTCTGAGGTAGGAATCAGAAGTTCCATTAAAAACCCTTTTATAGAACTGGAAACCTAGGCTGGGAGGTTCGGTGTCTTGCCCTTATTCATAAAGCTAATAAGAACCAGAGATGGGATTTGGAACCAAGGCTCCTGACTGCAAGCCTACACTCTATTCTACCAGACTCTCCAGTAACTTTTTTTGTGTATATCCTGCTTCCTCTCCTGGACCACAAATCCCCTGGAGGGGGGAAGAGTCCAGGTTTCTCTCCTCTCTGTACCCCTGAACCAAGCATAAAGTCCCCCCAAGAGCATTTACTGCATTACTGACGATGTACAAGTCAGACGCCTTGATTTCCCTCTACCAGCCAGT
Source organism: Gracilinanus agilis (assembly GCF_016433145.1). Lineage (NCBI taxonomy): Eukaryota > Metazoa > Chordata > Mammalia > Didelphimorphia > Didelphidae > Gracilinanus > Gracilinanus agilis. The sequence goes on along the minus strand of NC_058135.1, from coordinate 226,163,227 downwards.
GAGCTGAAGGCAGACCCATTTTGGAGCCGTGACAATAGCTGAAACCCACAAGGTCAGGATTCCTTTATTGGAGTGGAGTGGCGATGTCCTCCAGGATTCACAGAGCTCTCCTCTAGGTCCGACGCCCACCCCCTGCCTGCACTTGGCCTCATCCCCACTGGGGCAGCCTGAAAGGCCCAACTCCAAGCTGTCTCTGGACTGCTTCTCCCTCCAAGAGCTCCAGGCTCTGGCTCGCAGCGTAAGCCCAAACATCGACACCCGCCTGAATCGAGGGCCCTTGAGAACAGATCCTCCTCGCAGCCTCTCAGCTCACATAGCTAATCGTCTCTGCCAGTCTCAGGAGAGAACGGGGCTTAAGCTTAAAATCGGCCTGAGAGAAGCCAAACCGCTTAAGTACAGAAGGTATTTTCCCAGTGTGAGGGCTTACTCCTGCTCCCCGGGAGTCCTGTCCAGGCTTGCTTGGGATGGCAGAGCTATATTACTCGTTGACAACAATCCCATCTTCGGCAGCCTGTTAAACTCACAGGTCCTGCCCGGACTCCTGGACTCCTACCAGCCCTGATCAGGAAGGAGGGAACTTATGTGGCTGCTTCATGACAGTCACTGAGGATCAGGGAACACAGATTCAAAAAGTTCCAGGCTGCTTGCTTTGTACACAGCCTTTATGCTGAAAATCTAGAACCAGGATCCATATATCTACACTGCCTTGTCCCATGGTGGGCTCTTAGTAAATGCTGAATTGAATGAGCAAATATTTAGTCTGATGGGTCCCAACTGGAGGGCTACAGACTTGTGGGAAGCTAGAGTTTTTTCAAGAAGCCTGCAAATCCATAAATAAGTATACCTTCTGTGGTTGGATAATGGGCTGGGCGTGCCAGTCACTAGCAATGTTACTCTAGGCAAGTCACTTAACTCTGTTTTCCTCAGTTTCCTCAGCTGTAAAATGAGCTGGGGAAAGAAAGGACAAACTACTCCAGCAGCTTTGCCAAGGAAACCCCAAATGGGGTTATAGAGTCAGACACAGTCAGACACAATTGATGCTGAACAACAACCTTGTGAAAAGAATAAAGAATATATCTTGCTCATGTGTGTTTCTATGTTTCATATGCACACAGATACTGTAATTGTAATATAACTCACTTAAAAGCAATCCTGAATTCATAGTAGCTTTTTGTCACGTTATTTCTTTTTTTGTCACGTAATTTCTTTTTTGTTGTTGTTGCATGTTATTTTTTCTAATCAAGACACTGTAGCTAATAGCACAATCACCATCACTCAGATGGTAGAGGAAGTCTGAAGGACTGGAAAGGAAGAAAGAAGTTCCCATTCTCTAACAGGTTGGGAACCACATCTTAGCTAACACCCCACTGAGAAAATGGAAGCTCCGTGACCATATAACTCAGAAGTAACAGAGCAGGGCCTTGGACATAGGCCTCCTGCCTCCCAGCCCAGGGCCATTTCCACAACTCTGTCCTGTGCTATACTGTACGCTGAACCTTATCTGTTCCTTTAAAAACATGCCTTCTGGGGGCAGCTCAATAGCTCAGTGGATTGAGAGCCAGGCCTAGACATGGGAGGTCCTAGGTTCAAATCTGACCTCAGACACTTCCCAACTGTGTGATCCTGGGCAAGTCACTTGATCCCCATTGCCTACCCTTACCACCCTTCTGCCTTGGAGCCAATACACAGTATTGTATTGGAAGGTAAGGGTTAAAAAAAAAAACACAAAACATGCCTTCTTCCCCTTCCCAGATTCCCTGATACCTGGAGGGTTCCAGTAACATCCCAGAATAGAAAACTACATAAAGGCTCTAAAGATCATCTATCTAGTTCATTGCTCTTATCCAATAAGGGAGAAGGAAAATGAGTTAAGAAAGAAGAGACATGAGCAAGGTCATAGAAGTCAGAGCTAGGACTCAAAGTCAAGTCCTCTGCTTCAATATTAACTGTTCTTTCTTTTCCTTCCTTCCTTCCTTTCTTCTTTTCTTCCTTTCTTTCTTCCTTCCCTTATTTTCTGTCTTAGAAACTCTAAGACAGAAGAGTGACAAACAAGCTTAAGTGACTTGTCCAGGGTCCCATGGTTAAGAAATATCTGAGGCCATGTCCTCCTGACTCCAAGCCTGGCACTCTATCCACTGTGCCACCTAGCTGCCCCTTTCACTATTCTTTCAATTAAACCCCAAGGTCTTATGTTTGTCTGCCTAGTAGCTAATGGTGGTCACTTTCAGAAGCCACTACTAATGAGGACAGAAGGGGGTAGAACAGGAAGCGTAGGTGGTGGGAAGTGGCCAAGATTTGGTCCATAACAAGAAGGGGAAAATCAGTGAAGTATAAAAGAAAGAGGACTGGGGACAGCTGAGTAGCTCAGTAGATTAAGAGTCAGGCCTAGAGAAAGGAGGTCCTGGGTTCAAATCTAGCCTCAAACACTTCCCAGCTGTGTGACCCTGGGCAAGTCACTTAACCCCCATTGCCTAGCCCTTACAGCTCTTTTGCTTTGGAACCAATATATCGTATAGATTCTAAGACAGAAGGTAAAGATAAGGATAAGGATAAGGATAAAGATAAGGATAAGGATAAAGATAAGGATAAGGATGAGGGAAGGGAAGGGAAGGGAAGGGAAGGGAAGGGAAGGAAAGGGAAGGGAAGGGAAGGGAAGGAAAAGAAAGAGGACTGAAATTCTGAGTTCAAGGGTTTGGGTTCAAGGACTGCCTCTGCCTTTTAGCTAGACAAGTGGTTTCCCCTCTCAGGCTCTCATCTGTAAGATAGAGATAAGAATAGACTTCCTTGAAAAGAAGGCTTCAGAAATATGAAATCCTGCCATTACCATCTATCTTTCTTTAGGACTATTATTCAGGTAAGGACTGAGCAGACCTCATCCTCTCCCTGCCTGGAGGTTAGAAGTTCAGCAGGTGAGCTAGCTGGATGTGGACTACACACAGTATTATTACTACATGGGTTCTTTTGTCCCCCGTCATGGCCACTAAACTAAATGACTGTTATCATTAGTAGTCATAAAGATGATTCACAGGTATTCCATTTTAAAGTTTACAAAGCATTTTCCTGACTACAGTCCAGTGAGGTAAGCATTAGTAATCTCATTTTTCAAAAGATAAAGACACTCCTGAGAAGGGAAATGATTTGCCCAAGGTCACATACATCTCATTGTAAGCAGCAGATTTCAATTGAGCACGTGAGGCTCCAAAGTTGAATCTTCTTCTCACTCTACCCTAAGCTCCCTCTCATAAAGAATCATTAATCAATTAATTATAATCCTTCAAGAACAATGGGCACTCAAAAGAAAAGTAACCAGATGCCCTGGAAAGGATACTAGAATTGGAGGCAGAAGATGGGGGTCCTGGTTCTGTCACTTCCTATCTGCATGATCCAGAGCAAATTGAGTGTCAGTTTCCTCAACTACAAAATGGGGAAGGGGTAGACTAATGACTTAGAAGGTCCCTTTCAATTCTGAATCTTTGAACCTATAAACATAATAAATGCCTGCTATCTGCCCATAGTTGGCTCCCTTTCCGCTCGAGTCCACAACCTTGGTAAAAACTGGAGAGATGAACGAAAAGGTCCCCAAAAGTCCTGGGAGCTCTACTATTAATTTCCTTTGTGTATGGTTGACACTGCCTCTGTTTCCCCAAATGTAAAATGAGAAGCCTGGTCTAGATGGTCTCTAAAGGTCCTTCCCAAATTCTGAAGTTCTAAGCTTTCTTGAAGACCATGTGCACGTCATATTCTGCAGCTCAGAGGCAGTAGCCTCCTAGTGTTCTCACACAAAACACTTAACTGCCTACTCTGGGCATTTTCATGTCTTTCCTCCAAGCCTGGAATTCTCTCCTCCTCATCTTTACCTGCTGGCTTCCTTCAATTCCCAGCTAAAATCCCACCTTCTACAAGAGGCTTTTCCCCATCCTCCTTAATACTTCATGCTTTTCCCTCTGTGGATTATCTGCAATTAATCCTGTACATATCTTCTCTGTACAGTTGTTTGAATAGTGTCTGCCCCATTAGACTGGGAGCTCCTTGACAGCAAGGATAGTCTATTTGTATCCTCAGCACTTAGCTCACAGTTCCCAGGACATAGTGGGCATTTAATAAATGCTTGCTGAGGGGATAGCTGGGTAGCTCAATGGACAGAGTCAGGTCTAGAGATGGGAGGTCCCGGGTTCAAATCTGACCCCAGACACATCCTAGTTGTGTGACCCTGGGCAAATCACTAGCCCTTATTGCCTCACCCTTATCACTCTTCTGCCTTGGAACCAATACACAGTATTGAGTCTAAGATGGAAGGTGAAGGTTTAAAAAAGAAAAAATGCTTGCTGACTGGAGAAGATGCCAACGTGTAATGGCACAGTTTTCTCATCTGGAAGACCTTCTACATCAACTGAGCCAATATGGGTCTCATCCCTATCTCTACTCCTAAGGATCTACAATTTAATAAACAAACTCAGGGTTGATTTGATCCTTCTGCCAGTCTGTGGCCATAAGGACAGCTGTTTGAAGAGCTGAACTCTTTGTCTTTGGGGAGCTGGCTGTGCTCTTTGGGTAGCCATTCATGGGGCCCAACAATGATCTCCAAAGGAAAGGCTACTGGACTCGCAGCTTTCCCCGCACAGAGCCAGGGCATTCCCCTCTTTGCTCAGCCCATACTTCCATAATTTCATAGCCCCAATTGAATCCAAACTATGGCTCTGTGTACCAGCTTCTTCAGCAAGCCCTTCCTGAACTACAGGATCCTGAAGTGACTTCTCCCTTCTCCAAACAGCCACAGCAGTGTCAATACCTGTCCCAGACTGTGAGCTCCCTGCTCCCCAAGGGAAGGGCCTGGCTAAGCCCTGTTTCCCCCAGAACACCCAGCTCTGCATAGAGAAGGGGCTTGACTACTCATGAAAACCCAATAGCACTATGGGGTGGGGGAAGTAGAGATGGCACACAACTAAGGCTCCCAGAATGTTCCTTTCTGTCCCTCAGTTCCCCTGACCAATAGGAACAATGCCAATTTAACACATTCCACCTGTGTGTATAGAGTGCTCAGTGCTAGGAAAGGTCCAAAGCTTAGAAATTATCTAGAACCTACCCTCTCGGAGCTAATGTTGTCCTGGAGACCTAACCATAAACACAGATAGTCATATTTCACCATATTCTATGACAACCGTTTCTGAGAAATACAAAATGCTAGAGAGGGAGGAATACAGATTCTTCCAGACTTGAGGTTAGAATGAGGACAGATGTTTTATGGAAAAGTGATATCTAGCAGGTTAATGTGCAAGAGAAACCCTTCTTTTCCCTCCAGGTTAAACAGAAGATCTTGAATTGGAAAAAGTTACCCATCCCTCCAGTGTCCACAGAGAGACCCACAAACCTAACCTGGCCTACTCTGTTTCTGTGGTCCTCTGCCCAGGGTAGGCTTCCAAGCTAGACCTCTATGAGGAAGAAACAGGCAAGCCTAGAAACCAGGGAGCCTGGGCAGAATGATACAGAGGAGACTGGCCAGATGAAGTGATGGAAGGGTCCAGGCATTAAGTATCTAGGGGGCCAAAGGCTTAGGCAAGTAAATGGCAGCAGAGAATGGCCTGAGGTCTGTTCCCAGGGTGGTGGTGGGTCAAACGTCCCTAGCTAAGATCTGTCCTAGAGGAGGGATGGATGAGGTCCCAGACTGGCATTCATCCCTCATGAAGAGTCTGGGGCCCCAGATGATCATATGCCCCTGGAGAGAGTCTCTGAAAGGGCTTTAAGCCCTAGGAGCGAGTTCAAGGTTGTCTGCTTTGCCCCAGGAGGTGCTCAAGGGTCCCTGGATGGATGAGGGTCCCAGCCAGGGTTCTGTCCTTGGGAAGGGGGTCTGGGAAGTCTACGCACTCACCCTCGCACTGAAAGCCGGCCAACCCCCAGATGAAGTCAGTGCAGTAGTGGCAGAAGGTGGGTTTGGTGAGCGTCACCTTCCTGAAGCTGTGTCCCGGAGGGGCTGCGGGGGTCGCCGAGGGCTTGGGGCCCGGCTCCTGTCCCTGTCCGGGCCCGGCGCCCTGCCCCTGGCCCGTGTGGCCGGACTGCGGGCGGCCCTTGCCGCCGCCGCCGCCGCCGCCGAGCTGGGGGCTGGAGGCCGGGCTTCCCAGACGGGAGCCGGAGCCCGAGCCCGAGCCCGAGCCCGAGCCCGAGCCGGAGCCGGAGCCGGAGCCGCTGCTGCTGCCGCCGCCGCCACCGAACCAGGAGCGAGCGCCCGTGGCCGCCGCCGCCGCCATCCGGCCCGCAGCCAGCTGGGGGCTCACTCAGGCTCGGGGCGCCCAGGGCGCACCGAGGGCTGCGAGCTCCGCAGTCCGCATGGGCCCGGCCGGGAACTGGAGCTGGAGACGAACACAGCTTCCGACTGGCGGCCAGACTGTGGCCCCAGAGCTACTGAGCATGCCCAGAGGCGCCGGCTCCAGGCACTCGGGCGCAGGGGGAGGGACCGGGAGGGACGGGGCGGAGCGGGGCGGGGTCGCTTCGGGACTGGGGGGACCCGCAGGTGCGTAGAGGCGCAGACCCTCGGGCTGGAGGGAGGACCAGGGCTCCCCAGAGGGGAGGAGCAACCTGCCTACGTCCTCCCTACTCTCCAGCAGCCCTAAATGCTGCGGAGGGGAAGGAGTTAAAACCTTTCGAGTTCTGGGGGCATTAGAGCTCATTGAGGTCATCACCATGATTTTACAGAGGAGGAAACTGAGGCCAGCAAGGAGAAGACACTTGTTCAAAGGTCTCACAGCGATCTCAGAGCGTGCTGGTGGCAGAGCCAAGACTTCTAGATCCCTTCTGGCCCCTGTCTCTCAGATTCTTTAACTGCATTCCAAACTCAGCTCAAGGGTCATCTCCTACTGAGAAGCCTTCCTTCTATTACTGGGAAGTCTTTCCTCCTATTATCCTTGCATTTACTATCTGTTTACTTGTTTCTATCCGCCAGTAGAGCTAAGAAAAACAAACAATAATTGACATTTATGTAGACAGTTAAAATTTGCAAGCACTTCACATAAGTGATCTCATTGGAGCCTTCCCTAACAGCATACAGCTAGTGAGCCTCAAAATTGGAATATGAACACAAAATCTTTCTGACCCCCAAGGTAGCATTGTCTCAGTGTGATAGAGTGGAAAGCATACTGAACGGGAAAGCAGAAGACCTAGGTTCGAATTCAGCCTCTGAGGTTTACTACCTATTGTCCCAGACAAGTCACCTTAACTTCTTTGTGCCTCAGTTTCCCTATATGTAAAATGATGGAGGAAGGATAGACTAGATGACCTCTGAAGTCTGTTATGATTAAAAAAAAAAAAACCTTACTGTCCTAGTAACAACTCTAAAACAGAAGGGCAAGGGGCAGGCAATTAGGGTCACTTAGTTAGGAAATATCTGAGGTCAAATTTGAATCCAGGTCTCCTGCCTCTAGGCCTAGTGTTCTAGCCACTATGCCAATGTAGCTGTCCCTTCTCTTGTAACTTTAGATCTATGAAGCTATGACTGTAAGAGAATTGTCTCTGCCACCACAGCTGATAGTATCATGTTTAACACAGAATAAGAGTTTATTGAATTGTTGGATTGAATTCTGACCCCAAGTCAAAGGACTTTTATCACTCACTACACCTTTCCCCCCAATCCTGTGTCTTGTTCCTCCTTCTCCCCCAATCCTGTGTTGTGTTCCTCCTTCTATTCTGAGCTCTGAAGTCCATCTCAGGACACTAGCTGCTCACCTGGGCCCAGAGGGTGAGATTCATTCAGGTGACAACCTGAATTCCCTCTCCATTTTCTAGGGCATCCAAATCCCAGGCAGAAAGAGAAGCAGCTTAGTGCAATGCACAGAGTACTGATTTTAGAGTCTGGAGAGCTGTAGGTTCATTCCTAGCTCAGTCCTTTATTACCTTTGTGCCTTGGGGCAAGGCTCCCCTCCCCTCTGAGCCTGCTTCCTAATCGGGTAAAATAAGAGAGTTAAACTAGAGCTTTATAGTCAATTCCAGCTCTAAGATCCTATAAATGAATTTTCCTTCCTGTGCTTTGGGCTGTACCGGGCCCCTTTCTTTCGGTATCTGCCATGATTTCATTTGTATTCTAGTTCTTAATGCCCTTGTTTCATCTCCTCTGCTAGACTGGGAGCTTGCTGAGAGCAAAAATCAGGTCCTATTCATCTTACACCCCCTCAATGCACAGCTCAGAACAAATGCTTCTAAATGTTTAGTGAACTGAATTTTCAGCTGCATTATGCAGAAATTACAACTCTGCAGCCCAACATTTTACAAGAAGAACAAGGTCTTAGATCCTTTTTCTTTTGTTGGTGGCAACTGTCGACATGGAATCTAGAGTTCCCAAACTTGTAGCTTAGTGAGGTATGATGAACCCCAAGTTTAGAAATAGTTTGTAGGTTGGAGACCCCCAAAGCTTGTGCTTGTTCCCTGTTCCCGTGGGAATCCACTCTGAAGGGAATCTCAGGCTAGCAGTAGCAGACTGAATAATGGACCCCAGGGTAAATGCTAAATACCCTTTTGTCCTAGGTAGTCTTCCCCGTGGTATCTGAGACCCTTACCCAGGAGGACACACTTGGGCAGGGACCATCCTTTAGTATCCATTGTGTAAGCAGTCCCTTTCCCCTACACCCTAGCCTCTAGCTAAGATCCCTTTCTCTAGCTTGATTGTATCCGGTCAGTATAATGTCAATCATCTCTCCCAGCCCCTGGATCTTCCCAAAGGGTATATAAGTTCCCCAATTTCCTTTGTCCCTAGGAGTGGTCATCTAGCTCGGTGTCACTCCCAGGGGGATCAGGGAGCAGAGCGAAGCAGTGTTCCTTTAGACTCTGCACAAGGCGCAGCTCTGCATAAGAGGCCAAGTAGCCCTCATCCCCCTTTCCCTTGATTAAAGAGTGGTTTTATAACTATTTAATAGTCCCGTGTTTTTCTAAGTTAACACAACTACAAACTAAACAATTTACTAATAAGAATGATAAGCATTCATATGGTACTTTAAGGTTTCTAACATGCCTTACAAATATTCCCTGATTTTTTAGCCTTACAACAACCCTGAGAGTTAAGCACTATTATTCTCATTCTCATTTTTCAGATGGGGAAACTGAGACTGACGGTGACCTGCCGGGCACCTTATAGCCAGTGCTTGAAGGGAGATTTGAACTCAAGACTACTTGAATCCAGGTCCATCTCTCTAGCTACTGTGCCACCTAGATACCGTTGAGGAATTTGTAGAAGGGAAAAAAAGAACCCACACTGCCAAGATTACATCTCCTTGAATAAAACTACAGATCCATTAAAAGTTGGAGTGTGGGGGGCAGCTGGGTAGCTCAGTGGATTGAGAGCCAGGCCTAGAGATGGGAGGTCCTAGGTTCAAATCTGACCTCAGACACTTCCCAGCTGTGTAACCCTGGGCAAGTCACTTGGCCCCCATTGCCTACACTTACTGCTCTTCTGCCTCAGAGCCAATACACAATAATAACTCCAAGACGGAAGGTAAGGGTTTAAAAAAAAATAAAAAAATAAAAGTTGGAGTGTGGTTAATTGGTGGCCTTCTATTGAGGATCCTTCCATTCTTAGCTCCAGTCTTGGGGACACCACGAAGGAACAGTCCTTAAGCTGACTGTAAGGTAAGAGCCCACCACACAGATTATAGAACCAAACAAGAAGGGGCAGAATAGAAATGAATCAGATGTTAAACAGTATCATTCAACTGACAAATTATTATTGAGAGTTTATTATATGCAAGACCTTCTGTGTTGTGCTATGGGGGATTGTGTGCTTAGAAGTTCTAAACCTCCAAAACACAAACTCCTATCATATCAGGAATCTTCTCTACCACTTCTCTGACAAATGGTCAGTCCACCTCTCCTGGAATGTTTCTGCAGTTTGGGTGGGGGAGGGGTCTCACCACCTCCCACACCACCCATTTCTAAAGCCAGGAAGCCCTGATAAGGGAGTTTGACCATCTATCTAGGTAAATCTGACTTCCTGGAACTCAATAGTCCTGCTTCTGCCCTTTGGGGAAAAGCAGAGCCAGCCTCCTCCTCAGGGTAGCCCTGCTGATTTTTGAAGTCAGAAATCTCTTTTCTTTTCCTCTTTTCTTCAGGTTAACCATTCCTAGAACCTTAGTCTATTGAGATCTCTTTTTTTTCCCAGTCCTGATTCTGTCATCCCACTTGTCATTTTAGCTTCATGTTATCTGCAACATGCAAATCATTGAGACAAATACTAACATAGTCAAGATGGATCCCTGGGGTGAGACATCAGAAACCTGTCTCTAAGCAGTGGTGTCAAAGTCAGATCAAAACTGGGGCTACTAAGCCTTTATTTATGTATCCCTGCAAACAGCACATGGATTTAGAAAAAAGGCATCTTCACATTATCTGTGTTCTTTTGTGTTTTTGTTTATTTTGTTAAATATTTCTGTTCTTTTGCATTTTTGTTAAATATTTCCCAATTACATTTTAATCTGGTTATGACCACATGAGAATTTTGTGAGCCACAAGACTGGCCTGCTAGCCTCATGTTTGATGCCTCTGTTCCATGGTGATGGTACTTTTCATCACTACTCCTTGGGTTCAGGCAGTTAGTTCTGAAGATATCTGACTTCGATAAATATTTCAGCAGGCATCTATTAAGCATTTTCTGCAGGCAAGGTCCTACCTTCTCCACAGGGATTGCAAAAATAGGTATGATACAGGCTCTGCTCTCAGAATGCCTAAACAAGTACTGCACTGTACCATCCTCTAGCCCAGTGGTTCCCAAACCTTTTTGGCCTACCTCCCCCTTTCCAGAAAAAATATTACTTAGCCCCCTGGAAATTATTTTTTTTTAAATTTCAATAGCAATTAATAAGAAAGATAAATGCACCTGTGGCTGTCACCGCCTCCCTAGATCGCTGCAGCACCGACCAGGGGGCAGTGGCGCCCACTTTGGGAATCACTGCCTAGCCTATGGCTCTCCATCTTGGCCACAATGAAATGGAGGCATATTGTATATACTGTAGGCAGTAGTTTCCTAAATTTCCCACTCAAAGGAGGTGGAATAGATGGTACACCACAGATAGTGGGTGTAACAGGAATGCATTAAAGGAAAAGATCAACAGGATGGAAACTAGCCAGGAAAGGCATTTTGCAAGAGGAAGGAGAGATTGAGCTGAACCTTGAAAGATGGGTAAACTTGAATATTCCCAGTGTTCAACGCCCTCAACAGTTTGGTGCCACCGGAACTTTCTAATCTGTTTTCCTGCTTCTCTCTCCTCCAAGTGACCAGAGCTCTAGCTAAACTGATCCCCATCATACATGCACTGTGCTTGGCCACTTTCATGCCATTCCCCTGGAATATTATTCATTTCTCAGCCCTTCAATCTCTGCTTGTGAAAATCCTAATCCTTCAAAATCCAATTTGAAGCCACTTCAGCCATGAAGGCATCCTTGGGTCCCTCCAATTAGTAGTAGCCTTCCTTTTCCAACCTCAAACCAGACCTTTTCTGCACTTCATTACACACATTTATGATGTAATAGTATGGAATATAATTATACACCCCCCTACTAGACTTGTAAGCTCCATGAGGGCAGGATTAGGTATTGTTTAAACTTTGGATCTTTCCCTATCACACAGCATCCTGCTGTGCACACAATAAGTACTTTATAATTATTATTTCAATTTAAATGAACTAAATGGGGATAGGAAGTCCATTTCTACCTAGGGGAAAGTCTTCAGCTAAAACTCAGATATTTCAATGGACTTGATATATGCCAGGGATGAGTTTGGCTAGCCAGAAGGGAGAACTTCAGTTGAGAAGCAGAGGATAGAAGATTTAGAGTGGCAGGATAGAAACTGGTGGTAGAGGGCCTTGAATGCCAAGATAAATACTTTAGGCCTGTCTTGCTGAATACTAGGCAGTGAACTTTTCCTGCCACAACTGAATGAGTTCCCTCTTTGTTTTCTGAAGAATTATTATCAGACCTCATAATCGTGGGTGCAGGGCTTTATATTTTCTTGAAGCATTTCCTCATCTATCACTCCATATATCAATTGCTCAGCAACAAAAGGAATTTACCACGCATCCAAGACATGTAATCATCATCATAATATTCTCTCACATCTGTACTGCATTTAACGGCTTCCAAAACACTTTGGCATCCATTACTTTGACACTTTGAGGACCTGTGATTTCCCCTCTGTGACTCAGTAGCCAGTGTTTAAAAGTTGTGATACGTGGATATTCTTCCCATGAATGAAACCTTAAAACATAAAGAAGTTGCAACTGATTGGTGGAGGAACTTTATTCATATACTTGAGGGCAACAAAAAACATTGTTTCATAGGATATTAAATAATAGCAATTATAACAACAACAATGTAGTGTTGGTTTAGTACTTTAGAATTTGCAAATGCACATTACAAATAAATATAATTTATCATTAAAAAAAAGCTGTGAAAATGTAACTAATTTCCTCCCTTGATGGCTAAGTTTCTGATGATCTCTGCCTTGGACCAGGAAGGTCTCCTGGAAACTTGCTCCTGAGCTTGTACTCAAGGCAGGAGAAATCCTCTCATCATATAAATGAGAAAACTGAGGCCGAAAGATATTATGACTCTTCTGGCCCCACTTCTGCGTCTCTAGACTTTACTATCATGTCTCAGCTCCCTTCTCAGCCACTGTGTAATTTCCCTTGTACCCAATGGCTCTGGAACATCCCTCTGCACCATGAGCCCTCTTCTTCCATCGGTTAATTACTCGTGACATCTTCATTTTGAGGAAGAGCTCAGGCCAGCCTCCTTCACTCTTCTCCAGACCCTCAGAACTACTTCCCCACTGATGCCCTAAGGAACTTTCTTCCACCCTCCTCCTCTTTCAGCTCCCCTTTTTAGGTAGTCTTCTCCCATTTAAGTATAAGTTCCTTGAGGGCAGGGATAGTCTTTCTTTTAGCTTGTATGTTTCCCTAGGGCTAAGCATATAGAGGCTGCATGGAGTAAGTTGTATAAAAATGCTTGTAGCAGCTGGGTAGCTCAGTGGATTGAGAGCCAGGCCTAGAGACAGGAGGTCCTAGGTTCAAATTTGGACTCAGACACTTCCCAGCTGTGTGACCTTGGGCAAGTCACTTGACCCCCATTGCCTACCCTTACCACTCTTCCACCAAGGAACTAATATACAGAAGTTAAGGGTTTAAAAATATATAAAAAAAAAAATGCTTGTTGACTGGCTGATTTAACCATGGTCACAAAGCTAATAAATATGGGAGCCAGGGCAGAAATTTTGTCTCCTACCTCCTAAATCTCTGCCCTTTGACACTGATATTCTATTATTTCTCATGATCCCTTGGGATGCTCACAAAAGCCTAGGACCAAGGTGAGGGAGCATTAGTATCCCCCTTTGACAGAAGAGAAAAGTCCAGCTTCAGAGAAGGACAACAATTACACAGCTAGTCAATTTTAGAGACTACATTAGAAACTTCTGTGGTTCAGAGCTCAGCTGTTAAAGGATGCTGCTGCTGTTATAAGTTTTGTGTGTATTCAAATATGGAGGAGAACTTGAATTTCTAACTCAACTGACAAAAATATAACCTCAGGGTACCGTTTTTCTTTTCATTTTTAAAAATATTTATTTATGGATTACATTAAAATATCTAAGTAAGAGGCAGAAAGGGCTCAGAGGGCTTTGACAGGTCCAAGGCAAAAAGCAGTGGACCTTGAAGTTGAACCCAGGTTCTTTTAAAGGCCTTTTTAGTCTCTTACCCGGTTCTGATCCCAGAGGTACCAAAGAAAGTATGGGGTTCAAGGGTGTGCTGGAAGTGGATTGTTAAATTTTTAATGAGAACATTTAAACCTCAGAAATTTGCAAGAAAGATAAATCAGGGCTTGAGTTACTGTTTTGTTGAGTGTTTAGACTTAAACAATGCAGATTAAATTAAAAAAATTTTTTTGGAACTTCCTCCCTCCCCTGTCCCCTTCAAAAAAGACATCACCAAAAAAGCCAAATGGAGATATAAAACTATGTCTTGCTTATTTCTCTTTATCGGTTCTTTCTCTAGAGGTGGACACACATGTGATTCTTTTATTTTTATTATTTTTATTTAGAATATTTTCCCATGGTTCCATGATTCATGGTTCCCCCTCACTTTCTCCTCCTCCCTCCCAAAGTCAACAAGCAGTTCCACTGGGTTATACATGTACTATTGTTCAAAACCTATTTTCCATGTTATTCATATTTGCACTAGAGTGATCCTTAACATCAAAACCCTAATCACATCTCTATCACACTAAGTGGCTGATCATATATTTTTCTAACGCATTTCTGGTTCTGCAGTTCTTTCTTTGGATGTGGCTGGGTTGTCCTGGGTCATTTCATTGTTGCTAGTAGAAAATTCTATTACATTCCATTGTGCCCTAATGTATCAGTCTCTGTGTACAATGTTCTGGTTCTGCTCCTTTCACTCTGCATAAATTCCTGGTCTTTTCCAGTTCACATGGAATTCCTCCAGTTCATTATTCCTTTGAGCACAATAGTATTCCATCACCAGCATATACCACAATTTGTTCAGCCATTCCTCAAATGAAGGGCATCCCCTCATTTTCCAATTTTTTGCCACCACAAAGAGTGAGGCTGTGAATATTTTTGTACAAGTCTTTTTCCTTATTATCTCTTTGGGGTATAAACCCAGCCGTGGTGTGGCTGGATCAAAGGACAGGCAGTCATTTAAACCCCTTTGACCATAGTTCCAAATTGCCCTCCAGAATGGTTGGGCCAATTCACAACTCCACTAGCAGTGTATTATGTCCCAATTTTGCCACATCCCCTCCAACATTTATCTCTTTCCTTTGTTTGCTATACTGACCAATCTGCTAAGTGTAAGGTGGTACCTCAGAGTTGTTTTAATTTGCTTTTCTCTAATAAGGAGGGATTTAAAACACTTTTTCAAGTGCTTATTGATAAGTTTTCACAGGATGAAATCAAAACTGCCTCTTCACGTCCCTTGACCATTTGTCCATTGGGGAATGGCTTGATATTTTTGTAGATTTGACTTAATTCCTTATATATTTGGGAAATCAAACCTTTGTCAGAGAATTTTGTTATAAAAATGTCCTCCCGGTTTTACACATGTCATTCTTCAAACAACATTTCTGTTATTGATCTAATGTTCTCTTGGTTTGTAAAATTTTCCCTAATTATGAACAAAAACTAATTAATTTAAAGATCCCACTTGAAGGGACTCAGCTCTCGACTTGAGCCATTTCCCCTCTCTATTCTGTTTTCTTTCCTTCTGGCAATCTGCAATCTGCAATCTGCAATCTAGCCCAAAGCTAGGAGACAATTCCCATCCCCTTGGTCTGACCCGACATTGCTTCAAGGTCCAACACTTAGGCTACCCTGGAAGCCTTCCCTGCTCTCCATCTGCTACAAGCAATCCCTCCCTCCCCACATTTCCCTAAAGCCCAGAGTCCGAGTCTAGGCTTTTGCTTCACACCCTCCCTCTGGTCCAGCTTATCTCCGAGCTCTACCTATCTCTCTGTTTAATCTTTGTTTGTTCTGCTTGCTTTGTAAACTTTCAGTGAAAGTTAGTCGTAAAGGTGAAAACAATGCAGGATTTCGCCTCGGAAGACTTAGGGCAAGTCCCGTCTCTCCCAGCTGGCTTCCTCGTCTGCAAAAGGAGGGGCTGGGATTAGTGGGCGTCCAAGGGCTTTCCCCAGATTTAAATGTTCACTCCTATGATTATAATGACTGAATCGTTAGGAAGGACAGTTTGGAGTGGGGAGACCTAGACTGCAAGTACCTGTTCAACCATTTACTACTACTACTTGGGTGACCTTGAATGGCTTCTGGGAACTTCAGTTTTCCTATCTGTAAAATGAGTCTGGTCTCCAAGACTTCTACCATCCCGGACGGCTCGGAATTCTAGGATTCTGGCCCCCACCTCGACACCGGATTCTCAGCCCTTCCCCAGGCCGGCCTCCGCGGAGCTCCTTCCTGGTAGACAGAGTTCAGGAACACCTCCGCCCCGCCCCCAATCCGACTCCCGGCTGTCCGGAAGAGCTGGATCAGGAAGCAGCTGCTGCAGATGCAGGAAACCGCTAGGGAGGCTCCGTTCTCCCGGGGGTGGCAGCGGGAGTGGGACTGGGTTCTCTCAAGCCTCTGTCCGGCTCTCCATCCACCCCCCACCCCCGGGCAGAGAGGAGGCAAGCAGTGATTCCGGGGCTGCGCGCGCTCACTCTCACCGCGGAGCGGCCTGAGTGGAGAGGGGCGGGGAGGAGCCGGAAGCCGGCTGCCAGCTGCTGGAGCTAGCTACATTGTAGCGGAGCCTGTCGACATTGTGGCGACTCTGGGCAGAAGGCCGGATGAGGGCTCGGAGCGCGCCGGCCGTGGCGCTGTTGGCGCTGCTCGCCTTGGTGCCGCGGACTTTCGCCTCCTGCCTGCTCTCGGTGGACGCCTCCACGGCTACCGGGCGGCTGAAGCCTTTCTGGAAGAGCACCGGCTTCTGGTAGGCTGAGTCCGCCTCCCCGCGGCCAGTGCCGGGCTAGGACGCAGTAATGCATGCCGGCAGGCACACGCTGGACCCTGAGCCTAGGCACCCATATACGTGCTGGGGCTTGGCTCCTCAAGGGTTGGAGCTAGAACACCACTGTTAAGGAGAGGCAAAAGAAGGCTTCTCCCCTTACCCTCCTCCCAACCCCCACCCAAATCACAGGGCCTCTTTTCCCATCCTCACTGGATTGTTTTTTTTCTTAGTTCAAAGATGGGGTCTGAGAGCCCGGAGCCCCAATTAGTTGGTGCTTTGGGGTGAGATTCCCAGAGATGATAGAAATAGGATTCTGGGGAGAGGCATCTCGAGAATTCAGGGAAGGGAAGCTTAAGAAGGAGAGTTTGGGGCTTGGTTATCCTCCCGGTCCTTCCTGGAACGCTACCCAGAGAGTTAGCCTATTCCGCACCTGAAAGGAATCTTTTCTACTTATAGCCCTGACAAATGGCCATCCAGCCTTCTCGTGAAGACAGCTGGTGATAAATAGCTTTGAAGCTCCTCCATCGGGGCACTCGATTTTAAAGGAAGCTTTATCCTGTACTCAGACGAAATCTGCCTCCTGAAACTTGGTGCTTTGGAGCTAAAGCTCTTCTCTTGGGTCAAACGCAAGTCAGCCCATGATAGCCCCCCAAATACTTCAAGGCAGAGATCATACGCCCTTTACTTGCACACAGCAGGTACTTAATGCTTGCTGAATTAATGTGACTGAGTGAAACAATCCTAGTTCCCTCAGCTGATCTTCTTGTGACCTGCAAAGTGCTTGGTCATCAGCATCATGGAAAAGGCACAGCTACCCATATATGCCAGTTCCTCATAGTGTTAGAGGGGAAAAAAATAAGTCACACACATACACACAATGTCATATATGGGAGCATATCACTGAAATGGTGAGTCTGGCAATAGCTGGACTTTGGGAGAGAAAGCATCTTGTGCGGTGTGCTCTTAACGTGAGAAACTTGAGCTTTTCCAAGGGGTGTCTGTAAAACAGTAGATGCTCAGGGACTTTTTGCTGAATGAATAAAGGATGGATTCTGAGTGAGTAAAAGTGACCACATCCTAATTCCATATTTCAAGAACCTGTGATTTTGTCGGTGTGGGTACCCCATTAGCTTGTACCAAAACTCCTTTATAACTTTATAGCTTTCTTTCCTTGGTGCCTCCTCTACTCTCATTGGGTTCAAGCCCTGTTTCCTCTGGCCTCAGGGAGCCAATAACAAGTACCAGAGTTCCTCTTAATCACTTAGCATTGATTAGCTTTTACAAAAGGATATTTACTTTAAGGACTTAGCCACAACCAGTATACAGTCAATCAATCGTTTCCCCCAACCCCTTCGGGGAATGCCCTTCCTGGTACCACCTCTGTCTGCCTCTGTCTCTGGGAAGAGTAGCTCAGTTAACTCAATTCCTCATAGCATGGGCTCACCAAGTACATATTCATCGTTTAAATTTATTTTTTATTTTTTAAACCCTTAACTTCTGTGTATTGGCTCCTAGGTGGAAGAGTGGTAAGGGTGGGCAATGGGGGTCAAGTGACTTGCCCAGGGTCACACAGCTGGGAAGTGTCTGAGGCCGGCTTTGAACCTAGGACCTCCTGTCTCTAGGCCTGGCTCTCAATCCACTGAGCTACCCAGCTGCCCCTCCAAGTTCATATTCAAATGTAGTATAACTTTTAGATGAATCTGTCTTTCAGTTACTGTTGTACTGTACCCCTTCCTCTTAGGGGCATGGTGCAGCTAGACCAACTGTAAAGCTCAGATTCCGAAATGAGGGGATGCAACTCCCCAAATCAGAGTGCATTTCCCCTCAGCAGATGCCACATGTGAAGAAGTCACAGATTCCTCTAGAAGGGCGTGAGGCAGAGACCATGGGTGAAGCTGGCAGGTCTTTGAGAATTCCTCTCTGACCCATCAAATAGTTTCCTCTCCAACCGTAGTTAGATGCCTGGAATCTGTTATAGAATGTCTATGAATGGTTTGTCTTTCCAAGACACTTTCATTACATGCCATCATGTAAGTCTCAGAAGCTGTTCTCTCCCATCTTTAATACATTCAGGAATCATCTCCTTAACAAAGGCCTGGGATCTTGACTGATTGCACTCATTTGTTGACCTGAATTAAAATGAATAGCCCTGAATTCCACCGATGGAAAACTTGGCATGGTAGCTAAGAGAATCACCAATGATGCAAAGTGAGAGATATCCAAGTGGCTTGAGTTGGTAAAAAAGCTAGAGTCTCAAAGCTCCTGGTAGCAGAGTCATAACTAAGTTGGAGCAGCCAGGATGCAAATAAAGAATTTGTATTGATATCTTTTGTTTTGATATCATTGAACTTTCCAATATACCCTTCTACATCCTCCAATCAGAAAGCCAGCCCTTGGAACAAAGAATCAAAAGAAGAGGGAGAAAGAATTTCATTAAAATGAACCAATATCTATATTTTGGGGCCTGACTAATTTTGGAATCTTTAAGACTTTTTTTTAAACCCTTACCTTCCATCTTAAAATGCTAAAGACTGATATTATAAGAGAAATTAATATTTTAATTGCCATGCTGATAGAAATAAATCAACCACACGCCTGTAAGAAATCTCTGGCGCCTCCACCATTTTCTTCCATACCTTCCCTACTCCTCTCTGTCCCCTGGGAGCCCACTCAGGTAACCAAGAGGCCTTCTCCAGGCTGCCCTCCGAATTTAAGCTGCCCTATACCTTTGGTCAATACTGTATATTGACTCCAAGGCAGAAGAGTGGTAAGGGCTAGGCAATGGTGGTCAAGTGACTTGCCCAGGGTCACACAGCTGGGAAGTGTCTGAGGTCAGATTTGAACCTAGGACCTCCTGTCTCTAGGTCTGACTTCCCATCCACTGAGCCACCCAGCTGCCTCCTCTTTAAGACTTTTTGTTTGACTGTACATACTTCCTGTAAAGAGTTTTTTTTCTCTCTTTTATTTTTCAACTCATGGGATCAGGGAGAGATGGGAAGGAAGGACAATGAATGTTTGTTAATTAAAAAAAAGTTATCAGCTGCTTTAAAAGGTAGTGATCTCCCTGTGACTTGAAACATTCAAGCAGAGATCAGAGGACCCATTTGTTAGGAATACTATAGAAAGTAAATATTCCTGCATGGACTAGGGTTGTGCTCCATTTGGCCTATCTAGAGTGACTAATTCTATTATTTCATGTTTCTATTCATTATTTCTATTTCGTGTTACTTAACACATACGTGCTTCAGGATAGGAGCACAATAAGCATGGGGTGTCTGTAAAGACTGCTTGGGAATGACCTTTTTTAAAATCGTTTGTTTTTTTCAGTCCTCCTTTGCCCCATGAAAAGTCAGACCTATATGATCTCAGCAAAGACCAGCAGCTCAATCTTGCCTACATAGCATCCATCCCTCACAGGGGAATTGAACAGGTCAGGACTCACTGGCTACTGGACCTCATCACAGCCAGGTAAGCCCTGTTTATTTCTTGGGGAACTATATAGGCAGCCATGAAATTACATGAGAGAAACATGGGATGTCTTCCATATAATGTGATCTAGTGGAAGGAAACCAGGCCTAGGAATCAAGAGATTTGGATTCTAGTCCCAGCTCTACTGAAAGCTTACTTAGTCAAGATTTGTGTCCTATTTTTTTTCATTATAGCACCTGTCAAAACACTGAGTTAGCAAAAAAGAAAAAAGAAAAAATTCTTGCTCAATTTACTGAATCAGAAATTTAGAATATAGGAACTTTAAGTTCCAATCATTAATCAGCATTGAAAATTTTGAATGCAAACATTTGCTTATCCTTAAAATAAATACTTCTAGATGATGTATATCTTAATCCACTTTTGTTTTGTACTCATTGATTCTGCCACAAAAAAGATAGTATTTTGCATTGCAAATGAATTTAGGAAGGCTTTTAAGATCTAGATTCACCCAACTCATCTGATTTATTCTCTAAAAAAGAGTTGACAGTTTTTTTAATTAAAAATTTTTTTGTGTGTTAAAATTGGTACACTGCAGCAAGATATTAAGGTTCACTAGAAAGGAACTAAATGTCACCAAAAAAAAAAATTAGCTAGCTGTACGACCTTGGCCATATCGTTTCCCTCTCTCTAGGATTTCATTACTTTATCAATAAAATGGAGATCTTCGGGGCAGCTGGGTAGCTCAGTGGATTGAGAGCCAGGCCTAGAGACAGGAGGTCCTAAGTTCAAAGCTGGCCTCAGACACTTCCCAGCTGTGTGACCCTGGGCAAGTCACTTGACCCCCATTGCCCACCCTTACCACTCTTCCACCTAGGAGCCAATACACAGAAGTTAAGGGTTAAAAAACAAAAACAAAAACAAACAAAAAAAAGGAGATCTTCACACTTGTACTCCCTGACTTGCAGGTCCATCTGACAAAAAATGTTTTGCTAACCTTAAAGTGCCTCATACATGTTGTTCCACTAATATTATTATTAATAACAATAATGATAGGGAGAAGATAAGAAACTGACATTTAGATAGCACATACCATATGCCAAGCACTATCTCATTTGATTATCAAAACAATCTTGTTTCAGGCAGGTGCTGTCATTATCCCCCTGTTGTTATTATTATTCAGTTGTTTCCTTCCTGTCCAACTCTTCATGACCTTATTTGGGATTTTCTTGGCAAAGATACTAGGGTGGGTTTTCATTTCCTTCTTCAGCTCATTTTACAGGTGAGGAAACTGAGGCCAACAGAGTTAAGTGACTTGCCCAGGGTCACACAGCTAGGAAGTATCTTAAGCTGAATGTAAACTTGGGAAATGATGCATTTGGCCCCTTAGTTTAATAAAATGTGGAAAACAGACTAGAAAAATAACCTAGGCACAGCCCAGTGGATAGAGTGCCAGGCCTGAAGTCAGAAAGATCTGGGTTCTTTGTAGCTGTGTGACCCTGGGCAAGTCACTTAACCCCCATTGCCTAGCCCTTATCACTCTTCTGTCTTAGAATCAGTACATAGTATTGGTTCTAGGGCAGAAGGTAAGGGTTAAAAAAAAAAAAAAAAGGCCTGGGTTCAAATCTGGCTTCAGACACTTCCTAGCTGTGTAACTCTGGGCAAGTCGTTTAACACTATTTACCTAGCCCTTGCCATTCTTCTATCTTAGAATTGATACTAAGACAGAAGGTAAGGGTTTATAATAATAATAATAATAATAATAATAATAATGATAATTTGTCTTGTCAGTTGATATTAAATCACCTAACATGGCCTTTATCCACGCCACTATGAATGGGGCCACTCTTAGTTCCTCTCTTGGGCTAAGCAGCTTTAGGACTGGTTGGTCCTTGAATAAGGGGATGTTGGTGTATACTGAGGGCTTTTGGGTTAAGAGAGAAAGTCCAAACAGTCTACTGGATGTTGAGAGAGCTGTCCTTGAAGTGAAGAAAACCTCTGGTTAAGTCCCACTTTGGCCACATATATTAGTTGTTGCCACTAAATAAGTTATCAAACTTCCCAGCAACCTAAGACATTTTTTAAGACCGTTAAGTTGCCGAACAATTTCTGCTATGCTTTGGTGGAAGAAGTTTCCCCCCTGGGAGTATTCTACTCAGTTAACAAGTCTGCTATAAAATGAAATCAACAATCAATTGTTAAATAAATGAAAGTATTTTAATGATTGAGTTAATGATGAATAATTATTAATATGACACGCTATTATAATTATAAAATGAAATTAATTAGTGATGATAAATAATGATTAATATGGTGTACTGTTATAATTATAATACTAAGTAATTATGGCTACACAAATGTGTTTTCCATTGCAAAGCCTGAGGGAGGTCAGAGGATAAAAGGCCGGATGACAAATCTCTTCCTGTCCCCTATCCTGCAGAGATGGTGACTTGTATTTCACAGCCTCACCTCACCATGTTCAGTCATGTGCTATTTTTCATGATCCCATTTGGAGTTTTCTTGGTAAATATAGTGGACTGATTTGCCATTTTCTTCTCCAGCTCATTTTACAGATGAAGAAACTGAGGCAAACAGAGTTAAGTGACTTGCCCAGGGTCACACAACTAGGAAGTCTCCTGACTCCAGGCTCTCCATTCACTGCACTACCTAGCTGTCCAATATAACATGAAGAGAGCACTTGAAACTCTTTTCAAAGAGTTTTTGAATCAGTTTTCTCTGCTGATCCTCATGTTTTCCCTATGAGGGAGATGGAATAGGAGATTATTGCTGTTCCCATTTGGCTGATGGGGAAAGTGAGGCCCAACAAGGGGAAATGACTTCAGATTCAAGTTGGTGATGGAGCCAGGACCAGATCTCAGTTTCCCCAATTCCTAGTTGCTTGTACTTTCTCTTGGTGACAGTTTCTAGGAAGGAGAATAGAAAGAGGAAGAGGGACAGAAGGAATATCCATTAGGATTCTTTTTTCAGGAAATTATAAACTCCTTGAGGGTAGGGGCTATCTTTTTAATTGTATCCTCTGCTCTTAGCACAGTGCTTTGCAAATAGTAGGCACTTAATAAATATTGATCTATGGACTGATAGAGACTTTGAGGAAAGAACTGAAAAAGGATCATGATGCCCTATGCCTTGAAATGAGTTCATTTGAGGGGCAGCTAGGTGGCACCAAGCTGGGAGTCAGGAGAATATCTGACACCTCAGACACTTCCTAGCTGTGTGACCCTGGGCAAATCATTTATTTTCATTTGCCTAGCCCTTGCCCTTCTGTCTTAGAATTGTCACCAAGGCAGAAAGTAAGGCTTTTAAAAATCAATCAATTAATTAATTTAAGTATAAAAAGTTGCTAAGCAAATGTAGCTATTTGTATTTTTGGTTATTGAGAAGTTTCTAATAAAACATGAAAATATAAATATATATTATAAAGAAGCATATGTAGAAAAATGGTAGAGAAAAGCTGATGCTGGACTGGTCCTCAGCCACCTCACTCCCAGGAAACTGGACTCAGTTTTTCAAATCCGCCTTCTTCCCCTAAAACAGCCAGTCAGAGCTCCTGTTTGAGCTCAGTCTGAAGCGCTTGGAGTTGAATCCAGTCCCTGAATGGTGTTTGTCAGCAAAGGCAATATGTAACCTGGTCCTGAAAGGAAGAGATGGAAGGGCAGAAGGTAATACAGGGATAGGATGTACAGGCACTTCTCCTTGAGCTGTGGCAGTGGGATGCTGAGTGCTGGGAATTCTTTTTTTTAATCAGTCCTTCCTTCCTTCCTTCCTCCCTCCCTCCCTCCCTCCCTCCCTCCCTCCCTCCCTCCCTCCCTCCCTCCCTCCCTCCTTCCTTCCTTCCTTCCTTCCTTCCTTCCTTCCTT
>NC_058135.1:226068969-226134614 GCF_016433145.1 Gracilinanus agilis | reverse complement strand
AGGGAAGGAAGGGAGGAAGGAAGGAAGGGAGGGAGGGAGGGAGGGAGGGAGGAAAGAAGAATAGAGGGAGGGAAGAAAGGAAGGGAGAAAGAGAAAGAAAGGAAGGGATAACCTTAGGGTGAGTAGCTGACAGGATCTGAGGGATCCTTGAGGAATGCTCTGGAATGCCTTCATTCATTCTTAGCATGGTGGCCTGAGAGTCTGCTGATGAGAGATTAATTCTTTTGTGCCATGAAAGTTTTCAGGTCTTCTAGAGTCACTTATTTGGAGGAAATCATCTAGGCCAACCTCTGTCTTGGAAACTGAGGCCCATAGAGAGCCTCACTATTACCCAAGGTAATATGGATACTTCAGGGAGGCTTATTGTTGTACATTTTATCAGCTGTAACACATATTGCGCGCTCGCGCGCGCGTGTGTTTGTGCGTGTGTGTGTGTGTGTGTGTGTGTGTTTAACTTAGCAGAGAATGGGACAAAGAGAGGCAGAGGAAGATACCAAGGATGCATTTTCCCAACAGCTGCCTTATCTTGGGTGTGCAGTCCTTGCCCTGTGCTGGGAGGTGAGAGAGGGGTTATGAGCATTATCAGGGAGGCAGGGCAGTTGAGATGTGGGGGCAGGAAGGCAGCAACTCCTGCCAATAACCCTCATGAGGACCTCACCCTCTTTTGCCCTCCTGGTTGATTAGGGACAGACAAAAGTGGAGAGATCCTAGACCTCTGGGCTGAAGATGTTAGGCCACCCCATTTGCCAGTGGTTAGAGAGCTCTGTATTCTGAAAGCAGGGAGAACAAGAGCCAGGCGAGACATGGTTATGGCAAAGCTTTTATTCAGTTATGTCCGACTCTTCATGAGCACATTTGGAAGTTTCTTGGCAAAGATGCTAGCTAGACTGGTGTACCATTTCCTTCTCCAGCTCATTTTACAGATGAGGAAACTGAGACAAGCAGGGTCAAATGATGTGTGCCCAGGGTCACACAGCTAATAAGTGTCTGAGGTTGGATTTGAACTCAGCAAGATGAGTCTTGCTGACTCTAGTTCTGGTGCTCTATTCACTGCACCATCTACTTGCAGTGCAGTTCTGGAAAGTCTGTCTACCTGGGTGGTTTCCCTGGCATTTTTGTACTCTAAGTCACAAAACCAGTTAGGTAGAAGAAGGACTAGAATTTCAAAGTCTCCAAAGTCCCATTCTAGACTTTTGCTTCCAGACACCCTGAGGTCTGGTCCTCCACTATTGACACTATGACAATAACAGTAGCTGGAAACATAGGAAGGAGGGAGAGTATCTGAAATCAGTGTCAACAAGGCATTCAAGGGGGCAGCTGGCTGGCTCAGTGGATTGAGAGCCAGGCCTAGAGATGGGAGGTCCTAGGTTCAAATCTGGCCACAGACACTTCCCAGCTGTGTGACCCTGGGCAAGTCACTTAACCCTCATTGTCTAGCCCTTACCACTCTTCTGCCTTGGAGCCAATACACAGTATTGATTCTAAGACCGAAGATAAAGATTAAAAAATAATACTAAGGCATGAGAAGGGAAGGCTTGAAGCTTTTCTTCTGATTGCATTCCTTTACAAAATTCCTTCTTGCAAAGTCTGCAGGGAAAGTGTGTTTGACCCAGCTGGGTAGCTCACTCCTTAGCCTGTTTAGCCTCTGATAATCACTAGGACAAAAACAGCAGCCACAGCCACTTTTTAAGGCTCGCAAAGCTCTTTCCTAGCGACTACTCTGTAAGGTAGCTTAGGTGAGCATTGTTCTCCCCAATGTCCAGATGAACAAACTGATGCCCAGAGAGTTAAAGCGACGTACCCAAGGATTCCTGGTTAGTAAGTGTCACAACAGGATTTCCTGACTTAAAGCCCAAGACTCTTTCTGCTCTGCCCACTATCAAGGACAAGCACAGAAGTGTGTGGAGAGGAGTGGGCATGTTCTGACAGGAAGAGTGGGAAGGGGAGGGCTGCACGAATGCACACGGGTATGTAGAGGCAAGGGGTTCTGCAGGGTGTCTGTGAGAAGGACAAGAGGCTTTCATGGAGCTTGATGAGTATGTGGGCATACATGGGGGCTGGTGGGTTGGAGTGGGCAGAAGGAAGCATTTGTACTTTTGAATACTTGCTCACTGGCCATCTCATTTCTTTACTTGCCTTCCCCAAGCCAAGGGGTCTATGATATGCTACAGAAACATACATTGTGGGGTTCAGAGAATCACAAGATGGCTAACTTGGAAGGAACTCTTTCTGATCTAACCCAGGCTGAAAATACATTCATTCATTCTTCCTTCACACATTTATTAAGCACCTGGTGTATTCGGAGCCCTGCCCGGGACAGATGGTGCCACGTGTGGGCATGTGGACGCCTGGCATAACTCTGAAATGCACTTGGGTGTGGTGTCTTTCTGCAGACGCAGTGACAGTTGTTCAGACTTTAGCCCTTCCTATTCCTCTGTGTCTCCAACCCAGGAGGGGAAGCCCCAGGCTGACAGACTTCAGGCCATTCTTGTCTTTCCAGATAATAAAAAAGCAGATGTCCAGTAATGGTTAGAATTTCTTTTTTCTTTCAAAAAGTAAACTTTCTAGGATCAAAAGATTGAGAGCTAGAGAGGACCTTAGAAACCTAGTTCAACCCTTCATTTTTCATAGAAGGAAACTGAGGAAACCCAAGGCTGCCCAGCTAGTGAGCAGCAGAGCTGGGATTTGAACTCTTGGCAGTGTTTGCTTACAAGGCTGGAATTCCCAGGCTTCCTTTGCCCTTTCCGCCTCCCAAGGCTCTGTGATGGAATGTTCCCCTGCTGGCTCCGGGCTGTTGGGCTCGACGGGGCTTTCAGGAAGGCTGGAGCCCTAGAGAGTGGAGTCCATCACTTGTTCTCTGGCCCGGACAAACTGGACTGCCCCATGCACGCTGTAGAACAGTAATTCCTTCATGCCCGCCTCGTTGTGGTCAAAGTAGCCCCCCCTCTTCAGAGAGTCCGTCACGGACGGGTTACAGCCAGCAAGGAGGACGGAAATGTTCACAGCCCTGTAATCTCTCCGGACATTTCTGAGGGTGCTGATGCCAGCAGTGTCCAGGAATAGCACCGAGGAGCAGTCAATGATGATGGTGTGAAATTCGCTTTGTTTAGGGACCAGGTGACAGGTGGTATCAGCTTGGCCCAATTCTCCAACAGCTCCCTTTTCCGCCAGCCTCCCGTCCGTGGCGGGCTCTCCCTTCTCACACTTTTTCCTCTTTGCCGCTTCTAACGCGGGGTCTAGGTCTGCCATCTTGTAGAGGGATTTTAGGAAGAAGTCTTTGTTTGCATAATAGAGGGGGGCCTCAAACCGGAATATCTTGATCTTGGGGACAGGGAGGAGGTTCTCGTATCGCCTGCTGTCCTCGTAAAAGACGGTGTCCTCGATTTGGCCGAGCAGAGCCACCCGAGGATGCTGCGTGCGGCCCACGACACAGAGCATGGAGAAGAGGACCCCCACCAGGAGTCCGATTTCAGTGCTGATGAGGGCACAAGAGGCCATGGTGACAGCCCACACCAGGGCATCTGTTCTGTTCAGGCGGTACTGCTTGGGCACGTCTCTGAACTTCCACAGAGCCCCCTTCAAGCTGACGATGATGATACAGGCCAGGACGGATTTCTGTAAGGAGTAGAACAGCGGAGCCAGGAACAGGAGCACCAACAGCACCACGGCGGCACTGACCACGCCGGACACCTGAGTGTGGCACCCCGTGGACGTCTTGACCAGGCTTTTAGCCAAGGCTGCGCTGGTGGTGAAGGAGTGGAAGAAAGACGGGATGATGTTGCAGAAGCCCACCGCGAACATCTCTTGGTTGGCCCTGACGGTGTAACCGTAGTTCTTGGCAAACATCTCCGAGAGGGAGACGGTGAAGGCGAAGCCGATGATCGCTATGGGAACAGCATCCAGGGCTACTCGGTGCATGAGGCCGAAGGCGGGGGCCCTGGGCGGGATGAAGCCCGTGGGAATGTCCCCGGAGATGCTGGACCCGTAGCGCTCGTGGAGATTCCCAAAGTGAGACACCAAGGTGGCGGCCACGATGACCACGAGCTCCGTGGGCAGAGGGATCTTGAGCCTTTTCTTGTACCGGTCCGCCAGCTCCTTGGCCGCCACCAGCACCGTGAGGCAGATGGCGCTGGTGAGGACGTCGCAGAGGTTGGCCTGGCTGAGGTTTCGAATGATGCTCACCCACGTGGCGAGGAACATGCCGTATCCCTGGTGACGAGGGATCTTTATTCCGAAGAGGTATTTGACTTGGGAGGTTAGGATTGTTAAGGAAGCCCCCGTGGCAAAGCCGTCCAGCAGAGGCTGTGAGAGGTACGTGGAGACAAATCCAAGCTGGAAAAGTCCCATGAGGACCTAGAAACAGAACACGGAGGGTCAGCCGGGCGGGGGAAAGGGCAGCTGAAAAATTTAGGACAAAATAGTTAATGACTCTAGAACTGCACAAGCCCAGAGCTGTAACACAGTAGAGAACAATGGATTCAAAGTAACATAAAACAAAATCAAATAAAAAAAATAAAACCAAACTACATAAGGATCACTGTGGGCCACATATTGACATAATTTTATCAGGGGAACTGGGGTAGGTCAGTATATTGAAAGCCAGATCCAGAGACAGGGGGTCCTGGATTCCAATGTGGCCTCAGAGACTTCCTAGCTGTGATGACCCTGGGCAAGTCACTTAACCTCCATTGCCTAGC
The DNA here is from genome assembly GCF_016433145.1 of Gracilinanus agilis. NCBI lineage: Eukaryota > Metazoa > Chordata > Mammalia > Didelphimorphia > Didelphidae > Gracilinanus > Gracilinanus agilis. The sequence goes on along the minus strand of NC_058135.1, from coordinate 226,129,917 downwards.
CCTTACCACTCTTCTCCCTTGGAACCAATACACAGTATTGATTCTAACACAGAAGGGAAGGGTTTAAAACCATTTTAAAAGTAAAAAGAATGCAGCATTATTGGTTTTATTGAATTTTTATTTGTTTTGTCAAATATTTCCCAACACCATTAAAAAAATCCCCAAACAACCCTTACCTCCGGTCTTAGAATTGATACTAAATATCAGTTCCAAGGCAGAAGAGTACTAAGAGCTAGGCAATTAAGGTCAAGTGACTTGCCCAGGACCACACAGCTAGGAAATGTCTGAGGCCACATTTGAACCTAGAACCTTTCCTCTCTGGGCCTGGCTCTCTATTCACTGAGTCACCTTGTTGTTCCCAGTGACATTTTAATCTGGTTTGGGCTACATTCTTCTTTTTTCTTTTTTAAAAAATTTAAATTTAATTAAAAATTTTTTCCCATGGTTACATGATTCTTATTCTCTCCCTCCCCTCTCTACTCCACCCTCCCAGAGTTGACAAGCAGTTCCACTGGGTTTTACATATATAATCACTCAAAACCCATTTCCATATTATTCACTTTTGTAACAGAGCAATCTTTTAAAACCAAAACCCCAAATCATATACCCATATAAACAAGGGGCAAGTCATGTGTTTTCTACTCTCATAGTTCTTTCTCTAGATGTGGCTAGCATTCTTTCTCCCAAGTTTTGGGCTTCATTCAGGAGAGCTGCTGGCTGGTATTTAGCATCTCTACTTTAGAATATAGAATGGGGAGCTTGAAGGGACCTCAGAGACCATCCAATCGAACCTTCTTATTTTTACATATGAGAAGACTGAGACCCAGAGAAAGAATGGGCTTGCTCAAGTTCATTTTGTGAGTTAGTGGCAAAAAATAAATAAATATCTCCCCTCAGTAACATTTCAGCATTCCTGAAATTTCATCATTAGAGAGGCATTCATTTCCATGAAGGCATGGATCAACAATGGATCCATTACAGTTTGTAGGGGTAGAAAACACCAGAGGAAAAATGGTTTATGTCTAAAAGGTCCCCATCAAGGGTTCTAGGCATTTTAATCAGGAAGGTAACTCAGACATTGGTTTGAGCCTTATCTTTCCACCTTCCCTTCTATAGTTTCATCAAGGTGGGCCTTCCCGGCACTGATGCAAATCATAGCCCTTCTTTGGATTCTGTCCATCTAAGAGAGCCTATTTTGGGTCGATGCATTTAAAAAACTTCCCATATGATAGGCAAAAGAAAAACTTTATATATCATAGTAGAAAGGTTGAGGGTCTTGGAATTAGGAAAGATCTGAATTCTAATCCTTCTTCTGAAATATTGTGTTCCAACATAACCAATATGGAAGTATGTTTTGCATGATCATACACATACAACTTAGATCACATTGCTTATTGTCTCAGGAAGAGAGGAGGAGAGGAAGAACTGGGAACTCAAAAGTTTAGAAAATAAATGTTAAAAATGGTTATTACATGTAATTGGAAAAAAAGAAAAGAGATAAGAAAAGAGAGAAGAGAAGGAAAAGGAAAGTTGCATTCCCTCAGTTTTTACATGGGAGAATTGAAGCTGAGAGTGGTGAAGTTTGTCCAAGGTCACCCAATGAGCTGGGAACAGAGTCAGTCTTGTCTCCTGACTCCCTGGACATACAGTCTCTTCAGTATACCACGCTAGCTTTCCTCTTAAGGAACATGTTCCTGGGGCCCACTGCTGCCCTCGGGCACTGTAGTTACTAACAGGGGAATGATTCTCCCTGGGAATTTTGTACCCATGGAGTGTGGAACATTGCCTAAAATGTCAGCTTTTATTTTATTTTTTGCAATATTGAGAGGGTATGATTATTTTTTCTTCTTTTCTTCAAAAACATTTTTTTTTCCCAAAAGGAATGGTTTTCTGTAGGAGGAGGGAAGGAGAGGGAAATCTAGGTGATATACACACAAAATGAATCAATAAAAAAAAAATCTATTTTTAGAAAGGATTGTCCTTGTGGTGCAGCCAGGCTGGTCTGCTTGCTGACCCTGGAGCAGATATTTCTTCATTAATTTCCGATTCCATACTTTTGCTCCTTCCTGCTGTTTTCCAGCCTGGGGTGGTAGAGACAGAAGAGCTGCCTTTGAATCTTAACTCTGTCATTTACTAGCTCTGTGACTCTAGGCAGGCCCCTTCATTTCTGTGGACCTCTGTTTCCCCCTTTGTAAAATGGATTTTGTCATCTTTGCACAATCACTGTAAAGATGGTCACCCCCTTTGGGAGGAAAGCATTTTGTGGCTGTTCTTAGCATCATTATCAGGAGTGTTCTCCTTTGACAGTCAGACCCCCAGAAAATGCCACTTCTCCTTCTAGACTTCTTCTTTGGTGAAGCCTCCCTGACCGCTGAACTTCCCCAGCACTTCTGGTCTATACCTGGTAGTTGGCAGGAAGTCGATGCTGCCCAATATTTGTAATTATCTTTTTATGTCTCTTATCTCAGAGATAAACAGAGAAAGCCTGAGGGCCTGTCTTATCCTCCTTATCCTCCTCCTGATACTGAGCATGTAATAAAATCACAGACTTGCGGAGTGTCAGAGCAGGAAGGGATCAAGAGACCATCGAGGTTCATCACCTGGGGTCCATGGACCACCATCTAAGGCCCGTGGGGATAGATTTCAGGGAGTCCATGATCTCGAGTGGGGAAAAAATGACAGCTTTATTTTTATAGCCTCTAAATGACATTTAGCCTTTCCTTCAATATGATTTAAAAATAAACCAACCCCCGATTCTAAAAAATGTTTAAAAAAAACAACACAGAAAATGTCATTGGGAAATATTTAACAAAATAAATATAAACACAAAAAATGTCGATTAAAAATTTTTTAAATATTTTAATCTATTGTATGTCTGTATATTAATTAATTAATTAGCTTATTTATTTAAACCCTGATCTTCCATCTCAGAAGTATTGATTCCAAGGCAGAAGAGTGGTAAGGGCTAGGCAGTAGGTGACTTGCCCAGGGTTATACAGCTAGGAAGTGTCTGAGGTCAGATTTGAATCCAGGACCTCTTATCTCTGAGCCTGACTCTTAGTCCACTGAACCACCCCACTTGCCTCCAAGATAATATACTTTTAAAACCTGATTATAAGAAGGTGTTCATAGTTTCACCAGATTGCCAGAGGGGGCACAGGATGCAATAAAAAGCTTAAAAACTCATGATCTCATCCAACTTCCCCTCCTCATTTTACAGAGAGGGAAACTGAAGCTGAGGTGGAGACCAAAAGGGACCTTTGAGGTCACTCAAATCCATTCTCTTGTTTTATAGATGAAGAAATTAAGAGAATTGCTTGGAATAAAACAGGTAGTAAAAGGAGTGAACCGTCCGAGACAGAGAAATAGGAGGAGAAGCCAGGTCTTTGTCCTCATTCATTTAATGATCTTAAGCTCTGCTGCTTACTAGCTCTGTAACCCTGGGTAAGAGATCACCTCTCTGAGCCTCAGTTTCCACTTCTGTAAAATACGGGGTGGTAACCTACTTTATTAGGCTCATGGGAACATGAAATAACATAACTAATAGGAAAAAAAAAAGCTTTTTAAGGGTAGGTGGATGGGAAGGTGATCTTCTATTCATCATTTTTTTTTCTGATACCTTATGGTGTGAAGGTGACTGGGTTCTCAAAGGTTGTCAGTAAGCTAGAAAGGCTTTGAGTCAGTGCAAGCCCGATTGTTTATTTATTTTTGTTTGTTTTTAAACCCTTACCTACTTTCTGCCTTAGAACCAATATTGGTTCTAAGGCAGAAGAGTGCTAAGGGCTAGGCAATGGGGGTCAAGTGACTTGCCCAGGGCCACACAGCTAGGATGTGTCTGAGGCCAGATTTAAACCCAGAACCTCCCATCTCCAGGCAGTGTGAGCTTCTTTGTCAATCTGGGATTCTTACCTGATAGACCCCTGCCAGGAAGGTCAAGGCCGTGGCGATGCTAATGGCGTAACAGTCCTTCCCACATTCTGGACCCAGGCCCTCCTGCAGCAGGTCAGAAGCCAGGAAGGTCTCATTGCTGCTGTTCCTGCTGCCCGGGGAGCTGTCTTCATTCAGGTCAAACCCTGCCAGCTGTAATTCTCTGTCTACCACTTGCCCCACCATGAGGCAGAGCAGGCTGAAGATGCCCACGGACACGTGGCGGGAGGTGCCCATCAGGAAGTAGATGATGTTGGCAAAGAAGGACGTGTAGAGGCTGTAGATGGGCTTGAGCCCCGCCAGCAGGGAGTAGGCGATCGCCTGAGGGACCAGGATGACCCCAATGACGAGGCCAGACATGATGTCGCCCACCAGGTAGTCTCTGAAGCGGTACTTGGGAAGCCAGCCTATAACCGGGAAGAAGGCCAGCAGGGCATCCTTCAGCCTGCCAGGGCTCAGAGAGCAGTTCTTCTTCAGTTTGGCCTTTGCAGTCTCTAGCAGACTTTTCTGGGATGGAGCTTGTCTCTGGATGAGGATGGGAGGCTGCAGCCTGACATCTACTCTCTCTAGCTCAGCTTTCCCCTCCATCGTGGGAGCATTCAAGCTGTCTGGCGCTGTGCCTGCGGGAGAAAGAAGTGAGTGTTAGCTGCTGCCACCAGCATCTCCTCGGGAGTCCTCCAGCTCTTCCTTCCTAGACTCCCCAGCCCAGCAGGTCCCTTCCCCTCTTGTTCTTTCCTTCATTTATTTATTTATTCATTCATTCACTCACTCATTCATTCATTTGTTTATTTATTTTTGATGCAGGGGGAGAAGGTGGTGCTTCTTTAGATACTTAATTCCCTATCCTATCTTCTATCCCTAACCTAACATGAAGACCCACAGAGTCCTTCAAAGAATATCTCTGTAGTTACCTCCTAAGTGAAGTCTTTCCTGATGCCCACCTCCTGCCTTCTGGCTCCTGCCAATGGCGCTCTCTTAAATTTACATCAAATTACTCCATATGTAGGAACAGATGCAGAGAGAAATAAACAGAACCGGGGCAACTTTGCACCCAATAACAGCAATGTTGGACGATGATTATCTATGAAAACTTGGCTACTCTCCATGTGCAATGCTGTGATCTTGGACAGTCCTGAAGAACTTATGACGGAAAATGTTCTCCACCTCCAGAAAAAGAACTGTTGGAGTTGTCTTTCACGTCAATGTCTTAATGGTTTTATTTGGGGTTTTGGTTCTGTATGAGTGTGCTCTTACGACAATGACCAATATGGAAGTGGGTTTGGCGTGACCATAAAAATGAAAAAAGAAGAAAAAAACAAATTACTCTGTGTGCATACATACAACACACATCTATATATAGAATATAAAATAACAAATATAGAATATAATGTAATGATACATAATATAAAATAAAATAAAAATAAATATTAAAATCTAATATATACTATTTATATATATATGTGTGTGTGTGTGTCTGTGTGTGTGTATGTGTGTATGTATAAATATACTCTCATATAATATTCCTCCCTAATAGAGAGTAAACTTCTTAAGGATAGGAATTGCTTCTATTTTTAGATTTCGATTTCTAATGTTTGGGGCAGTGGCTAGCCCATAGTAGGTAATTTATGACTTTTTGTTGAATCAAATGAAATGCTCGCACCTGTTTATAGTTTATACAGTCCTCAGACATTTCTTATTAAAAGCTTGACAGTCACAAGTGTGGATGTGCCCATGGATACAAAAAAAGAAGACTCTATGTGAAAACACGCATTGCTTTTTTAAAAGCATAAGTCAAAGTTAACTTGGCAATCCCAACACTACCCTGTTTGTCTTCTGCCCTCTTGGGTTCCATACTATTTGTGCAACATTTCGAGAGTCACACACATACCACCAATAGATTTTTGTGTCACTTAAATTTCCAGATCGCAAGTCACTTTTGGACTTGGCCACTATTTGTGGTGATGCAGCGGATAGAGTGTGTGGAATGGAGTCAGGAAGACTCATCTTCCTGAGTTTAAATCCAGCCTCAGATACCTGCTAGCTGTGTGATCCTGGGCAAGTCACTTAACCCTGTTTGCCTCAGTTTCCTCATCTATAAAATGAACTGGAGAAGGAAATGACAAACCATTCCAATGTCTTTGCCAAGAAAAACCCCAGTAGGATCATGAAGAGTCGGACATGACTGAAACAACTGAAAAACAAGAAACGCAGTACCTGGCACATAGTAGGTGCATAATAAATTCTTCTTTACTGATTTTGAAAACTTCTTACCTTTATTTTAAGGTATGCTGTTTGGTAAGAAGTCCAAAGACCCTTACTTTATGCTCCCATCTAGGAACTCCTCATTTCTTTTCTTTTTTCTTCAACCCTTACCTTCTGTCTTAGAATTGATGTAATCAGTTCCAAGGCAAAGAGATTAGGCAATTAAAAAGGGTTAAGTGACTTGCCCAGGGTCTCACAGCTAGGAAGTGTCTGAGTTCTGTTTTGAACTCAGGACCTTCCATCCCAGGCCTGGTTCTCTGTCCACTGAACCACCTGGTTGCTCTGAACTCCTGGTTTCTGACCCAGCTTCTGCTGGAGGAGTCCAACTATTTTGGAAGAGCCCTCAGGCCCCCTGGACTGGCCCCTTACGCCCAACCCTGGAGTGTCAGAGGATCTCTCAGCACCGAGCCTTTAGGGAACCATGGCCCCAGCTCATGATTGTGATTCAGTGAGGGGGAGCATACTGTGGTTCTGTTGCTTCCTGGCTTTGTGACCTTGGGAAAATCATTTTCCCTCTCTGAGCTTTTGACTTCCTTATTTGCAAAATGGGGGTAATAACACCTATGGTGCTTTCCTCACAAGACTCTTAGAAGGAATGTGGCACCAAAGAGTTTAGATTTTAAGGGATCATTTAGTCTTGCCCCTTAATTTTACACACAATAACAATAACAATTGTGTAGTGATGTAGTTACACGAATTGCTTTTGGAGGGGGAGTATGTAATAATTATTATCTACATTTCACAGATGAAGGAACTGAAGCCCAGAAGGGGGACAGAAATTCCCCAGCATTGTACAGGGAAATAAGTTGCAGAGCTGGGATTTTAGCTTAGTTCCTCTGCTTTCAAATCCAGTGCTTTCCCTCCCTTTTTCTTTTTTCTCATTACATTACTTTAAGAGCTTTGTAAACCTTCATTTCTAAATGTTAGTGATTATTATTACTATCATAGAGACAGTCGGATTCAGAGCTGGAAGGGACTTTGGCGCAGATATCTAGTCCAACCCCCTTTTTGTGGCAGATGAGGACCTTGAGACCTAGAGAGGGGAAATGGGGGCGGGCGTCTAAGATCTCCCTGGAAGTAGGTGGGCTAGGAACCTCTCTGACTCCGGATCCAGTGCTTCTTCCCCTATTCATTTCCCAAGGTGCCAGGACATCCAAAGGAGGGCCTCCAGGAGTCGTGCTCTCAACACTACAAGTCCATCATTATTGAAAACCTCTCCTAGTGGCAAAGAGCTAGAAACCGAAGGGATGTCCATCAATTGGGGAATGGCCCAACATGGTGTAGATAGGATGGTAATGGAATACCATTGTGCCATAAGAAGAGACAAACAGGATGATCACAAAGAAACCCTGGAGAAGACTTTTATGACAGAAGTGTTTCAAAGTGAATAGAGCAGAACCGAGAGAACCAGATTCTAACAGCAATAAAACACAATCAAGCATCTATGAGTGACTTAGCTCTTCCCAGCAGTGCAAGGTTCCGGGGCAATGCCAAGGCACTGGGGACAAAAGAGGCAATCCGCTAGCACAGAAGAACAGATGGATGCAGATGAAAGCGTGCCATTCCTTACTTTATTTCCTTCATGAGTTTTTTCCTCATATGAGTGATATGTACCTGACAGCACACGTATAACCTAACGTCATATTATGAGGAGGGGAGGGAAGAGAAAACAGATCACAAAATGTCAGAAAGCAATTATTAAAAATTATATCTACAGATAATTGGGAAAAATACTATTTTTTTTAAAAAAGAGAAAAGTTTCCAGGTAGCTGCTGATCTCACAGTCTTCCCTCTGCAAGTACTTCCTAGCCTCTTCCTGATAGCCTGGTGTGTTTTCTCTTCTATTTCTTTTTAAAACCCCTATCTTCCATCTTAGAGTTAATACTGTATATTGATGGCAGAAGAGTGGTAAAGGCTAGGCCAGGGGGGTTAAGTGACTTGCCCACAATCACACAGCTAGGAAGTATCAGAAACTAGATTTAAACCAAGGATCTTGAACCTGGTTCTCACTCCATTGAACTACTTAGCTGCCCCCTTTAATTAAATTTTTTGGGGGGAAGGGAGAGAGAGAGAGAGAGAGAGAGAGAGAGAGAGAGAGAGAGAGAGAGAAAGAGAGAGAGAAGAATTTCTTAGCTAGTACCTTCCTGATCTTGTTATTACTATATAAACACCAAGTTGATGCCTTGTTGTGACTCACCACAAATCTACAGAGCTATCTCCCCAGAGGAACTCCCAGCATCCAAGGACATTAATTCCATGTAGACTGAGCACAGACTTAATTAGAGAGGATTTCTCTGCCAGCCAGTCTGCCTGCCTCTTACCATTGCAGTAATGTTTTCATTGGGATCAGGATTTTTCCTGATTCAGACTTTCAGAACCTAGTATAATTTATTGATGGGCTAGAGTCCTAGCCCAGGCCCTGCCATTTACTACTTAGGTGTCACTGGGCAAGCTCTTTCCCTTTCTAAAACTCTTTTTCCTTCTCTATAAAATTGGAGAAGTTGATATAGATTAAGGTTCTTCACCTTGAGACCATAGGCTTTTGTTTTAAAATATTTTGATAACTATTTAAATATAATCAATTTTCTTTGTGTTCTTATGTATCTTGTTATATGACTTTAAAAACATTAGTCCCAAAATGGATCCATAAGCATGAACAGATTATCAAAGAATCCGGGACACAGAAAAGGTGCAGAACCCCTGGCCCAGATCAACGTTTCATAAATCATTCTAGCTAAGAGATTCTTTGGAGCTGATATATTTATGGAATGGATCATTGCTGATTCATGGGCCCTTGGGTCATGGAACACCTAAAGAATAGCCACTAATAATTTGACATCTATGATATTGATATCCCAGATGTGTGTATTTGCTCCTATATCATTTAACATTTTTTCAATGACTTGGATTGGAAGCTTACAAAATTTTCAGATGCCACAAGGCTAGAAGAGAAAGTAAACTGTTGACTGACAGTTAAATTGTGGCTTCATGGAGTGTGAATGCAGACTGAAATATACTATGTTTCATTTTCTTTATTCATCTTTTTTTTTTATTGGGTCCTTGGTGGAAGAGTGGTAAGGGTGGGCAACGGGGGTCAAGTTTGCCCAGGGTCACACAGCTGGGAAGTGTCTGAGGTCACATTTGAACCTAGGACCTCCCGTCTCTAGGCCTGACTCTCAATCCAGCTGCCCCTATTCATCTTTTCTTAATTTGAGAATTCTTACACAAAACGACTAATATGGAAAACTGTTTTACAGGATTACAAGTGTAGAATCTATATCAAATTGCCTTCTGTTTCAAGAATGAGGGAGGGTAGCGAGGGAGGAAGAGTCAAAAGAAGGCAGAGAATTTGGAATTCAAAACTTAAAATTTTTTTTTACGTGTAACAGAGGAAAATAAAATATTAAAAAAGTAAATTGTAGGTTCACTGAGAGGAGGCATACTGTAGAATGAGCACTATTTCTAGAATTGGAGAACTTGAGTTCCATTCTCCCCTTGAGTGCTAACTATGTGACTCTTAAATCATTTGCCTCTCTAAATTATAATTTCCTCATCTATAAAATGAATGATCAGACTAGGTAGCCTGTGAGGCGCCTTCCAGCTCTAGGTCTAGATTTATTTAAAATCATTAGCAAGTATCATCTGCAATGGAGATATTAGAAGTCTTCCCAATAAGATCAGGAGTGAAGCAAGGATGCCCATTATCACCACTATTATTTAATGTACTAGAAAATGCTAGTGGTAGCAATTAGAGAAGAAAAAGAAATTGAGAGGATTAAAGTAGGCAATGAGGAGACCAAGCTGTCACTCTGTGCAGATGATGATGTGATGGTATATTTAGAGAATCCTAGAAAATCAACTAAAAGGCTAGTGGAAATAATAACTTTAGCAAAGTTTCAAGATACACAATAAACCCACATAAATCATCAGCATTTCTATATATTTCTAACACAACTCAGCAGCAAGACTTAGAAAGAGAAACTCCATTTAAAATCATTCTAGACAGTATAAAGTATTGGGAATTTATCTGCCAAGACAAACACAGGAATTAAATGGACACAACTACAAAACACTTTTCACACAAATAAAACTAGATCTAAACAATTGTAAAAACATTAATTGCTCATGGGTAGGAAAAGCTAATATAATAAAAATGACAATCCTACCCAAATTAATTGACTTCTTCAGTGCCATACCTATCAAGCTACCAAAAAACTATTTTATAGAATTAGAAGAAATAACCAAATTCATCTAGAAGAACAAAGGATCAAGAATTTCAATGGAACTAATAAAAAAAATGTGAAGGATGTAGGTCTGTGATTCTAAGATCCTCCGGTCTAGGCTGGGTGATCACTTGATGGGTACTTAGGGGAGGTTATTTTTTTTTAAGATACAAATTGTACTAGATAGCTACTTGAGTCCCTTCCAGTTCTAAGATGAAGTATTCACAAAATCAAAGAGGTATTTATGGGTCCCTCCACTAATAGACCTCACAGCCACTTTATGTCATAAGTCATGAGTTACTGTTAGAGAAAAAAAATTCCTCCCATCTTGGTCAAGTCTATGATTCTGTGATGAGTTTCTTCAAGCCAAGGCTGTTTGTAGGATTATAAAACCATAGATTTAAGATGACAAGGTCAGTTGATAAGAGTTATGCTCTTCAGTATACAGATGAGGGGATGGACCCAGAGAGGTTAAATGACTTACCCAAAGACCCACAATTTAATATATGACAGAAGCATGATTTAAGCCAAGTTTCCTCCTACTCCAAAGCCAGTTTTGTCTCCCCATACACATAGTAACACCATTCTTGTCCATCTGGGTAGGACCTTCCTTCTTGGAGCATATTCTCCACTGGAATAGCTCCTTATAGCTCAGAGCCACCTCCCCATTTTGGTGAGGCAGAGAACAAAAATAGAGATGGGGGTAAGGAGTGGCTATATGTCCTTGGGGAAGTCTCTTTCCTCCTCTAGTTTGGCATAAAGATAGACAGAGGTTTTATTTATTTTTACTTTTTTACTTTTTTAACTTCTTCAAATTTATTTTTATTTTTTTGATTGAAAAATTATATTTAATTGATTTATAATATAGACAGGTTTTTAAGAAATGAAGCAAAGCACATATTCATACAAATTCTTCAAGTAATAAATATTTTAATTTTTTAAATAAAAACATTTTCATGCATAGTAGGACATAAAAATATTGCCTATGAAACTTTTTCATACCATTTGCCTTTTAAAAGAAAGTATACAATAATTCTTTACATCATTTTCAAAACTATCTCTCTTAACTGTGCTTCTTTCTCTTTCCTTGTGCACATTAAAAAAAAAGTTTTAATGGCTCTCTTTTGGAGGATGCATTTAGTGCTAATCCTTCCTCTTCCTAACCTCCTCTGCCCAAATTAAAAACTGAGAAAGCCTTTTCTAACAAATAATCAAACAAAATGATTCTGTACTTGTGTTGCTGTCCAAAAATGTGTCTCTGCACTAAATGATAACTCTAGCCCAACTATCAATAATATAGAATTAGGGCTTAATCAGTGATACATGTAAAACCCAGTGGAATTGTCCGTTGGCTAAGCAGGGTTAGGGAGGTTTGGGGAGAGGGAAAGAACATGAAACATGTAAATATGGGAAAATATTCAAAATAAAAATAAAAATGAAAAAAATGTGTCTCTGTGTACCTTGTGTGTGTCTATCCCTTTCTGCCAGAGGGTGGCTGGGAAGCTCTCTTCCTCATACAAAGGTCCTCAGGAGACCTGGTTGATCATTACAGCGATCAGAGTTCTTACAGTTCGTACCCAAGAATTCTCTGAAATCATCCCCTCTTTTATCATTTCTTACGGTCTAATAATATTCTTTTATATATTCATATACCACAATTTGTGCAGCCATTTCCCAAATGATGGACAACCCCTTAGATTCCAGTTCTTTGTTTTTATTTTTTCCCCCTTTAAATCTTGTCTTCAGGATCAGGACCTTGTTTTGTTTACAATCTCCTCTTCCCTGGTATTATTTTCATCCTCTTTCTTAATGCCTCCTCCTCCACCGCCCATTCCAGCTTGTTTCCCTGTTGATTCTAATGTGTTTCTATACCAAACTGTTTGCACATGTGTGATTCTGTGTCTTTGTGTGTGTTCCTTCTTTCTTTCTCTGTTTCAGATAAAAGTGGGGTTCATCTGTATCCACCCTCCCAACTTTCTTCCTCCACATTTGTATAGTCAAATATGAGACAACTAGGTGGAACAGTGAATATAGTTTAAAACCAACCTCAGATACTTCCTAACTGTGTGATCCTAGACAAATCACTTAACCACTAGCTGCCTCAGTTTCTTCCTCTGTAAAATGAGGATAATAATAGCACTTAACTCTTGTAGTTGTTGTGAGGATAAACATGAGATATTTGTAAAAGTCTCACAAACCTTAAAGAGATATATAGATGCTAGCTATTATTACTATTATACTCATCTTCTAATGAACTCCAAGTATAAGAAAAAAAGCAATTTCCATTGCCTCATTCCTCCTTTCCACACAAGTTTATAAAGTTGTGTTATTAGTATAGTATAGAAAGCTCACCTTCAAAACAGAACCAATCTACTCTCCTCTGTTTTTCTTATTAATTCTCCCAATCTTAATTTAATTATAATTAATCTAAAATGTAAAATAATAAATAATGTAATAAATTAATTTAATTCCCCTCTTTTAAAGGCATTAAGGGCCCTTGTTTCTTCTTTCCCAATAGAATGTTAGCACACATCACACTGCCCCTTCTAATTTCTCAAAGTTGACCTTTCTAGATTTCTCCTGACTCTTGTGTTTATATTTCAAAATCCCAACTCATCTCTGGTCTTTTCATCAGAAAAGTTCTCTGTTAAAGGACTTGGAAACCCTCTGTTCCATTAAAAGTCCATTTCCTCCTCCTCTGTAGGCCTATTTTGAGTTTTGTAGGGAAAATTACGTTTAGTGGTAAGTCTTTTCTAAGCCTTTTAGAATATTATATTCTGAGATGTGAAGCTAAGCATAATTCCTTGGCATGTGAACTGCTTGTATCTAGTTAATTGTGGTATTTGTTTCTTTGAGGTGGAAGTTCTGGCTTTTGGTCATGACATTCCTGGGACTTTTCCTTTTGGGGTTCCTTTCAGGAGATGATTAGTGGATTCTTTCTTGACTTTTCTTTGTCCTTTGATTTGAATAGATCTGAACAGTTTTTGTATATGATTTCTTGAAGTACAGCATCTAGGTTTTCTTTTAATAAGCGTTTTCAAGGAGCCCTGTTTCTTGATACCAAACAGCTTACATTTTTTCTTTTTTTTCAATCTTTTAATTTTGTTTAAATATTTTTTAATATCTAAAGGAATCACTGATTTCTGTTTGGTCTATTCTAATTTTCAGGGAGTCTGTGACTTGAATAAGCTTTACTACTTGCTTTTCTAAGTTGCTTGTTCCCTTTCCTCCAATGTTTGTATTATTATTATTATTATTATTATTATTATTATTTTATCTCTTCCTTCATTTCTTCTAAGTCTTCATGTAGTCCTTTTAGAAAATCCATTTTTCCTTCACCGAGTCACTATTTATATTTGTTACTGAGTTATTTGCTCCTCCTGAGGGCAAAGGTTTCGGGAGACGATTAGGGCTACAAATAATGTTTGATAACAGTTGATAATTAATTGCCTTTGGTTTACTAATTTCTGGCTTTAGTTCCTGGGTTAAGTCTCTGTGCCAGAGCCACACTCTGCCTCCTGCTACACTTTTGAAAGAGGTAATTGGCCTTCTGTGATCTTGCCTTGGCTTCTCTGCATTTCTGGGCTGATCCTCACCTCCTAGGTTTGGGCCTTGCTCCCTGATCTTTGGTGTACAAAGTGCTTTATCTTCGGGGCACTCTCTGGGGTCTTAGGACAAAGTGAGAGAAACCATGGAGGCCCTGGATCTGGGCTATCTCCGTCTGAGTCCCTGGTAGCTGCCAGTCTCTAGGGCTTCCAACCTCCTCATCTCAGGGTTTCCTGATTCTCTGGCTTATTTGCCTGTGCTGGTCCTGGCTTAGTTGAAGATCTCCTTTCTTATTGCCTACATGCTTCTACCTAACCTTTTGTGCATTTCAGGGGTGGAAGAAGCCACTTACTGCAATTTCTCATGGGATTTCTTGATCATTATTCAGTCTGGTACAAATATTATGTTTTTACTAAAGTAGATGTGAGGGAGCCGGGTCATCTGCTTCTATTCAGGCAACCATTTTGGCTAAAAAGTCAGTATTATACATATTTTATTCAATTGTGATTTCAGAGTTAGCATCTTAGAAAGAGTTTTTCTCATGGAAGCCCTATTTACATTCACCAAGAACACCAAGGTTCTTCCTGAACCCTAGGAAATCGGAGACCTGGAAATCCCCAGAGTTCCTTCTAGCTCCAACATTCAGGAAGAACTTTGCTAAGTTTGAAAAAGAAAAATTCAGTCCAACACACAAGCACCCAACACCAGGGGACCATGCTCCCAGGTGGAAGTGTTTCCTTTAGACACAGTGCCAGCGATCCTGGTGCTTGGTTTGGTAGGGTAGGAAGATGAGCACATTGATTATGGGGGCATTGGAGAAGGGAAGACAAGTGCTGTGTGCAGTTCCAAAGGATGGTTCATCGCAACAGAGGAAATAGGGAAAGCTTCATGAAGACAGCAGCCATTGAGATGGATTTTCTTGGTTTGGTCAGAATTCAGCAGGCTAAGAGGGGGACAGAGAGGATTCTCTGCCTAGAGAACGGGCTGAGAAAAGTCACAGAGGTCAGAATTGATGGCTTCTCTTTAAAGGACCCAAAAGAATTGTCCAGTTTGTCTGGGGCTTAGAATCTGGGGAGGGGGAGTAGTATGAGATTAGTGTAAAGATTAAAATGAATATACAATAAGTATTATATTTTATAACATTTATTAATAATAACTAAAGTAAAAAAGCTAGCTAACCCAGCCCCGGTCGTGAGAGAAGAGAGAGAAATGGAGGAGTTACAGAACTATATAAACAATAACATAAAGACCCACATAAATGAAAAGGGGAAAAGGATTTGGGGATGAGGAAAGAATTCTGGGAGATTAAGTCCAAGATACAAAATTCTCTAACTCATACATTAGGCTAGAAAGACAGGGAGAGACCAAATGGTGTTTTTTTGTGGCTGATTTGATTAATTGCCTGATTAAAGAAGTTATTATAAATAAATTATTCATTGATTGAATGAATAAGTTAGTATGGAGATGTTATTATCTCCATAGGATAGATGAAGAAACTGAGGTTCAAAGATCAGAGGATTAGCGTGTCCAGATTTGTGCATAAAGAAGCTAATTCTTAAAGGGATGTTTCTCCACTAACACTCCTCTTGTAAAACTCGGTACAATTCCCAAATGCACAGGCAGAGTAAGGAGAGGGTTACAGGAATATTAGACTGGTAAATCATGGCAATGCCATAGGGAGAGCTGACTTAGATTTCAGTAAAGCTTTTGTCATAGGCTCTCTCGTGCTATTTTTGTAGAGAATATGAAAGGAGAGAAAATAAAGGTTCTTAATCCTTTTGTGTCCTGGGCCCCTTCGGCCGTCTAGAGAAGCCTGTGGACCCTTTCTCAGAATCGTGTTTAAATATTTAAAGGAAATGCTACATTTTCAGGTACAAGTTGGTCAAGATAAGGATGTAATAGTTTCCCATCCAGGTTCACAGAGTTCCTGAAATCTCTGTGTTGATCCCAAGTTAAGCATCCCTGTGTTACAGTTGAGGAGATTTTTTTGTCGTCATTATTGTTCAGTCATTTCAGTCATGTCTGACCCTTCATGACCCCATTTGGGGTTTTCTTGGCAAAGATGCTGGAGTGATTGCCATTTCCTGCGCCAGCTCATTTTACAGATGAGGAAACTGAGGCAAACAGGGTTAAGTGGCTTGCCCAGGGTCACATTGCTGGGAGGTGTCTGAGGAAAGATTTGAGGTCAGGAAGACGAGTCTTCCTGATTGGGGGGTCTGGGGCACTTTCTGCCAAATGCAGGAGATTTAGAACTGGTTAATGATCTGACTTGAGGAGGAAGGTAATCATTAATGGATTGATGCCACTTTGGAGGAAGGCCCCTCCCTAGAATGTTCCAGGGATCTCTCCTTGGCTTTATGTTGTCCGACATTTTGAATAACTTCAATAAAGACAACGGTAACATCTTATCGATTTGCAGATAACACTAAGCCAAGAGGATTAACCAATGAGTTGGATGACAGAGTCAGGATCCAAAAATCTCTTGGCTGCCTAGAACTTGGGGCTACTGTAATAAGAGGAAATTTCATATGGATAAATGTAAATGGGTAGGTAGGGGGCATGGCGGCTAGAGGACTGGGCAGGGAGTCAAGGTGACATTGTCATGAGTGCAAATCTGGCCTCAGACATTCATTAGCTAAGTGACCCTGGACAAGTCATGTAACCCTATTTGCCTCAGTTTCCTTATGTGTAAAGTGAACTGGAGAAGGAAATGACAAACTACTCCAATATCTTTGCCAAGAAAACCTCAAAATGGCGTCATGAAGAGTCAGACAAGACTGAAATGATCAAACAACAACAAAGGTTTATAGTTGGATTCAAAAAATCAGCTTCACAAGTATAATACTATAGAGAAGAGGGCCCGCTAGCTTTGTCTGGGAAAGATCTAGGTTTAATATGAGGCAAGAGTTTATCTTTCAACCAAAGAAGCTAATGTGATTCTAGACGGCATTGAGAATCTTGGTGGCCAGACTTCATTCATACAGAGGATTGTGTTCCATTCTGAGTGTCACAGTTTAGGACTATCACAACCTGGGAGAGATAGTGTGGTGAACCTGAGAGAGAGCTGGCTTTGGAGTCAGAAGTTCTGGGTTCAAGAAACAATAGGTCCTGGGTTCAAATCTAGCCTCAGACATTTTCTAGTTAGTCTGATTCTGGATAAGCCACTTGACCCCCATCATCTAGCCTTTACCATTCTTCTGCCTTGGAACCAATATACAGTACTGATTCCAAGAAGGAAGATAAGGGTTTAAAAAAAAAAAAATTCAAGCTGTCCCAAAGTGGAATGGGCTACTGTCTCAAGAAGTGATTCCTCTTCCTCCCCACTCCCAGCTTTTCTTGGGGTCTTCAAGGGAAGCCTGGATGACCTCTTATAAGAGACACTGTCAGAGGGAGTCCTGGCCAGGTACAACTGGTCTACGTGACCTCTAAGATCCTTCTGCTGTGAGATATCTCGGTTGAGCCCATACAAGCTTTGACGTCTCTGTCTCTGCATTCTCAGGGTCTGGAAGGCCGTGATGTCGGGGTCCTCACAGGAGTGAGCTTTGGAGAGTGAATGACAGAATACAGACAAGGGCAGACGGAGACATCTCTGAGGTCATGTCTCCTGAGGGCTTTCACGTGTGGTATGACCACACGGGAATGTTTGCCACGCTTGCTAATTCTCTGTCTGAGAGTGAAATATAATTAATGGAAATTAAATGGTCCACCCCTGCTAGTGTTTCTTCCTAGCACACCT
Source organism: Gracilinanus agilis (assembly GCF_016433145.1). Lineage (NCBI taxonomy): Eukaryota > Metazoa > Chordata > Mammalia > Didelphimorphia > Didelphidae > Gracilinanus > Gracilinanus agilis. The sequence continues at coordinate 226,112,223 of NC_058135.1, read as the reverse complement.
TCATCTGCTTTCAGAATAACCCATCCAGTCAGCCCATAAACCATTTTTATGTTGTTAGCCAGGCACCATGCTAAGCTCTGGTTTCCCCAGAATTGCGTGGCATGTGATAGCCTTTGGAGACAGCAGGAGAGGAGTGACCTTGCCCATGTGTCTGAGCTGGCCTGCCCCAGAGTGTAATGAAAACAGCCGTGACGATCTAGGGTTCTTCCCACTCCGCCATGAACAGAGCCCCTCACTCTCCTTTATTGATTGCCTTTCTATGGCTTCCAACAGCCTGACACCTCCCCCCTCCACCCATTCCACTCCATTCCTTCAATCTGGGGCTACAATCACCACATACCAGGGAAAAAGGATTTCATAATAATAATTCCCATTTCTTTAGTGTTTTTCTTTTTAAAACCTTACCATTCCGGGGGCAGCTGGGTAGCTCAGTGGATTGAGAGCCAGGCCTAGAGACAGGAGGTCCTAGGTTCAAATGCGGCCTCAGACACTTCCCAGCTGTGTGACCCTGGGCAAGTCACTTGACCCCCATTGCCTACCCTTGCCAATCTTCCACCTATAAAGTCAATACACAGAAGTTAAGGGTTTAAAATAAAAAGAAAAAAGAAAAAAAAAACCTTACCATTTCTCTTAGAATCAATACTAAGCATCTGTCCCAAGGCAGAAGAACTGTAAGGGCTAGGTAATTGGGGTTAAATGACTTTTCCAGGGTCACACAGCTAGGAAATATCTGAGGCTACAGTTGAACCCAGGACCTCCTATCTGTAGGCTTAAGTTTCTACTGAGCACCTAGCTGCCTCTCCCCCACCCCTTCCCTCTTTTTAAACCCTTACCTTCCATCTTAGAATCAATACTGTGTATTGGTTTTAAGGCAGAAGAGCTGTAAGGAATAGGCGATGGAGGGTTAAGTGACTTGCCCCAAGTCACACATCTAGCAAGTGTTTGAAGCTAGGACTTCTCCTCTCGAGTCCTATCCATCCACTGAACTACCTAGCTGTCCCTTCTTGAGTGTTTTAAGATTTACAAAGTGATTTCCTCACTGTAACCTTGTGAGGAAGGCTTTGCAAATATTGTCAGCAGCAGCAGCAGCAGCAGCATCACTATTACCATCATCATCATCATCATCACCACCATCACCACCATCATCATCATCATCATCGTCATCATCATCATCATCATCACCACCACCACCATCATCATCATCATCGTCATCATCATCATCATCATCACCACCACCACCATCATCATCATCATCGTCATCATCATCATCATCATCATCATCATCATCACCACCACCACCATCATCATCATCCATTTTACAGCCCCTGAGGCTCAGGGAGTCTGTGACTTCCCAGAATCTCCATTAGAAGGGACCTGGGGTTCTCCACCTTTCTGCATGTACCAGACCCCTCTGGCCTTCTGGTGATGCCTGCTCAGAATCACGTTTTTCAATGCATAAAGTAAAACTCGTACGATTACAGAGAAAATCAATCAATTCTGTGGGATTACAGTTTTGAAAATATTTTTCAAAAACTTCCCAGACGGGTCTCTGAAGACCTCTATGAGAAAGAACCCACCGTCTCCCGAGACAGCCCCACTCCCTTTTTGTCAGTCGATGAGCAAATACTTTTTTAAGGGCTAATTAAGATCTAGGGACTGTGCTAAGTGCTGAGGATACAAGAAAGCAAAACACCAAAAAAACAAAACCAAAAACCATTTTCTCAAGGAGCGTACATTCTAATGAGAGAGAAAACACACAAATAGCTCCAGCTCTCCTTCTATATACATACACATAGATGTAGATATACACACTTGGGTGTCTGAGGGTGATTTAAAAGGAAAGAAGGCATCAGGCATTAGGGGAACCAGAAAAGGCATCTTGCAGAAGTGGGGATCTGAGCTAAGTCTTATAAGAGGAAAAGGGAAGGTGACAAGGCAGGGCATTCCCGGTACAGTAGACTTCGTTGGAGCTCTTGTTGTTGGGAGGTTGCCCTTGTGCCAAGTCTAAGTTTCCTCTTTGCAACTTCCATGGATTACAATGAGGAAAATACTAGACTTTGAGTTAAATCACATTGATTCAGATCTCAGTCTGCCTCTGGGACTTTGGTTAAGTCATTGACCTCTTTGAGCCTCAGTCTTCTCATCTGTAAAATGAAGGATTTGAATGAGATGACCTTCAAGGTCCCTTCCAGCTCTAAATCAATGATTCAGTGGTCAATGGGGAGAGGACCAGAGATCACGATGTGCTATAATGGGGGGGGTGCTTAGACTGGAGAAAAGAGGCAAGAATGGGAGCAAGGAATGGGAAAGAGGTTCTCAGGGTAACACATGGTAGCTTTCTTTAAGTCCTTAAAAGGCTATCACGGAGGGGCAGCTAGGTGGGCACTTATTAGCTGTGCAACCTTGGGCAAGATACTTAAACTCATTTGCCTCAGTTTCTTCATCTGTCAAATGAGCTGGAGAAGGAAATGGCAAAGCACTCCAGTATCTTTGCCAAGAAAACCCCAAATGGAATCATGAAAAATCGACAGGACTGAACAGCAACAAGATAATCAATAAATACTTAAAGAAAAGAGGGAGCTTCCTGCCATGGGAGTCATTTAAGCAAAGGCCATATAACTTCTTGGGAATACACTGGGTGAGAGGTTGGACTAGATGACCTCCCGGGCCCTTCTGTCTCTTGAGACTCGATAATTGTAGATTATTGCGATTCCTTTGGATTTCTGCCTTATCCTTTTTTAAAATCCACATTTTCTGGGGAGAAGAGTATTTCTAAATATTTTGACAAGCATTTATTCATAATAATAATAATAATAATATTTATTATATTGAAACAAAGATCAGTGGCTTGAAACTATTCACCTTCGGCAGCATTAGTTTCTTAGTGCTTTCCACATGATAGCCAGGGAAAGTGTCTTTCCTTGTGTGAACTACAGGAACAAGACTGATTGTGAGAAAAACTCACGATGAGAATAGGTAATGTTTCTATCATCCTTCATTCATTTATTTATTTATTTGGCTATTTATTTATTTGTTTGTTTGTTTTTTTAACCCTTAATTTCTGTGTATTGGTTCCTAGGTGGAAGAGTGGTAATGGTGGGCAATGGGGGTCAAGTGACTTGCCCAGGGTCACACAGCTGGGAAGTGTCTGAGGTCATATTTGAACCTAGGACCTCCTGTCTCTAGGCCTGGCTCTCAATCCACTGAACTACCCAGCTGCCCCCTCTCAGAATGGTTTTAAATGATCTGTCCTAGGTTGTATGGCTTTAAGTGTTAGAGCCTCCTTGTTTAAGTAGAAAACTTAGGGAGGTCATGATTACTGTCTTCGAGTCATCTGGGGAAAGGTTTAAATTTGCTCTCTTTGGCCCCAAAAGGCAGAAATAGGAATAATGGTTGGCTACTGAGTGACTCTGCCAAGGTAGGAGTCAAGAAGACCTGAGAGGGAATCTGGCTTCAGATACTTAACTGTGTGACACTGAAGGAGTCTCTTAATCCATTTGCCTTAGTTTCCTCAGTTGTAAAATGGGAATGGTAACAGCTCCCTTTCTCTCAGGCTTTTTGTGAGGATCAAATGAGATAATATTTATAAATCACTTAGCCCAGTGCCTGGTACCATGTAGGTGCTTAATAAATGCTTTTTCCTTCTTCCTCCCTTCCCTTCCCTATCTTTTCCCTTTTAGCTTGATGTAACAAACTGAGCTCTCCCTAAAAAGAAGGGATTATTTCTTAGGAAAGTGAGTTTCATCAATGGCAGTATTCAATCAGAGGTTGAATGATCACTTGTTGGGTGTATTTGTGTACAGATCTGATGACCTAGATGTCCCTTGAGGTCCCTCCCGCCTCTGAACTGCTGTGATTTCCTGAGCAAAACCCAACATTATAAATGGTACAGCCCTACCACCTGACTGGGCAATGTTAGCCTAGAGCAGTGATTCCCAAAGTGGGTGCCACCACCCCCTGGTGGGTGCTGCAGCAATCCAGGGGGGACGGTGATGGCCACAGGTGCATTTATCTTTCCTATTAATTGCTATTAAAATTTAAAAAGGGGCAGCTGGGTAGCTCAGTGGATTGAGAGCCAGGCCTAGAGACAGGAGGTCCTAGGTTCAAAGCCGGCCTCAGACACTTCCCAGCTGTGTGACCCTGGGCAAGTCACTTGACCCCCATTGCCCACCCTTACCACTCTTCCACCAAGGAGCCAATACACAGAAGTTAAGGGTTTAAAATTTTTTTTTAATTAAAAAATTAATTTCCAGGGGACTAAGTAATATTTTTTCCAGAAAGGGGGCGGTAGGCCATCAAAGTTTGGGAACCCTAGCCTAGAGTTTAGACCACCTCTGCTTTTTAGGCTCGATTAGATTGTCCGCCTTTTTTGAAGTTCTCCCGAGTGGGAAGAAGTGACCCCGTCGTCTTGCAGGGAGGCAGGAGCAGAATGTATCCCGGCTCCACACACGCCTGTGTTCCTCCCATGTTTGCATGTGATAAGGAAAGCACACCCCCGAAGAGACCTGCCTGGGTGAGGAGAGCACGGGCAGGTTAAAGTTCTCTCCTCAGCTTTCAAAGGCTCGGAGGAGAAAGGGCATTTTATAAATTAGCCCATCGGGGACGGAAACAGTGCTGCTAAGGATCCCGTCCTTTAAAAACTCAAATCTGTGTGCATGTCCTCTTTTCTTCCTGCCCCGCCACTGGGACTGCCTGAAAGGTCCTATTCCTTATCCCGTGAGCAGCTCACCTGATGTTTCCATCTAGATCTCAGGAAGACAACGAACAATTTAGCATCTATTATGTACCGAGCACTTTACAAACATTAGATTACTTGGTCCTCATGACAACTCTAGGAGGGAGATTCTCATTTTAAAGTTGGGGAAACTGAGGCAGATAAAGGTTAGATAACTTTCCCAGGGTCAATGGGTAAGTGTTTGAAGCCAGAGTTGAAGCCTGGTCATGCTGATTCCGGATTCGGTGCTGTTCAGACCTTTGTTCAATTAAAAATCACAAAAGCAGAATAGTGAGGTAGGATGATGGTGTTACGAATAAAATTGATATAGATGGAGGAGAGAGTGCTGGGCTCGGAGTCGGAAGGGCCAGGGCCTTCACTAAACTCCAGTTGCCTTATTGTTCTTCTGCCTTGGAACCCATACTTAGTGTTGATTCTATGATGAAAGGGAAGGGTTAAAAAAAAAAGTGATGCAAGGGCAGCTAGATGGCACAGTGGATAGAGTACTGGGTCTGGAGTCCGAAGGACCTGGGTTCAAATGTGGCCTCAGCTACTTCTTGGCTGTGTGACCCTGGACAAGTCACTTAACCCTAATTGCCTAGCCTATCTTCTGTCTTAGAATTGATACTGAGCTAGGGAGTAAGGGTTTACAAAAAAAAAATCACAACAGCTTTTTAAATTTTTCTTGTGTTGTAGGATGGGAATGGACGACATAGCCCACATTGTCAAAATATTTTGCATGATTTCACCATAACATATATCTTTTTGCTTTCCTTTTCAATGGCCCAGGGAGGTGTTATGAGAGGGAGAGAACTTGTCATTCAAAATAAAAAAAGGATGCTAAAACACCAATCACAGTCTCTCCTCTCTCCCTGAATGAGAGGAATCCACCTTATCCTACATGCAAGCAGCAGAAAAATGTATTTAGGTTTTTTCTTCATTAGCAATATAAAATACTGGGTTCCATGTTCTAGAAATCCCTCAATATTCCTCATTTATAATGTGTTTGGGGATAATTCCACGTCCATCTAGCACTGCATCTTCTTTTTTAAACCCTTACCTTCTGCCTTAGAATCCATACCAAACAAAAGTTCTAGGACAGAAGAGCAGTAAGGGCTAGGCAATCAGGGAGAAATGACTTGCCCAGGGTCACAGCTAGGAAGTATCTGAGATCAGATTTGAACCCAGGACTTTCCATCTCCAGACCTGGTGCTCTATCCACAGAGGTACCCAGCTGCCCCCTACCACAGTTTCTTAATAAGTTATAACTTAAAGTAGTTACAATGGAGGGGAGGAAGGTCAGGGATGGGGGGAGATATTTTTCTGATCAATACTTCCCAATTCTTAGTTTGATTTGCAGCATCTAACCTTTAATTGAAATAATTCTATGCTTTTAATTTTTTTTGGTTTGGCACCATTTAAAACAGGCAAAAGGAATATGCCAAGGTCAGGAAGGTAGGGTGGAATCAAAGACAAGAGGGAGAGGAATGTCTATCTCCCGTGGGCACCAGAAGAGGCAACGGGACCCGTAGGGCTCAGCCACATTCCCCTTGGATGTCAGGAATCCTCCAGTTCAGCTGTCCACTTCCATTTTACAGATGTGGAAACTCAATCTCGGCTGATAAATTAAGCCATTTGCCCCCAGAGATAATAAATAGGACAGAGATTTGAACCTCGACCTTTTGACTCCAAATCCAGTTGTTTTCCCCCGCTTTCTGCTCTTCCACCTCTTTTACTGATCTCCCTTTAAAAAATGAAGGGAAAAAACCCAGCGAGTGAGTTCTTCTTACCTCTATGGAGCCAGGTGAGAAGGAAGGGCTCAAGTTCTCTCCTGCGTTAGCACCTCAGAGATGGAGAGAAGGAAGGACCGATGGCAGCACCTTGGGGAGCGAGGCTCTGGGTAGGAGGACTTGGGGCATCCTCCTGCACCAGCCACCAAAGGGCCCCCGACCCTTCAGACCATGCCAGCGCCGGGGGACCAGTGGAGCCCCTCCCTGCTCCTAACGAGGCACCCAATGGCCACCCGGCTTGACTGTTCAATTATTTACCCCAAAGGTTGCTGAGTCATATGTTTTGCAGAGGCAAGTGTTACCTCAGAGGGTAATCTGGTGGGTTGTCCTGTAATCAGAGCCTCACAAATAACCAGGGCTCTTTGGCATCTGGAGAGAATAACGAACTTATTTCACATGATAAGGAACTTGGAGGAGTGTGCCAGTGGGGCCATTTTTTACTAAAGGGCCTTTTTCGGTTTCTAGAATGGAACCTGTGGAATTGAACTGAACTTTGTGGGTAGCGAGGGAGCCCCATTTTGGGCCCAGCCCTGAGTAGGGGAAGACCTGGGTTCTGTTTCTGTCTTCAGGGAGCTCACAGTCTATGGGAGACAGAAGAAGAGCAGACAATCCGGGAGGAGTCCTGGGGTCAGTCTGTCCAGGAGGCCAACGTGGGAAGAGCCCTGGGAGCCAGGACGCCTAGCTTCTCGCCTTTGTCATGCAAGTGACCCGTGTGATCTTGGACAGAGCCAAGGGGTTCAAAATTAAAAAAGGAATGTTAGAAAGAGTCAGTCATAGCAGCCCCTCTCTCTGGGACGGAGAGGAATCCACCTCGTCCTGCATGCAAGCAGGAGAAAAACATAATTAGGTTTTTTCTTCATTACTAATATAAAACTAGGGGACCAACCTGGGCTTGGACCCAGGACACCTACGCTTATTTTAGTTTTTGCTTTTATTTTTTAAATTCTGCTCTATTTTCATTTCATTTTTACTTTTCCTCTATTTTTAAATTTTTAAATATTCTTCCATGTTTCCATGATTCATTTTCTTTCCCTCCCCTTTCCCCCTCCCAGAGCTGATAAGCAATTCCACTGGCTTATACAAGTGTTATCACTTGTTGCCAGGACACTCATTTAGAGGGCAAAATACAAACGAACAATTAGCGAGCACATCATTAGGAAAAATAATGAATTAAAATAGGAAGTCACTAGAGGTGACTATTGAATTACACCCATAGGTGAGCCCCACTAGCAAAGGATCTTTCTGACCTTTCAGGGCCTCTCCTTAATGTCCAGGCTTCAGTTTGCTCAACAAAGATTAGGGTGACTGAGCTGAAGGTAGAGCTTCCTCTGAACTCAGAGCCCTTTACCCTCCCGCCTTGGAGGGGAGTTAGGGATGTGGGACTCTGATCGGCTGCCTGGGACTCCTTGGCCAAGTCAGCTGGGAGTGGGGCCACAGCCCAGGGAGACAGGAGACAAATGGAACTTTCTCTGGTTCAAGAACCAGTTTCTGATCCCCATTCTTCTTGGAGACTGAAGCCTCCTCTAGAAATACATCCGTGTGTGGTTCTGCCGCCCTACTGTCTCATCGTTCATGCCCTGGTCAGCTTTTCCTCCACTGCAGGCTAGTGTCACGGAAAGAGCCTTGGTTTTGGAGTCAGAAGTCATGGGTGGCAGCTAGAATTGGAATCAGGAAGAACTGGGTTCAAATCCCACTTCAGACATTGACTTACCTATACTGACTGGAGGCGAGTCCCTTACTGTCTTTGGACCTAATTTTATTCATCGATAAAGTGAGGGTTAAATGGGTTTGATGACCTCCAAGGTCCCTTCCAATACTAAATCTATGATGCTACAAATTCTAATGATTGTTATATATGTGACCCTGGATAAGTCACTTAACCCCAATTTCCTCATCTGTAAAATGGGTTTAATGATACTTGCCCTCACAACTTCAGGATTATTGTAAAGAAAATACTTTATAAACCTTGCAACACTGGAGAAATAGAACAGCTATTATTATTGTTATTGTTATTATTGCTATTGTTATTATTATTATTACTCAAGGTTCTATAGCTATTAAGTGTCAGGGTTGGGATTTGAACTCTGGTCTTCTGATTCTAAATCCAGGACTGTTTCTCCAATACTATGGCTTTTTCTCCTTTGTACTGGCTCTAACTTTCCAATGTTCTTCCTAGAAGTAGAATGACATCATAGATGATATTTCTTTATTAAGATTTATTAAATCATTAAAATTAAGATTTATTCAGATTAAGATGATGTTTCTTTATTAAGATTCTTTTATTAAGCCAGGGATTAAGCTAGGTGACTCAGCGGATTGAAAGCCAGGTCTAGAGACGGGAGGTTCTGGGTTCAAATCTAATCTCAGACACTTTCTAGCTATGTGTCCCTGGGCAAATCACTTAACCCCAATTGCCTAGCCTTTACTGAGCAGAAGCTTTGGAACCAATTCACAGTATTGGTTCTAAGATGAAAGACGAGGGTTTAAAAACATTTTTTTTTTTTTGCTAAGCCCTCCAAGTCTCTTATCTCACTGGATTCTCACAGCAGCTCTTATGAAGTCGGCACTATCGTTTTATTATCTCCATTCTACAGATGAGGAAATAAGCCAAGAGAGGTTGTGACCTGTTGGATCATTGGAGTCGGAAGGGACCTCTGAAGTCTAGTTCAAATACACATTTTACTGATGAGGAAACTAGAAGCCTCCAGAGGTCAGTTGTCACATAGAAAGCAAATAGTTGAGTCTGAATTTGAACCTCTGTTGTCTTGACCCCAAATCCAGCACTCATTCTACTCATTGCACTGTTCTGCCTTCCCATTCTCTTGATCAGGGTCACAGCTAATAAATACCGAAGGCCAAATAGCCCCAGATTTTTCTGTTTCTTAATTTTAAGTGATTTGGGAGCTTTAGGCAGCTGGAGCAAGTTCCTTCTGGAAAAGTCCCACCATGTCAGGGTTGGACAAAAGGCCATCAGTCTCAGCCTGGATAGTTTAGGGGGTGCCTGGACAGTTTGGGGGGTGCCTGGATAGTTTGGGGGGTTGGTGGTCAGGCAGAAGGAGTAGGAAGATACTATGGCAGAGTCTAGCCTACGTTCAACATGGGACCTCGAAAACATAGGATGCTCAATAAACAATCATAGCCATGTCCCCTAGGGAGCTCCTGGTGTGGCAGGAGTAGAAAGTCTCTGAAGTAGGACATTTTGACATGAAATGGGAGCACTCTCGGATAGACAATTGAGCTGGCCTTCTTCTAGGTTGGCTATTTTTCCTTATTCAACTTCAATGTTCTCCCATTATTCTTCCAGGCATTTTACCCTCTAACCTCTCCTTCATGGGCAGCCTCAGGGGGTACATACAGCATGCCCTAGCCCTCCTATGCAGAGACTCAGACCCCATGGTACTTCCATCAGCCTTTCCTTCTCTCCATCTCCAAGCTTGCTAACTCAAGCTATAACTTTAGTCCTTTATTCCCCCTGTAGGGACAGCAGGTGGCAAAACGGACAGAACACCAGCCTCAGACACTTACTAGCTATGTGACCCTGGGCAAGTCACTACACCCAGTTTGCCTCAGTTTCCTCATTTATAAAATAAACTGGAGAAAGAAATGGCAAACTATACCAGTATCTCTGCCAAGAAGACTCCAAATGAAATCACAAAGAGTTGGACACAACTGAAAAACAACTGAATGACTATCCTTTACACCCTGCTAGAGGTATTGGATGCCAGAACTGAAAGCACCCTAAGAGACTAGCTAGTCCAACCCTCCTATTTTACATTTGGGGAAACTGGCCCCTCAAAGTGGAAAGGACTTAAGATCATATGATGAATCAATGGGAGAACTAGGACCAGGACCCCAGTCTCCCCGTTCATTGTTAGGTATTCTTCCCATTGGACCCACAGTCACTCTGTTTTGGTTTTACTGGACCCACAACAGAACCACTCTGTTCTGGGATAGAGATCGCTATGTCACAAACTCCTGCCAGCTGATGACTTTGCTCAAACCATTCCTCTGTTGGGAATGCCCCCTACTAGAGGAATGCCTCTCTGCCAACCAGTGGCCTTCACTTTTTTCAAGATCTGGATTAAAAATACTTCCTCCAAGAAAGCTCCTTTAACTAATCCAACCCACCTTGGCCCAGCCCCTCCTTACTTACATTTCATGACCTTGTGTCCATTTGAATTTGAGCCATGTCCTCTGTTCCCCTTTCCTACCCTTCCTTGATGATTGCTTCTCCTGGACAGTTATTTCAGGTAAAACCCCAACCTTGATTCATTCCCATCAGTCTCATTATCAAGCCAACTCTGCCCTGGTTCTTAGCTGGGGAGATGGGGCAGATGTCAGGCTACTTCCCTCGACACCTTTCTTGAGACTTTTACCTCTTTAGAGTGTCGGCTCTTCTTGAGGGCAAGGACTATCTTTGTTGTTCATAACTGTATCCCTCAAACTTAGCCAAGTGTTTGGCGAGCCAACAAGCATTTATTAACAAATCCAGGTACAGTAAGTGCTTGATAAAAGTGTTTTCATGCATTTTCTCAGCCTGCCTAGCATCCCATTTCAGGCTCATCTCCTGGCTCCTTCCTCCTTGTGCTTAAATCACCAGAGCCATCCTCCCACCCCCCCATCCAAATCGGAGACTCTCGATGTAGAAGGACTCCCAAAGCATTTGGTCCAAACTCCTCATTTTGCTGATGAGGAAACTAAGAGGGGTGGATGGGGGAAAGCTTGCTCACGGTCCCATGGGTAGTTAGTGGCAGAGCTGGAAATTGAATTCTGGTCTTTTTGCCCCCAAATTCATTGTACTTTGCAGGTAACCATAGATTTGCAAATTGAGTCTGATTCCCAGTAACATGTTTAAAAAACCTTCTTTAAAAACTCTCCAGCTCCTATCAAACTACTCAGTCTCACTATTGGGGTGATGAGTCCTCTCTTTTCCCCTAGAACCCTCTTCTTAGACTGTGAGATCTCTGAGGGCAGAGTCTGGGCCTGTTTTTCCTCTCTCTTCCCCAGACTATGAGCTCCAGGAAGGTAGGACCCTGATTGCTCCTCTGCACCCCCAGACCATGAGCCCCCTGCTCTTTTGTCTTCTCCCTATATTCTGATCTCCCTGAAGGCAGAGCCAGGAGCTGTTCCTCTCTTCCCAGCACGAGCATCCTGCATTGTAGGGATGGACACACAGGGTTTGGGGAGCAGGGGACTCAGTAAATCCTCTTCGGTTGTCAGTTGTCATTGAAATGAAATACTTCCAATCGATGAGGTCCTAGGTTATGTTTTCCATTGCGGGGAAGTGAGTCTCTTTGGGAGAGGAATTGTGGACTTAGTCAAGCCCAAATGTGTCACCGTCCAGTCAACAGCCCTGGGCTATAGTAAATAATACACTTATGTCTCTGAGAGCCATCTTTATTGACCACAGAAGACATTTCCTCACCTGTCAGGCAGGCGGGGAAAGCACACTCTGGCTCCAGGCCTGCAGCTACTGTATGAGTCAATAAAGGGACTCTTATCTGATCTCATTCACCTACAAGATTGAAGTGGAGTTTAGGGGAAGTCCAGCAGGCTCCTTAACCAGCTCCTTCTCTCAACCGTGGAAAGGGCAGAACTTAGAAGGCCCAAAAGAGCTTACTTGGTGGTAACAATGCCTCAGAGCAACGGGATGATGGCCTGTGCTAAGTCCTGTAAAGCCCACCAGCCCTCAGAGAAGCTGTGACACCTGGCCAGCCCAGGACAAAAAGCACCGGGATCTGGCAATCAGAAGGCCAGAGTTCAAGTCCGAGCTGTTCCAGCTCCCTCCCTGGACCTCAGTTTTCCCACCTGCTAATCCCCAACAAGGGGGTTAGCCTAGAGCAGTGGTGGCTCCCAAACTTTTTTTGCCTACCGCCCCCTTTCCAGAAAAAATATTACTTAGTGCCCTGGAAATTAATTTTTAAAAAATTTTAATATCAATTAATAGGAAAGATAAATGCACCTGTGGCCATTACCGCTCCCTAGATCGCTGCAACACCCACCAGGGGGCGGTAGTGCCCACTTTGGGAATCACTGGCCTAGAGGATCTCTAAGGTCTTTTTCTCATCCTGACTTCTAGAGGCACATGGCTGAAAGCAAAGACATACAGCATCATGGCAGAGGACACTGAGCCCAAGCCCCTCATTTTATAGGTGAAAGAAATAAAAACCCAAAGAGAAGAAATAAAAGGACTGGAAGTGCCCTTGAATGGCATCTCTTCCAACCTTTATCCCAATCCAGGATCCCTAGGACAGTCTCCTGGCAAGCAGTCATCCAGCTTCTGCTTGACTCTTCCAGGGAAGGGAAATCTCTAAGCTCTTCTCACCACTCCCACCCCCCAATCCCAGCCCACATCAGGGACACATCAGATCTCTCATTTATCTTCTCTTTCATCAGTTGAGATTGCATGAATTGAGTTCTCCTGGTAGTGTAAGAGCACCTTGTCATTCAAGGTCAGCCTCCTGGGAATCAGTTTTGACTTCTCTCTCTTATTCCTTTGACATATTTTGTTGACTTGATGGCAGCCCATTTCCTACCAGGAACTAGGAATTGACAGGCTCTTGTCCAGCAAACCTATATCTGAGCTAAAGGCTCCTACACCTCCAATCCCCTCCATATTCTCTGTGATCCAGTAACACTGGCTTTCTTGATATTCCTTGAACCAGACACTCCATCACCGGACCCCGGGCATTTGGTCTGGCTGTCTTTTGTGCCCAGAATACTCTCCCTCTTCGTTTCCTTCTCCCAGCTTCCTTCGAATCTCAGCGAAAGTCCTACCTTCTACAAGAAATTTCTCCTGATCCCCTTTAAGTCTAGTGCTTCCCTCTGAAACCATCTTCAAATTATCCTGCCTATATTCTGTTTGTACATAGTCATCTGCATGTCTCCCCCATTAGACAGTGAGCTCCTCAAGGACAGACTGTCTCTTGTCTCTTTCTATCTCTAGCCCTGGCAAACAGTAAGTGTTTAATAAATGACAAACTGACCGACTAATCCCAGTGTCTGGATAATGTCAGGAGTTTCTTGATTGAATACTGAGGCACTAGTCTATAGGACACTTGACTTGAAGTCAGAATATCTGAGTTCAAATTTCACCACACACATTTATTAGCTATTAGACCTTGGGCAATCATTGACTCTTTACATCCTTTTCCTCATCTCAGTGGCCTTTAAGGTCCCTTCCCCTTCTCAATCTCTGATTCTAGATGAATGGTGCTTCCATATTTCAGTGGTCAGTGATATCCTCAGTGTCCACCCCACCCCCCAAGGCAGATCCTAATCTCTCTCTGACCTGGTAGGAGGCATTTGTGAGTAGCTGTGGCACTGTGCAGCCCACCTGGAGAGGATTCTCTCGTAGCTGAGCTCAGCTAGGTTCTCGGACATCAGTATCATTAGACAACAGATGTGCATGCTACTGCGTAATAGATGTACTCAAAGGGTAGTACGCCTTCATAGGAAGGGGACTGGGTTTGGACTCAGATCACTGTGCTGCTACTACTACCTGTGCGACCCTGAGAAAGTGACTTCTGTCTGGGATTGTCTCTCAGCTCTAACCCTTTGATCCTGTCTGGCTTGGGAGGACTCCTCCGGGCTGGAACTACAGTACAAAGCTTTGGATGATGAGGCATCACACAGAAGAAGCTTAGAGGCCGTTGGGAAGAGTTCTGGACCCGTAGCCAGGGCAAATCCAACTTGAGACACTTACTATCTGTGTGTGACCCTATTCAAGTCACAGCTTCTGCTCGTGCCTCAGTTTCATCATTTGGATGATAGAAAGAATGGCATCTAATAAAATGGGATAATATTTGTACCTTAAAGTGTTTAATAATAATAATAATAATAAATGCTAGCTATTGCTAATATTGCTGGAGAAGGGAATAGCAAACCACTACAGTGTCTTTGCCAAGAAAACTCCATGGGAACATGAAGAAATGACTGACCAAGTACTATTTTAGGCTGTGATTAGGTATTGGAGGGGCAGCTAGATCGTGCAGTGAACAGAATTCCAGGTCTGGAGTCAAGAAGAACCAAGTTCAGATCTGGTCTCTGATACTTCCTAGCTATGGAACCCTGAGCACATCACTTAACCCTATTTGCCTTAGTTTCCTCAAATGAGCTGGAGAAGGAAATGGCAAACCACTCCCGTATCTTTGCCAAGAAAAATCTCCAATGAGGTCTAGAAGAGTCAGACACAACTGAGAAGGCATTGGAAGAGGGACATTAGTAGACAAATTAATAAAAATAATACTGTTTAAAAACTGTAAAGACAAACCACTTTGAAAGCAATGGCCGACCATTATTTCTGAGGAATCGTATGTTATAAATGTTATATAATGTATAATACTATAACTGTAGTGTTAATAACAAGTTGTAACATTATAAAATTATTATTATGTAACATGTAAATGTCATAAATGACTCGAAGTGTAGATAAAGACTTTTTTTTGGAAGATTCTTTAAACTATGCATGCTTGTAATTGGTTTTGTTTTCTTGCCTTCTCAATGTGGGGATGGAGGGAGGGAAAAAGGGAAGGAAGTAAAAGGTGAATCTGAAAATAAAATAAAAATTAAAAAGAATATAAATAAATAATAAAAATGTAGATTTTATTGAACTTCAAAAGATGAGAAAAGAATAAGATGATTATAATAAGAGGGAGAGGAACTTGACCTGTGATTTCAGTGGTACAGGAAACTCCTGGGTGAGGAAATTCCTTCTACTAATTCAAATGGCCACTTTCACTGCAGTTTATTGTCTTAGAAAGTTGTCTGGGCATGAATAAATCAAGTGACATGCCCAAGGTCAAACAGTCATTATGTGACTGAAGTGGAGCTTGAATCCTGAGTTTTCAGGTTTAAAGGCCAGCTCTCTCCAATAAACTTATCTCTCTCAGTGATGATAGTGATAACATAGTTACATTTTACATAGCAATTTGCAAAGCATTTTTCTGCTATTCATTTACTTTTGTAGCTATGTTCTTAACCTGGAGTGTCCTCAGAAAGGAGAGAGTGAGTTTGGTGCCAAAGAAAAATTCAGGCAAAGTACTAAGAGAAAATCAAAGAGGAAAAGATCATTTTCATCAAGGAAGAATTGGGTCAGAGGGGAGAGAGGCTGATGGGGAAGAAAAGAGTATGGTTCAAAGAATCCAACAAATATTTATTAAATCCCATAGGGAAAGAACTATGCTAGCTTCAGGGAATACAGGGAAGGAAGGAAGGAAGGAAGAAAGGAAGGAAGGAAGGAAGGAACAAAGGAATGAAGGAAGGAACAAAGGAACGAAAGAAGAGAGAAAGAGAGATGAACCAATGCTTGTCTCTTAGAGTATGCATTCTACTGAAGGTTGGGTTTCAATTCATGAAGGAGACTGTTCCTAAATGGACCCTTGGAAGAAAGTAGAAGAAAGGCAGAAGAAAGAATGAGAACCAGGGGTGACGTAGAGAGTAGTCCATTTTGGGTGGGATGAAAAGTACATTTTTTTTTTTAAACAGTTTTAGAAAACATGTTTTTAATGTTGTTTTTCGTGCTTTCTCATGGTGCGGAGGAGTTGTGAGGGAGAGGAGTTTCTTTGTTTAAGAAAAAATTTAGTTAAAAAAAGTATTTGAGAAGGAGTGGTTTGAGATAAAGCTGGAAAGGCAGATTATTGCCCAAACTATGTACTGTGGCATCAGGGAGTCAGTATACTCTACCTGTTTCTGGTAGATATGAATAACAGCTTGTTGGGAAGGTGATCCTGCAAAGTGAATGAGTTGGAAGGGAGACAATTAGGAGATCATTACATTAACCTAAAGGAGAGAAGCTGATAGCTTCTTCTTTGGTAGTGGTAGTGTGAATAGAGGAAGGGAGAGAGATTGTGAAGATAAGATCTACAAGAGTTGGCATTTGATTAGGAGCTGGAGAGGAAGGGGGAGAGAAAAGTCAGATATGACTGAAACTTGCAGTCTGCGTCTCTTGGAGGACATCAGTGCCTGTCAGAAATAGGGAAGTTGGGAGAGGGACATTTTAGTTCTCGATGTGTTGGATTTCAAGTTCTGGGAGAAAAATACAAATTCTTAGAAACAGGCATGAAACTCTGAGGGTGTGATGGGACTAGGGATGCAAGATTATTGAATCCCAAATTTGGAGATGGGAAGGGACCTTCAAAGTCATCTAGTCCAATCCTTTCATTTTCTAATTGGCGAAACTGAGGCTCAAAGAGGTTAAGGACCTTACTCATGGTTATCCAGGTGGTCAGTGGCAGAGCCCAGATTCGAATACCCAGTCATCCAAATCCATTAACCACATTTGGGAGTCAACTATAAAAAGGTAGTAATAGTAGCCGTGGGAGTGCATAATGTTACCAAGGTAGAGAATATAAATAGATGGGAAGACTTTGGACTGAAATTTGGGAGATTCCCAGGTTTAAGGAAGTAGGAGGAAGACTTAATGGCCAGGAGGAGGCCTATCTTTGAGAGAGAATTTTCATTAGAGTGATGGAAATGGGAGCCATCTGACTTCTTTTTATCAAAAGCCCATGTTAACTCTCAAACATTGCTTATTTTCAATCAATCAGAAACTCGAATTTTGTTCTCTTATAAATTTGATCGTGACATACTGTGTACCTAATCAGTTACACTGATAGATCACTCTGTTTTTAAGATTATTTTTAGAAGTTATTTTTATGAATAATAATTTATTAATGGAACTTCTTTTCATCAATCTCATATTATTTCTGCTTGGTGTTCCATAAACACTGTACCAGCCTTCATCCAAAAGCAGGAACATTTTAACTTGACCTCTGCCTTCACCTGGATCTCATCTCAAAATTCAGTCACTTTGTAATAATATTGGAAAGAACATTAGACTGGGTATCAGGAGATCTGAGTTCTAGAAACAGACTTGCTACTAATCTCACTGTGTGACTTTGGGCAAACCCTCTCTGGACCTCTGCAAGAGGATGGCATTGGATCTGATAATCTTTACTTATTTTAAACCCTTACCTTCTGTCTTAGAATCAATACTATGAATTGATTCCAAGGCAGGAGAGCAATAAGGGCTAGGAAATGGGTGTCAAGTGACTTGTTCAAGGTCACACAGCTAGGAAGTATCTGAGGCCAGATTTGAAACCAGAACCTCTCATCTCCGACCTGACTCTTTATCCATTGAGCCACCTAGCTGCCTTTAAGAGCTTTGAATCCTATGATCTTATAATTCTGTAAATGGCTGTATTTATAACCTCCCTTCTGTGCTTTTCCTTGGAGTGAGGATTTGGAGTCTGTCTCAGCATATCCAAAGCTCTGCTAACCTTGAGGATTAGCATAGTTCACCAGGTAACAAATATTAAGATTTGAGGGCTACTGAGAAGGTTCTCCAATTCTTCTCCCCTATTAGCCTGCCCCATTTCTTGAAAGTCTACCATTTGAGATGAATTCTTTTGGACCCTGAAGATGTTTTAGACTTCCAGTCTTTTATTAAAATACAGACAGCTCTGGAAAGGGGTAAGACTTAGAGCAATTATCAGTTGTTAAGACCTTAGTAGGGTAGAGGTTAGTTGATAGATAATTATGAACAGGATTCCCTGGGAATGGAACCTGGTGGGTAGGAAGGGGGAAAGGAGGGATATTGTACATACCAAAAACCAAATTTCACCAAATTTATCGCTTTGCCGAAGACTGGAGCTTGTTGCCTGGCTGCATGGGCTGTGGTTCACCTCGCCAGCTGAAAAGACCCTTACCACTTCCATGATTCTGATGGATCCAGTTATTACTGATGGCAATTTATTACCCAGCTCAGATGTGGAGAAAGTGGTTGGCCAACAGAGCCCAGACCATGAGCCGCCATGTTTATTTCATCTAAAGCTAGCCAGAGTCTCCATGGCCAAAGTCAAGTATTGAGATGCCGATACAGAAAAGTGTCCCTTTACCCTTCAGTGGGAGGGAGTCTTCCCAGGGTCCCTCTCTGTGGGTGCTGGTGATGGTGGTGTGTGAGTGAGAAATCAATTATCGGTATGAGAGGAAAGTTGGACTTTGCCAGGCAAAAGCAATGGTTGATGGCCTTTTGACCCAGGAACTTTGGAAAGGAAGATATCTGAAAACTGGGGCATCTAATTGCTCCCCCACCTTTTATAGCACCAGTTTGACAGGTAGAAGAGGCAGCTCCTGTGTCCACCCACAGTCCTTTGGCCCAGTAAACCGCTTCCACTTGGATCAATTTGCTGTATTCTCTTTAGAAATGTGTTTTTACCCCAGACTTTAAAATACCTCTTTCTGTACCAGCTTACCCCACTTTGCTAGAAAACGAATGCACTTTCTCTTCGGTGATATAGCAAAGAGAGAACAAAAAATGGGGATTGTCTCTCTCACTCTCCATAAAAAGCCAGAACAGGTGCATCTAGTGAGGATGGGGCTGTGGCACCCTGGGAGTATTTGGGGGAATGGAAATATGGAAGAATTCTGTCCAGAAAGCAAAGTTAAAACAGTCCCTAGGCCCTTCCACAGCTCAGCGGTGGGGACATCTCCTGGAGTCCAGAGCCGTTTGCCCAGGGCCTGGTAGGACCAGCCTTTAGCTTGGGGATAGCTGCCCATGTTGGGCTGGAGCCATAGCCACGTGGGGGATCATTCCCTGGAAAGCTGTGCCCAGCGGGGCTGACTGTCCTGGTAGAGAGCTCCTCCCGCTCTGTCTTTCCTCAGTGTCCTTTGATGGCTGAAAATACCCAACATCTTTTACTCAGGATCTAGTTCCTGATATTGGCCAAACATCTTTTGCTCAGGATCCAGGAGGAGATTTGCAGGGGACGAGCATGTGCATTCCCTGCTCACGGCCCTCTTTATGGTGCTAAAATACCCGGATTTGGCCCGCCTCCCCCAAAGAAAGAGAAGCAGGTGGGGCGGAGAGGAGCAGGAGATGAATCATTCCTGGAGAAGGGAAATTGCTTTTTCCTTTGCTGGTGAAAGGCAGCCCAGCACGGAGGCATCCTAGCTTAGTCGGCCTTTTATCCTCGCTTAAGAAACAAAGCCAAACCCAGCCACGAAGGACCGTGGGCCAGCCGGATGACAAAACTCACCTCTGCTCAGAGGGCCAACGATCTGGGGTCTGGCTCTCCCTCTCCATCTTTCTCGCCCACACGCCTGCGCAGGCCCTGTGCACACTGGCACACGCTCTCTCCCACGCTGCCCTGCCGAGAGACACTTACAGAAACAAGGAACAAGGGAGAAGAGGCCCTTCATTATCATGCAAGAGGGCCCAGGGAGGAGGAAGCCTCCCCCTTCCTCTCCCGAGGAAAGGCTGGCTGCCCTGGCATCTGTGAATCTGGAGTTGGACGCCTCGTCAATCAATTAATTAATTAATTAAGAATATTTTTCCCCAGCTGGCATTTTCAATCCTGCCTCAGCTATTTGTCACACACACACACACACACACACACACACACACACACACACACACACTCTCTCTCTCTCTCTCTCTCTTTCTCTCTCTCTCTTACATCTATATTTATTCATGTATTTATTTATTTTACAGATAAAAATTTTACATATAATATAGAAAAATATATACTAGATACAATTTTATCGTGTTATTAATATTGTATATTATAATAAATGTATTAACTATAACATCTTTAAACAGATGTTTATATATGCAACATCTAGAGTTGCATATACACATATAAATATCCACACATGCATCTGTGCACATGTCCTTCCCCTCCAAAGTGAGGGTGTTGGGCCAGATGATCTCCAAGGTCCATTCCAGCTCTAAACCTATTCTAACGACTTAGACTTAGAGAGGATGAATGGGATTTGTGTTTTGTTTCTGTTCTAGAATTACCCAGTAGAGGCAGCAGTGGACATTCCATTTGGTGTGTGTGTGTGTTGTTTTGTTTTTACTGTGTATTGTGTATCCAAGGCAGAAGAGCAACAAGGGGTAGGCAATGGGGGTTAAGTGACTTGCCCAGGGTCACCCAGCTAGGAAGTATCTGAAGGCAGATTTGAACCCTGGCTTGGCTCTCCATCCACTGAGCTAGCCCGCTGCCCCCTGCCCTTGGTTTTCTAAGGACTCGATGATCTGGAGTCCACAGAGACTAGATTCAAATCCCATCTCTGAAACTGACACTTGATATGGTCATGGGCAAGCCTCAGTTTCCTGATCTGTAAAAGGTGGGCAGTGGTACTCGCAGTGTGGGCCATCGTCTCTAAGGAGAGGGTAATGAAAGTGGGGTGAGTGGGGCTCTCCCAGGATGCCAACCTCCAGGAGATGTCTCTGGGCTTCTCACTGTCCCCTGTGATTCCCCAGGACACGCGGCACTGCTCCTGGTCGTCCCCCTTCTTCTCCAGGGTCCAGCTTTCCTCCTCCGCTCTCAGGGTCCGTGGCATCGTGGCTGCTGACCGCGCCTCGGGGGCTAGGGCTGGACTTTATAGGGGACAAGCAGGAGCTCTGTGGCCCGCACTTGACCAGGTACCAGAATTCCTAGTTCCACCTCCCTTCAAGGCCCCTCCCGGTTCCGGCCACTGCCCGCGCTGTAAGACAGAGCTTCTCGTTTCTGGGTCTGGGTCTTGGGCAGAGAGAAGCGTCTCTAGGCAGGGAGGGGAGGTCCAGCCTGGCTGCAGATGCCAGGGTCAGGATGGGATGGGACGGTAATACAGTGCTGTCTAAGTGCTGGCCTTTGGAGTTTGACCAAAGAGGATTTAATTTTTACCCCAAATGCAGGCAAAGTTTTGTTGCCTTTTCAGCAGCCTTGGAGAACCTTTGGTCATCCCAGGGAACAGGTGGAAAAACTGCTTGTTCATTCATTTAGCTTCAAATTTCTATTGAGCTTCCACGGCAGACAGGAGCCCTCCTCTCCACTCTCTTGTCGTTATCTCTCTTGTGGACCATCTAGACTCCGTCTGTCTCTCCCTCTCCAATCTGTCCTGCCTGCTCTGCTCTTCCCTAATATGTGAGCCTAAATTCACATTCAAAACCTCCGGTGAGTCACTGTTGCTAATACAGATAATCAAATTTGTCATTCTGTAGACCTTTAGAATTTGTAAAGATCTTTTCTCAGAGCTAGTCTTTTCTCTCCGTTCTACTGATGAGGAAACCAGGCTCAGAAGAATTGTTACAGGCTCACTCAGTCAGGAAGAATAAGAGGAGAGATCTGAATATAGGCTTTCCTGACTATTTATTCTGTTATTTTTAGTCCTATCAGACTCTTCATGACCCCTTTTGGGGTTTTGTTGGCAAAGATACTAGAGTGGTTGGTCATTTTTCTTCTCCAGCTCATTTTACAGATGAGGAAACTGAGGCAAATGAGGTTAAGTGACTTGCCCAGGGTCACACAGCTAGTTAATGTTTGAGACTGGATTTGAACTCAGGAAGACGAGTCTTCCTAACTCTAGGCCTATCCACTGTGCCCCCTGGCTGCCCTCCTGATTCCATGTCCACATGACATCCACTTACCTACTTTGACTTTGGCCTAACTTTCCAAGCCATTCTTCTAGTACTCTTTTTTCTTAAACTTTTACTTTCTATCTTAGAATCAATACTGTGTATTGGTTACGAGGTAGAAGAGCGACAAGGACTAGGCAATGAGGGTTAAGTAACTCGCCTGGAGTCCTACATCTAGGAAGTATTGAAGGCCACATTTGAACCCAGGACACCCCCATCCCCCCATCTTTGGACCTGGCTCTTAAACCACTGAGCTACCAGCTGCCCCCTTCATCTAGTCTCTTCATGTACCCTCCACCTTAGCCAAAGTGGGCTGCTCAATATTGTTTAAACATCTCCATTTCCTACCTCCTCATTTTTGTAGTTTAATTGCAGATTCCTTCACCTAACTCCTTTGTCTTTTTTTCTTCCTTAAAATCCTATCAGGCCCAGCTTAAACATTACTTCCTCTAAGCCTTCCCTGACCCTCCTCCTTATATCCCCCAAGCAGGAAATGATCTCTCCCTTCTTTGAGTCCTCAGAGAAAGTGTTTCTAGTTCCCTGTGTCCCTGATCATGGTGGGGAGAAGTTATAGAAACAACTTTAAACTTCAAGTAAAAAAGAAGAGAAAAAATCCCTTCTTAATGTTAACAAGGGCCCCAGCAGTAGATTGAGTTGCTTCATCTTCAAGTGGAGGTTGGTTGATCTCTGTAATTCTTTGTAGGGGAAATACCTGCTTAGATGTATCAGACTAAACGACCTCCTTTCTACTTGTGAGATTCTGTTTTATTTAGTCAGTTTTTAGAAAATTTTGACTTTTGACTTAGGAAAACTTCCTTTTTTTTTTTTAATAGCACTTCATTCTACAGTCATCTGAATCCTTTCTTCTTTTCAACCTTTGTAAAATACTCTAAATTCTCTTTGCCTTCTTCCTCTATCAAAATTTGCTTTCTGATGCAAAGGATCTGGCAAACTTATCGAGACTGAAAGTTACAAGTACCCGATAATGAATAAATGAAAGAATTGAATGAGTGTTGAAGTGCTTCCTGGGTTCAAAAGTGCTGAGCACAGGAGATACACAGAGAAAATGGAGATAATTTCTGCTGTCAAATAGCTCACATAGGGAGAATAGGGAGAAATAATGAACACAGAAATTTTTTTAGTAGCAAGTCAAGTAGGAAGTTCCCCTGAATCTCAGGATAGAGAAGTGGTAATGTATCTTCTTTGATGTCATTTCCATTATTAAAAACCATATCGATTTCTGAAGACCAATCATTTGATAGAGTCAAGGACTTTGGTGTCAATAACTTTCTTCAGGAGATCTTCCGTAGCTGCTTAATGAATTATCCTTCCTAGGGCAATTGGCATGTTATTATTGCTAATAATAAGAGTACTAAAATTTAACGTTTTAACCTTATTTGGGGTCAGAGACTCTGAGCTTGTGCCCCAACTCCAAAATTGATTAGCTATATATATGACCTTGGGTAAGTCAACCATGCCTCTTTGATCTTCAGATTCTTCCTCTATAAAATGGATAAAATGGTACTTGTATTATCTAGCTAACAGGATTATTATGGGGAAAGCACTCTAATACTTTTAGTGCTATAGAAATGGGGGTTAGTGATCCTGGACAAGTAATTTAACTCCCATTGTTTGGCCCTTATTTCTCTTCTGCCTTAGAATTAATACACAGTATTGATTCTAAGATGGAAGGAAGGGGTTAAAAATATGATTTATTCTAAGATACTTAAGATATCCACAATACAAATGGTAATTAAAGTACTTAAGATATTTAGGGTAATCAAGGGAAACAATGGGGTCAAACCCATTAAATTACTACATAAAGTGGTAACTAAGATACTTAAGATATCTATGATAGTTGAAATACCTAAGTTACATAAATGACTCAGGATACTTAAGGTATGGAAGATACTGAAGAACTTTATCACAATTAGGGCAATGAATAGGAGCATACATAGACAGAGAAGAGCGAGTAAGTTGAATATGATGGGATAATATTAAAAAAGCACAAAACAAGATCAAGGGATAAGAAAAAGGAATAAGCTAGAAAAAGAAAAGGAGAGAAAATTGGGTGTAAATAATCTCATATGAGGAGATGAGTAAGAATCAATACAGTGGAAGGGAAGATGGAAGGGTAGCAGACAATGCTTGAACTTTACTCTCATCAAAATTGTCACTAAGTGGGAATAACATCCATATGCAGTGAACTGTAGAAATCCATCTTAACCTATAGGGAAGCAGAAGAGAAGAGAGAATGAGAAAAATGGGGGATAGACGAAAAGTAAGGTGAACTTGGAGTGAACTGTTAGAAACAAAAATATTTCTAATTAGGGAAAGGCTTAAAGGAGAGAAAGAGAAGGATAAATGGGGAAAATAAGAGAGAGAGAAATATACAGTTAGTACTTATAACTGTGAATGTGAATGGGATGAACTCACCCATAAAACAAAAGAGGAGAGCAGAGTGGATTAAAAGCCAGAATCCCACAATAGGCTATCTACAAGAAACACATTTAAAGCAGGGAGAGACACACAGAGTAAAAGGGAAAGGATAGAATAGAATCTACTGTGCTTAAGCCAAAGTTAAAAAAGCAGCGGTAGCAATAATGATCTCAGACTGACTGTAATGGAATACTATTGCTCCATAAGAAATGACATATAAGATAATCACAAAAAAACATGGAAAGATTTTATATGAAGTGGTGAAAAGTAAAGTGAGCAGAAGTAGAAGAACACTACACAGTAACTTCAATAATGTATGGTGATCAACTGAATGATATTATCAGCAGTGTGAAGATCTAGGATAACTCCAAGGGACTCATGATGAAAAAGGCTATACATAGAATGAACTGATGGAATCTGAATGCAGATCAAAGCATGTCATTCTTTACTTTATTTTTTCCATGAATTTTTCTCTAGTGTAAGAGATATTTGTCTTCTTTCACAACATGACTAACATGGAAGTATGTATTGTATAATAACACATATACAATCTATATTATATTACCTTCCATCTTAGGGAAGGGGGAGAGATGGGAGAAGGGGAGAGAATATGAATGAAAAATGCCAGAAAACAATTATTGAAAATTGTACTGACATCATCTGGAAAAAAAAACTTTAAAAAAAAACAATGTGGGTTATTATTGTAAGGGATGGACAGTTAGATGGCTTGACAGATAGAGCACAAGATCTGGAGTCAAGAAGATCTGAATTCAAAACTGGCTTTAAACATCTCCTGTCTGTGTAACTTTGGACAAGTCTCTTGACCCTATTTGCCTCAATTCTTCATCTGTAAAATGGACTGGAAAAAGAATGACAAATCACTCCGATATCTTTGCCAAGAAAACTACAAATGGGACCCCAAAGAGTTGGACATCCCTGAAAACAACTGAACAATAACAGCATACAGGATGAATAAGAGGGGACTCATCTCTGGAAGAGATAAAGGAATGGCATTGATTCCAGACTTCTTAACTGGCCCATTGACTCTATGAAGGAGGGATAGAATGATTCATCTTGGGGAATGATTTCAGAGATCCTTGAAAGCTTCCAAAAACAACCTCTCAGGACACCTCTCCTGGTCTCTCTTTGTGCTTGATCTTACCCTACTAAGTCAGCCCTAGGGTTATATTTTCTAATTGTTATTGTTGTTGTTGTTCAGTTGGGTCAGATTCTTCATGACCCCACTTGGGGTTTTCTTAGCAAAGCTACTAGAGTAGCTTGCCATTTCTTTCCCTAACTCATTTTATAGATGAGGAAACTGAGTTAAACAGGGTTAAGTGACTTTCCCAGAGTTGCACAGTTAGGGTCTGGGGCCAGAATTGAATGCAGAAAGAGGAGTCTTCCTGATTTCAGGCCTGGCATTCTATCCACTACGCTACCTAGCTGCCCCTTTTTCTTATAAATATATATTCTTAATATACAAAACTGCTCTACTCTTCTCCCTTCCCTCCAAACTATTCTGTTCCTTTTGAATAATGTAAACCCTTACAGTGACATAAAACTCCATACCTTTGTGACTTTTGGGGGGCAGGGGAGGGGGAGAAATCAGTGTTTCTTGGCAAAGATATTGGGTTGGTTTGCTATTTCATTCTCCAGTTCATTTAACAGATGAGGAGACTGAGGCAAACAGGGTTAAGTGACTTTTCCATGGTCACACAGCTCAAAAGTGTCTGAGGCCAGATTTAAACATAGAACTTCCTGACTCCGGGTGCTCTGTCCACTGGACCACCTAGCTGTCCAACATATATATATATATATATATATAAAATCACTTCTAATTGGGAGATTGACTAAGCTATTCTCTTCTGTAAACTGGCCAGCAGGAGCTGCTCAAGTGTAGGGGACGTCTGGACTTTAAACTCATATTCCAATGAAATTATCTTTGGAAATACATCTATTTGGTTTCTGCACAAACAAAACTAGTGAAGTTTCAAACACAAGAAAATGAGTTAACTGGCCTGGGGGAAGCTCAGGAGCAAGTTTCTCTACAAAATGTGTCATATCCAAGATATATAAAGAATGGATACAAATCTAGAAGGCCAACAGCCATTCATGGCAACAGATTGGATATGGGAAGTGAGAGAGAGTGAGGAAGACTGGAGGATGACACCTTGGTTGTGAGCATAAAGGATTGGGACGGTGGTGATGGCTTCAGTAGTAACGGGGAGATTAAGAAGAGGGGAGTATTTGGGGGACAGACTTATTGATTGTGGCAGGGGGTAGTAATATCTGAATAAAATTGTATATTCAAAGAAAAAAATCAGTAAAACTTAAAAATAAAACTAGGTGGGGTTGAACTATCTTTTCTCTAGGGCCTCTTTTAGCTCTAAGTACTGTGATCTCTTTTTTTCCCTCTGACTTAAGTAAAGTAACTGGGCTGGGATTCAAACCTAAGCCTTTTGACTCCAAGTCCAGTGTTCCTTCCACAAACCCATATGGTAATAAATCAAGTTATGAAAGCAAGTATTTATTAAGTCTCTACAATGTTTCAGACATCGTGCTAAATGCTGATCTCTAACTTACTTTTCTGTAGGGCTTTATGGTCCCTAAAGGGCTTTTCCCATAATTACACTGCCAAATAGGTAATACCTCACATAATAATC
This sequence comes from Gracilinanus agilis, assembly GCF_016433145.1. Classification (NCBI taxonomy): domain Eukaryota; kingdom Metazoa; phylum Chordata; class Mammalia; order Didelphimorphia; family Didelphidae; genus Gracilinanus; species Gracilinanus agilis. Next base: position 226,085,217 of record NC_058135.1, on the reverse strand, counting down.
AATTAATAAGTGCTTTCTCATCATTTCTACCATTTTGTAGAGGAGGAAACAATGGCTCAATGGCCTTGTCCAAAATCACACAATTAGTGTGCGTTAGAGACTTCAGAAATCCATTTAACGTTCTAGTCCAGAACTTCTTCTAGTAACATCTTTGCCCTAGTCCAGGCCTTTTTACATTTAATGCCATCCCATTTGTCTGAAAATGCTGTAATCTCTCTTTCTCTAAGTCTCTCTAACCTTGAAATCATCTCTACAGTGTCACTGATGGGGGCCTTCGCTACAACTTTACCAATCTGGATAGATTTTTGGATCTTCTCTGGGAGAACCAACTCATTCCAGGTAAATAATCAGGAAACAATGTAGTCTTTAGAATTCCAATAAATTCTTAAAAAATTAAAAAATTCTGGTGAATCCTTTAGCACCAGTAATGGAGAGACAATTAGGAACCAAAAGGGACATGTAGGTCTAGTTCTGGTTCTTTCCCTTCTTAACTGTGGGATGGTATCACTTACCTCTCAAACATTTTCAATGACTTCCTTTTGCTTTCAAGATTAAAACCAAATTCTTTGTTCTGGCATTTAAGGTCTTCTACTATATAGCTCCATTCTATTTCTCCAGCCTTACTTTCTATGACTTCCTTTATGTAGACTCAGTTTCGACTCACCGAGGCTCCTTATTGTTCCCTGAACATGCCAGGCTCTCTCATTACTGACACTCCAAACCTATTTTCTATGCATCACCATTACAAATTCCCCTACCAATAGTCATCTCACTGGAGATTTCTAGTGATGAAAAATCCAGTAATCTCCAACCTGGACTTCTGGTTATGCCATTTTCCCTGCCTATGATGCTCTATTCCCTTCTGTTGATCTTGCCTGATTTCAGAATACAGTTCCCAGCCTACTTAGTCTAGACATTCTCAGCATCTTCCTTTCCCTGACTGATCCCTCCAGTTTCTGAACTCATATGACTGAAGGAGTGAATGAAGCCAGCCAGCCCATCAAGGGCAGACTGAGCCCCTATTGATCACCGGCCCTGACCGTCTGTCTGTGCCCCCATTAGTGGATCAGGCCATCTGTTCCCATTGGTGAAAGTTACCTTAAGGAGGCTAAAACGTATTGTCATGTGTTTAAGGATTTGAGTTGATGGGGAGTCCGTCTGGATACTTCACTGATTTTGAGGACAAGAAGCAGGTATATGAATGGAGAAACCTGGTCACTCTATTGGCCAAGAGATACATCGGTAAGTCTTGAAAGCCTCAAGTGTGGGGACCATATAGTCTTTATTATTTTCTTTATCTTCCTTTGTATATTCCTTCCTCTTTCTTCTCCCTTTCTCTTGTTTTTTTTTCCCATCATTTTCTCTCCTTTCCTCTCTTTTCCCTTCTCTTTCCTCTCTTCCCTCCTTATTTCTCCCCCTTTCTCCTGGGCTTCCTGTCCCTACCTCTCTTCCTTGCCTCCATCTCTACCTGTCTCTCTCTTCTCCTTTTTCTTTCTCTTTTCCCTATATTTCTAAAGGTCTGAAGTTTCCTTTTTTTTTATAGCAGATATTGATCTGTAATGACAAAAAAGTGCACTGAAAAAGTTTACCAAATAGTTTCCAAAATGTAAAAAAGAAAAAAAAAACAGGAAAAAAAACAACCTCTTCTATTCCAAATCAGACAACAAAAATTTGCATTGTTCATTGTAGCACTATTGGCAATAAAAATAGTTTGTGCATTTTTATGTGAAGATCCTTCTCTTATGTCGTTTGAAAAGATGAGCAAGGCCTATTTCCCTCATTTTACTTCCCTTTTCTGTTTTTGGAAGGCAGTTTCTTGCCAAGCTTAAATGCAAGACTATCTGACTGGTTTAGAAGAAAGATACAGCCACAACCTCTGGATGGTTTCTAGGGTTGTGTTATTTTGAGCTTCATTTTTCCAGAATGAGCAAAACACTGTCCAGTCTTTGTTACGATTGTAATAAATGTGTACTTTTACAAATTCCCCTACCAGTAATCCTCTAGCCTCTCCTTGGAGATCTCCTAGTGATGAAAAATTTAGCCTCTCTAAAGGTAGCTCACATTGCTCAGCCATTTAGCCAACTTAATCATATGTCATCTTCCAGGCACTATACTAAATCTTGGAGATATAAAGAAAGGCCCAAGACAGTCCCTGTCCTCAAAGAACTTACTGTCTATTGGGGAAACAAAATGCAAACAACTAAATAGAAACAAAATATTTACAAGATAAATTGGAGATAATCAACCAAGGGAAGACAGAAGCATTACAGGGGACCAGGAGAGGTTTCTTACAGAACTTTAGCTGATCCTTGAAGGAAGCTGGGGAAGGCAGGAGGTAGAGATGACTTGAGTTTTAATTGTTAGCAAGTTTTTTGCCCATTGAATCTAAATCTGCTTCTGTGACATCCCCTCCAATTCTCCTAGTTCTACCCTCCAAGGCCACAGCAAGGCAAGTACATTTATGATCACAGAGTCAGACCCCAAAGGCCATCAGGTCCAAACTTTTTATTGACAGATGAGGAAATTGACCCAAAGTGATTAAAGGACTTGCCCAAGGTCACATAAGTAAGAGGTGTCAAAGGCAAGATTTGAATCCCAGTCCTTGATCTCCAAAAGCAGTATGTTTTTCTCACCAATAACATACAAGTCAAATCCCTCTCCTGAATGGTAAATCTTCAGACCCTTAAAAGATAGTGATTGGGGGGGCAGCTGGGTAGCTCAGTGGATTGAGAGTCAGGCCTAGAGACAGGAGGTCCTAGGTTCAAATCCGGCCTCAGACACTTCCCAGCTGTGTGACCCTGGGCAAGTCACTTGACCCCCCCATTGCCCACCCTTACCACTCTTCTACCTATGAACCAATACACAGAAGTTAAGGGTTAAAAAAAAAAAAAGAAAAAAAAAAGATAGTGATTGTATGATGAGGACCTAGTGAGATATGGAACCCAAACAACCCTTACCTTCTATCTTAGAATCAATACTGTATATCAGTTCCAAGGCAGAGAGCAGTAAGAGCTAGACAATGGGAGCTAAATGACTTGCCCAGGGAAGTGTCTGAGGCCATTTTTGAACCCAGGACCTCCTGTCTCTAGGCTTGGCTCTCAATCCACTGATCCACCTCAATGCCCCAACAAAGTGACTTTAGTCAGGTCATTTTCCCTCCCTGTGCCTCCGTTTCTCCTCTGGAAATTATGGAAATTGAGGGGATCAAACTAGAGGGTCTTTCAAGATCCCTTCTCCACTCTGACATTCCCAGTTCTAAGGCCCCTCTTACCTCTGACATCCTTTATTCTATGTTCCAATATCTTTCCCAGCTCTGACATGCTATATTCTTTTTCCCCCCCTGTGTTTCAGACTAGGGGATCTCCAGGGATATTTAATAAATATTTAAAACTTACTTTTATAGTTGTTATGCCATTTTCTCCATTTCCATATTCAATATTTATATCTGTAAGCAGATAGTGACAAGCTTAGATCCATTTGCTCTCAGGAGCTGGGAAATGATACACCGGTGTTCTCCAGGGAAAGGAGTTTGAAGTTATCACAGTATTTGGGGGTGTTGTAGACCTCTTAGAATCCCTGGCGGTGGCAGAGCATGGGCCAGAGGCCATTGTGTGGAAGTATTCACCCTCAGTTCCTCTCTGGGAAGTCTGAGCCCACAGTAGTTGTGACTTCCCTCATTGTCTTGTTTGCAGAGAAATATGGATTAAGCCATGTTTCCAGATGGAATTTTGAGACTTGGAATGAACCTGATCATCACGACTTTGACAACGTGTCCATGACGATTCAAGGTATGTGAGCAATGGCAGAGGCATGACCAGAAGAGCAGGAGCAAGGTAGATGCTGTAGGTATAAGATGGGGCCCTTCCTACCACTTGGGGCAAATGCATTGAATTTCAGTATAAAGTTCTCAGCTTGAGATATAGAAAAATGGAGACACCATTGCATTGTTGGTAGCTCTGAGAACTAAGCTGCCATTTTGGAAAGCAATTTATTTATTCATTTATTTGTTTATTTTTTGACTTGAATCTTTTTATTTTTTTAGAAAATTTTTTCCATGGTTACATGATTCATGTTCTTGCTCTCCCCTTCCCCCACCAGCAGACACGCAATTTCCACTGGTTTCTTCATGTGTCATCAATCAAGACCTATTTCCATATTATTGATAATTGTTCTAGGGTGATTGTTTAGAGTCTACATCCCAAATCGTGTCTGCATCAACCCAAGTGTTCAAGCAGTTGTTTTTCTTCTGTGTTTCCACTCCTGTAGTTCTTCCTCTGAATGTGGGTAGAGGATTTTTTGGAGAGCAATTTAGAATTATATCTAGAGAGTTGTAAAATTGTGCATACAATACTGTTGCTGACTCTTTCCCAAGGGCATCAGGGGAAAAGGAAAAGAATCTATATGTTCCAAAATATTTATAACAAATATTTTTGTGGTGATAAAGAACTGGAAATTGAGAGGATGCCCATCAATTGGAGAATGGTTGAACAAATTGTGGTATATGATTGTGATGGAATACTCCTGTGCTGTAAGAAATAGTGAGCAGTCTAATTAAAAAAAAAAAACTTGGAAAGAACTACATGGGATAACAGATAGTGAAATGAGTAAAACCAAGAGAGCATTATATACAGCTACAGAATTAATACTTGAAGAATAGCTTGTGAATGTCACCTCCAAAGAATGAACTGAAAAATGAAAACATGAAAGACATACTCTTTATATATAGATGTGGGGAGGGAAGGGTAGAGATGCTTATAAATAAATTCTGTTAATAATAAAATAAAAGCCTAAAAAATTAAGTTCTCAGCTTGAGAGATTTGGGTCCTATTCCCAGATCTGCCTCTAATTTGCTATGTGGACTTGAGCAAATCCCTTTGTCATCTCTGGACTTTAATTTCTTTCTCTATAAAGTGAGATTAGAATAGGTAGGATGATCTCTAATCACAAAGTTCTTTCATATCAGTGCATTATTTCATCCTCACAATGGCCTTGTGGAGGTCCCCATTTAAGGGATCAGCAAGTTGAGGTTCAAAGGTTGCATGACTTGCCCAGAGTCACACAATTTAAGTAGCTTAGCAGAGGAATCTCATATCTTCCAGTCCACCATTCTTATGCCATCATTCTCTACCTTTGGTCTCTGCTTTTGAGGACTTTACAGTATGTTTGGGGAGTGGGAAGGGGATATAAGACACACGCCCAGGAAACTACAGTGAGAAAACAGTATAGAACAGTGGATAGTTGGGTGATAAAGGGTGTGATGTAGAACATAAGGGCTGTGGAAGGACAGAGAAGGAAGAGATCATTGTGGAATGGAGAAGCCTAGGAAGATTTTATGGAGGAAAGGAAATTTCCTGAAAGAGAAAAATAATATTTTACCCAAACTGTTCTAGAACAAATTGTTTATCAGTCAGTGTTTACTATGTTTTATGATGTTTATGGAAGTGTAAATGAATAAATAAGTAAATTGATGCATGCATGAATGAAAGAATGAATGGGTGGGTGAATGAGTGAATAAATAAATGATCGGTAATGGAATAAATGAATGAGACAACGGATGAAGAGATGAGTGAATGCTGCTTTTGAATGTAGGCTTTCTGAACTATTATGATGCCTGCTCAGAAGGCCTGAGGAGAGCCAACTTGAGGCTGAAGTTTGGAGGTCCTGCTGACTCCTTCCATCCATTCCCTAAGTCTCCCATTTGCTGGAACCTACTTGGTCACTGCTACAATGGGACAAACTTCTTCACTGGTGAGAAAGGTGTACGTCTGGATTATATCTCCTTACACAAGAAGGTGAGTGAATTCCAGATGGATCCCTCTGGGTGCTGCATTGGGGAGCAAATGAAAAAGGAGGTTTCTATCAGCTTTTCACACCCTAGTATGAATTAGAGCCTTGGCCACCATTGTTTCTATGCCTTTGCTTATACTGTCCTCTATGACTAGAACAGACTGTCCAGTCCCATCCATCTTCAGCCTTTAAAGTCACTCCCTTCAAGGCTCAAGGCAGGTGCTATGCCCTCAGACTCCCCGTGACTTCATACAAAATTAAGCTCCCTCACTTTCCTTTCTAACTAACTAGAAGAAAATAATGGGAAGGGAAGTGGCCAAACTCTCAAGAAAACAGAGATTCAGGAAACAGGGACGTGGTTCTTGGAAGGCAAGGGAAGCATGGGAAGGGGAAAAGCATTTATCAGCTGCTGTTCTGGTCCAGGCTCTGTGCTAAGTGCCTTTGCCTCATCTAAGACAAAGAAAGAGGAGAGCAGGAGGGAATCGCCAAGTCTGGTCTCCATTGCCTGAAAATGGCACAGCCATAATGGTTCCATGTTTCCTTTTCATGATTTGGTCACACAAACCCCATCCTATAGCATGGCACAAAGAATTTCCTGGCTGGCATGCTTTCTCCAAGCTCCCCTGGGTACTTTCCTTGGTCCCCAGATAGCTGCTAGTTGAGCTGGCTGCCTCTTCACACTTGCCAAAGTGTTGGCACTCTCCAGAAGGAATGATTTTTCCCATAGCTTTAGCTGTTCCCACCGTCCCTTGGGCTGACTTGTTAGTCAGAGTCAGCCATTGGGCCAGGAGAGTTCTCCAGGGCAATAAAGGATGGAATCACCAGTGATTTCTCTCTCTTGTCCATCTCTAGCATCCATATCTCCTTGGCAACCCAAAGGGATGCTACACATATCTCTCACTTCTCTTAGACTGTAACCTCCTTGAGGGAAGAAATACTGACCATCTCTTATCCTTATATCCTCAACCCTAGGCGCAAATCTTTGAACAGAGGAGGCACTTCATAATGTCTGGTGAAGTGAATGAGCCAACCCCTTGGCCAATGCCTGTGTAGTCTGATAACCTAACCTGGGATTCTTGCAGGGTGGGGGCAGCTCTATCTACATCCTAGAGCAGGAAAAGGAAGCTGTCCAGAAGATCCAGAGCCTGTTCCCCAATTTCACTCATGTCCCCATTTATAATGATGAGGCAGACCCGCTGGTCGGCTGGTCTCAGCCCCAGATCTGGAGAGCGGACGTGACCTATGCCTCAATGGTTGTAAAGGTAAGTCTCCTGCTTTCCAGCCTGTCTTTGACGAACCAAGTTCCTTCTCTAAAGCATTTCATGGATGTACATATATGTTCACTTTGACATTGTCAGCATTGGATGCTGAAAAATCTAGGTAAAAAGTACAAAGAAGGGAGGAGAGATAAGAAGGGAAGCACAGATGGGGAAGAAACAGAGAGGAGGGAGAGAGAGAAGAAGAGAGAGGGAAGGGACCAAACATTTATTAAGAACCTTCTCTTGCTAGGCACTGTACCAAGCACTTTACAAATATTAGATCTGCTCTTCACAGCAGCTCTAGGAAGTAGGTGCTATTATGATCCCCATTTTATAGTTGAGGAAACTGAGGCTGGCAGAGGCAAAGTGACTAGCCCAGGGTCACACAACTAGTAAGTGTCTGATGCCAGATTTCAGCTTGTCTTTTTGATGCCAGGCCAAGTACTCTGGCTACTCCTATGTTGACGGGGAGAAAGAGAGAGAAGAGAGGGAAGAGGAGAGACAGTGGGAAAGAGACAGTGAGATGAGGGAGAGAGATATAGCAAAAAGAGACAGAGAAGTGAGATTGGCAAAGGGGGTTAGAGAGATAAACAGGAAAAGGCTTTGAGCCTGGCATTTGTCCTGATTCTGTCTCTAACTAATATGACCTTGGGAGAGTTATTTTCCTCTTTCTGATCTTCAATCCCCCCTCCCCCCCTTGAAAATGAAGGGACTAGATAAGTGATCTCTGAGGTCTTTTCCAGCTCAAATGCTTTGTGCCTCTTTGGGGCTTGAGAGCAGGGATGGAAAGACTGGTGGGGTGCCCAGTGGCAAGTGGGGAGCTCCATCTGTACCAGAGTGCCCCTCCTTCTAGGTCATAGCCCAGCACCAGACCCTACTGCTGTCAGAACCCAACAACACCTTGAACTATAGCCTGCTGAGCAATGATAATGCCTTCCTGAGCTACTACCCACACCACTTTACCCAGAGGACACTGACTGCCCGCTTCCAGATGAACAATACCAAGCCACCCCATGTGCACCTAATCCGAAAACCGGTGCTCACTGCCATGGGGCTGCTGGCCCTGCTGGGTAAGGCCCATCCATCTGTGCAGATCTGGGTGTGAGAGACTCTCTCATCCTGGCAGCCTCTGTCTCCTGGCCCTGGGTCTGGTGGATTCCTTTTGGGTCTCTGTTCTGCCAATCTCACTTCTTTCTCTCTGGCTCCATCTTCTACCTCTCTGGCTCCTCCTTCAGTCTCTCTCTTCTTTGCCTCATCCCTTCCTTCTCATCTCTGCCTCTTCACTTTTGTCTCTCTTGCTTTTTCTCTGATTCTTTTCTTTTCTGTATCCTTTCCTTTGCTCTTTTTCTGCCTCCTATTTCTGTCTTTTCCCTTTTCTCATCTTCCTGCCCTTTGTTGTATCTCTTTCCTCTCCTGTCTATTTCTCTCCTTTTCTTTGCCTCTCAATTCTCTCTCCTTTTCTTCTCTGCCTTTATCTCTTTCTTCCTCTCTCTTTTTACCTGTTTCTGTCTTTCTCTGTCTTCCACATACATTCTTTTATTTCTCTTTCTCTACACTCTGTTCCCTACCTCTATCTCTTTTTGTTTTCCTTGGCTCTCTCCATCTCTGATGGGGGTCGAATAGGCTTTCCTTGGGTTGGGGATAGGGGTGAAAGAGGATCCAGCAATGACCATGCTTAGCCTGAAGGAATGAAATTCTTTTCTTTATGATTGATTCTTAAAATTTTTTTCTTCCCAATGACATGTAATAACAAATTTCCACACAAGTTTTCCTAAGTTATATGATTGAATTTATCTTCCTCCTCCCAGTGCTGGCAGGCCATTTGATCTGAGTTCTACATAAATTATCATGCAAAACATTTCCATGTCATTCATTTTTGTAAGTGAGTAATCTTATAGAACCCAAACCCCCAAACATAAATTCAAATAAACAAGTGAAAAAATCGAGTGCTTTCATCTGCATTCTGACTCCAACCATTCTTTCTCTAGAGATAGATAGTATTCTTTGTCCCAAGTCCCTCCGAACTGTCCTGCATCTATTCATTGCCAATAATAGCGAAGTCTATCACAGTTGATCATCCCACAGTATTGCTGTTGCTGTGTATAAGTTCTCCTGGTCCTGCTTATTTCACTCTGCATCAGTTCATGAAGGTCTTTCCAGCTCTTTCTGAAATCATCCTGTTTATCTGAAGGAATGAAACTCTAAAGGTGGAGAAAACGACAGGAGGAATGGTTTTCCTGGGCTCCCTCCTTCACACCCCATCGATTTGTGGCCTCTCATTCACAGGAGCGTCTACAATCCAGTCCTTAACACACAAGTGTTAGTCTGTTCTTCTGTACTTATAGGTGAAAATCAGCTGCGGGCAGAGGCTCACTGTGATGGGCTCCTGGTGGACAGCAATCACACAGTGGGAATACTGGCCAGCTCCCATTGGCCTGAGGAGCCATCTTCACCAGACAGCTGGCAGGCCACAGTGCTGGTGTATGCCAGTGATGACAATCGGACATCTGCCAACCTCAGCATGGTCACCATCCGGCTCAGCAATGTCCCACCAGCTTCAGGTGAGGGCCTGGGGCCAGAGAGGACTTGGGCAAGCTTCAAATTCCACTTTTGTCCTTCACTCTTTTCATGTTCAAAAACATTTGTAGGCGCCCATCACCTATAGGTAAGGGTGCCTTGACCTGACACTCAGCTCTGACATTTATTAGCCATGTGACCCTGGACAAGTCATTTGCCATCTTTGGGCCTCAATTTCTTTAAAGTGGGGATAATCTTTTCACTGCCTTCTTTACGGGTTAGTGATGACTAAAACTCTTTGTAATCTTTAAATTACTATTTATTAAGTCCTCCTAATTTCACTCCTGCAGCCTCATCTGAATTCTGTTCCAGTTCTAGTCTATGAATCTCTGATTCTAGTCCATCTCACCCTTGTCACTACCCCATATGAATCTTCTCCTCCAGCTTGGCTAGTCTCACATAAACTGCTTCCCACATACACCCATCCTTCTTTCTAAATCCTGTCCATCCATCAGGGCCTTCTCTAAGTCTCACCAATTTCAGGAACCCTACCTTCATTTCTTCAGCTTCTAGTGAGTGTGCTCCCTCCCTCTCTCTGTCTCTCTGTTTCTGTCTGTCTGTCTCTTTCCCTCTCTCTGTTTCTTTCTCTCTTCCTTCCTCTCTCTCTATCTTTCTGCCTCTTTGTCTCTGTCTCTCTCTTTCTCCCTGTGTCTCTCCCTCTCTCATCCTTTCTCTCTCGCCCTCTCTTTTCCTCTATATTAGTCTGTCTCTCTGTCTCTCCTCCTCTTCTCTCTGTCTCTCTCTTCACCTCTTCTCTCTCCCCCTCTTCTCTCTCTGTCTCTCTGTTTCTGTTTCTCTCTCTCATCCTTTCTCTCTTACCCTCTCTTATCCTCTGTCTCAGTCTCTGTCTTTCTGTCCTTTCTCTCTCTTCCTTTCTCTCTCTCACCCTCTCTCTGTCTGTCTCTGTCTTTGTCTCATATCTTTCTTCTTGGACTGCCTACAGCAATTTGAGGTACAGAATCGTGCCTTTGTTGTTCAGTCATTTCAATTGTATCCAACTCTTTGTGACTCCATTTGGGTTTCTTTAGTAAGGATAGTGGACTGGTTTGCTACTTCTTTCTCCAGTTCATTTAACAGACAAGGAAACTGAGGCAAACAGGGTTAAGTAACTTTCCCGGGGTCACACAATAGCTAGTAAGTGTCTGAGGCCAGATTTGAACTCAAGAAAATGAGTCTTCCTGACTCCAAGCCCACCACTCCTCTCCACTATACTGCCTAGCTGCCCCCCTACCGTAGTAACTCACCCTTTACCCAACTCAACCTCTTCCATTTATTGACTCTTCCGGGATCCATTTCTCTGCCTCTTTCCAGACCTTGTCTACATGATCTACTATATGGACAATAATCTCACCAGCCCTTACCTGGAGTGGAACAAACTTGGCTCACCTGTTTTCCCCACCATAAAGCAATTTCAGCAGATGAGAGAGACTGAGGTACAGCTGGAGAGATCGTGGAGGAAACAGGCCTGCTGAATGTTGAAAAGGGATGAAGTACCAACATGGGAATAAGGAGTGGCCAAAGGAGAAGGGAGAAGGGAGAAGGGAGGGCCCAGGCAATATTGGGAAAGCCAGGGCAAAGGTTCCTGGTTGAGGGATGGCCAAGAGGGATGTGAGGGATTCAGGGATAAAGGGAGAGACAAGGAAGCGTGAGAAGCAGGGACAGAATGGTCCCTGGGCTGGGGGATATGGCCAGAGGATGAAGGATTTACACTTGTCCTCAGTGAAATGAGCCATAGATTTAGAGTCTCTTCTCTCTGGGCCGAAGTTTCTCCTTCTATAAAATAAAAGGATTCTGCTTCATGTTTCCTAGGGGCCCTCCTGCTTCTGCCATGCTCCAAGCCTGCTCCATGCTTCTAAGTAATTGAAAATGCCGCCCACTTCTATATACGTGTCGTTTGATTCCTATGATCGAATTCCTGTGGTCATATTGTATTTCTGCAGGATGCTGTAGCCACAGGTCCATTTCCATTCCCTGAAAATGGCCAGCTGACCCTAAAGCGGGAGCTTCCAATACCCTCAATCCTTCTCCTTCATGTGTGTTCGAGGCCACGCCTGCCCCCGAACCAGGTATGGGGCTGGGGTTCCCTGCCCAAAGGGAAGACCTAAGGTACCGAAGACCCTTTTTTTCCTAGGCAACCATTAGGGTCTAATCACAGCCCACTCTGGTCAACAAATATAAGAGGCAATGAGCCAGATAGAAGAGGCTGAGGCTCTGGATTCAAATTCCAGTTTAGCTATTAGAAATTGAAGTGACCAGGCAAAGCTACCTCAGAAACCCCCTGAGAACTCAAAGGTTTGGGGAGGGGGCAGAATGGAAAAAGGCCCAGAGGTAAGAATGAGCCAAGTGGGGAAGTGTAAGGGGAGGAAAATGGGAAGGAACAGACCCTTCTGGGGCCAAGGGACCTTTTCAGTAGAGAAGTTTGAAGAAGGGGCAGGTTTAAGGTGAAAGGGGAGAGCTTTCATTTTGGCCATGTATCTTGAGACCCTAATGGGGAGGTCCAGCAGACAGCTGAAGCTAAGGACCTGGCATTCAAGCAAGAGTTTGGGGCAGGATATGGAGATCTGGGTCTCATCTGAAAAGAGATCATCCTTGAAGCCATGGGAATTGATGAAGGGAGAGAATGCCAAAAAAGAATAAAATAAGAGGGCCCAGGCCGAAGTCTTGAGAAAAAACCCACATATCAAGGCTGAAAAAATGGGTGAAGGACCAGCAAGGTAGCCTAACAAGGAGCATAAGGAGTGGAATGAGAATGGGAAGAGATCAGTGTCATGGAAGTCAAGGAGAATCTATATCAGTGATTCCCAAAGTGGGCTCCACCGCCCCCTGGTGGGTGCTGCAGTGATCCAGGGGGTTGGTGATGGCCACAGGTGCATTTATCTTTCCTATTAATTGCTATTAAAATTTTAAAAATTAATTTCTAGGGGGCTAAGTAATATTTTTTTTCTGGAAAGGGGGCGGTAGGCCAAAAAAGTTTGGGAACCACTGCTCTATATAGATGAGAAGGGGGAGGAAGACAGTATGGGAAGCAGAGGAAATGTGAAGAAGCATGAGGATTGGGGGCAGCTATGTGGCTCAGTGCATCGAGAGCCAGATCTAGAGACGGGAGGTCCTGGGTTCAGATCTGGCCTCAGACACTTCCTAGCTGTGTGACCCTGGGCAAGTCACTTAACCCCCATTGCCGCTCTTCTGCCTTGGAACCAATGCACAGTATTGATTCTAAGACAGAAGGTAAGGGGTTAAAAATAAAAATAAAAAAGAACGGTAGGATCAAGTAAGGTTTTTAAGAAAAGGGGAGATCTGGGCATTTCTGTCAACAACAGGCAGGGAGATCTAAGATCTCTTGAGCATTTGGACTCCAAATCCAGTCTTTCCAAGGGATTGGGATTCATTAGTGGTGAGCTGGCTACATTCTCACTGACAAAGGCTTCTTTCTCACCTTACCCCTGGATAGGTGAACAGCGTCCGAATCTTGCCTCTCACCAAAGGACAAATCACTCTGCTCTGGGACGACAGCTGTGTGAACTCCAAGTATGTATCTGAGGCCACGGGAACCCGAACCCCCTTGGGAATGTCGGATCTCAGGGCTAGGAGGGCCCTCTTTGAGTCCAAACACCTGATTTTACTTATTAGGAGTTTGAAGTCCAGCATCACGGACTTGCCATCATGATAGAGACATACTCTTTAGCCGTGGGAATAGCCAAGGGAGAATATCCTCAAAGAGGATGAATGCACCGACTCCTATTTTTAATCTTTCATCCCGAGATCTTAGCATGTCAGAGGGAGGGGGGACCTTAGAGATCACGTCTTCCAATTTTCCATTTTTACCAAGGAAGAACCTGAGACACAGAGAAAGGAAGGAGCTTGGCCAGGGCTGCACGGCTGCTTAGTAGCAAAGCCAAGAGCATTACCTCCACTGCTGTTTCTAGAGCAAATTTATGGTTCACAAATTGTGATTTCTTCACAACGGCCTTGTGAAGTGAGGAATCCTAATCTATACCGTTACCCTATTTTACAGAGTAGAAAATTGAGGCTCAGAAGCAAGAAGGAGGTAGCCCAGGGTCATTTAGCCAAAAAGTGTTGAGACAGACCCAACCAAGGATGTGCTGGAGCCGGCTCAAACCAATTCTAAGAGCTGATTTATACATTTTCAGTGTGAACATTTACATGTTGGAAGTTAGCAAATGCTGCAAACAGGCTTTGGTTTATTATTTTGTTGATTATCTAGATTCAAGAAAGTAATGAAAAAAAATATTGAAAGGGGACATCGAGGTGGCTGAGGGGATTGAGAACCAGACCTTGAGATGGGAGGTCCTGGGTTCAAATTTGACCCCAGGTTCTTCCTAGCTGTGTGACCCTGGGCAAGTCACTTAACCCTCTTCGTTTAGCCCTTACCGCTCTTCTGCCTTGAAACCGATACACGGTATTGATTGATTCTAAGACAGACGGTAAGGGTTTTTAAGAAAAAAAAGAAAAAAACATTAATAATGCAGATTAAATTTAAAAGTGTGTGTGTGTGTGCGTGTGTTTGTGTGTGTGTGTGTGTGTTTTTCAGAGAACCAGTTGTTAAAACATTTACTCTCACACTCCTGACCCAAACTCCTGTCTCTTGGCTTCTGGTCTTTCATCTAGAGTTCTCGGTGGAAAGAGATTTGGATTGGAAGCCAAAGAGATGGAGGTTCACATTCCATTAGAGTTTCAAATCATAGGACTGCCCTATAGATTGGCTAATAGATTTCAGACTTTAGACGTGCTGGACAGCTCATAGGATCAGGGGCTGAAAGGTACCTTAGAGAAGGTTTGGTGGGGTCCATCTTCCTCTCCACTTACAACTGGGCAATCAGAGCCCCAGGGAAGAGAACTGTCCCATCTACCTGTCTACCATCCTACAGCTATTAAGCATTTAAGTGTCCAAGCTGATGACTTGTTTCTTGGTTTTCTCTGGTTTACTCTGAGCCTCAGGTTCCTTGTCTGTGCAATGGGGCTAATGCTTCACTGTGCTGTTGAAAGGAGAGCGCTTTGTCATCTCCCGTAGGGGCAAGTCCACGGAGGGCTTGTGAGCCACAGCTTGATCTATGCTTTTCTTCTCCTTCTATGCTTTTTCTCTATATGCCCACAGTAAATCAACACCAGCCTTTTCTCCATCGGCTTCCTTTCAGTTTCTCGGCCAGTAAATCGACTTCCCCTCAGCTGTGTTTGGTCCTTACAACCTGGTAGAATTGGCCAGCCTCCCCCCTGAGCCCCCTCCTGCTTCCGTGCCCCAGCGCCCTTCTTTCTCTCTCCTACTGGTCAAGACACCAAAATCTGGTTCTTTGGTGTGCCAAATGGGGACTCCTTCTATTATACAACACCGCCCCCTTCTGTCCTATTTTATTGTCATTCCAGCGTTTTTTTGGTCGTATACCACTATTTTTGACTCCATTTTGGATTTGCCAAAGATACAGGAGTTGATTGGCCATTTCCTTCTCCAGGTCATTTTAGAGATGAGGAAACTAAGGCCAACAGGGTGAAGTGACTTGCTCAGGGTCACATAGCTAGTGAGTGTCTGAGGCCAGTTTTGAACTCAGGAAGATGAGTTTTCTTGACTCCAGGTCTTGCACTCTCTCCATTTTACCACCTACCAGCCCTGTGTTCCATAGCAAGTCAGTTACTGGAGCCCCAGCCAGGAATTTTGAGAAGGGAGGGAAGGTGACTCGTGGAGGTCATTCATGTAAGAACTGATGATTGAGCTAAGCATTGACTGAAGCTGGGGGGTGTTGTAGTGTTCCAGATGGGAGGCCAGTTTGGCAGGAATGAGAGTAGGTGAGGGGAAGTCATGTGAAATTAGTCTGAAGAGGGGGCAGCTGTGTGGCTTGGTAGATAGAGAGCCAGGCCTAAAGACTGAAGGTCCTAGGTTCAAATGTGCCCTCAGATACTTTCTAGTTGTGTGACTCTGGACAAGTCACTTAGCACCGGTTATCTAGCCCTTATCGCTCTTCTGCCTTGGAACCAATACCTATTATTGATCCTAAGATGGAAGGTGAGGGTTAAAAAAAAAGAGGTTGGATATCCAGTTGTTGGGATCTGTTCTTGTCCCAAAGAAGGGATTCTTGGTCAGGTATGGGACTTACTAAATGGTCTTAGGTGTGTTCTGACTTTGAGACTCTAAGCCTGACCCAAAGTGGAGGGTCTTGAGGCCCATAGTTATTCTCCCTCTGTCCCCCCAGGTGTCTGAAGACATATGAGGTTGAATTCTCCCAACATGGCCATATTTACAGAGGGATCAACAGGAAGGAGTCAACTTTCAATCTTTTTGTCTTTGCTCCAGGTAAGGCCTCAAGGCCCTGGGATGCCTTTTTGTCCCTTCCCCTCACACCATTCCCAGCCCAACCTTGTTATTCCTTCCCAGACTATTCCCTTTGCCCTCCCTTCCTCCCTCTCAAGACTTCTCACCACCACCTCAGCCCCTTTCTCTCTGAGGTTTTCTCTTTTCTTTTCTTTTCTTTTCTTTTCTTTTCTTTTCTGTTCTTCTCTTTTCTTTCCTCTCCTCTCCTTCTTTCTTTCTTTCTTTCTTTCTTTCTTTCTTTCTTTCTTTCTTTCTTTCTTTCTTTCTTTCTTTCTTTCTTTCTTTCTTTCTTTCTTTCTTTCT
>NC_058135.1:226046883-226064135 GCF_016433145.1 Gracilinanus agilis | reverse complement strand
ACAGAAAGAGAAAGAGAGAGAGAGAGAGAGAGAGAGAGAGAGAGAGAGAGAGAGAGAGAGAGAGAGAGAGAGAGAGAGAGAGAAAGGAGGGAGAAATGAATAAAAAAGAGGAGGCAGAGTAAAAGAAGAGTGACAAAGTAAGAGGGAGAGGAAAGATGGAGTGGAGGAAAGAAAAAAGGTGAGAGGGAGCGACAGAAAGGGAGGGAGAGAGATAGAGGGAAAGAGGGAGAAAGAGAGAGAAAGCGAGAGACAGACAGAGACAGGGAGGGAGTTGGGAGGGGAGGGAGAAAGAGAGAGAGAGAGAGAGACAGAGAACACTGAAAAATGGTGAAGGTGACTTCTCTGGTCACAATGACGTGCCCACGCAGCTACCAGGAGTGTGTGCCTGGCTGAGCTATGTTTGAATTGGTTTTGTTTCAAACAAATGCAGTGACTCCATAGTGGACAGATTCCAGGGCTTTACAGGTGCCTGTGCTATAAGGAGTAGGTTTTCCATCCTCTCCCTTCCAGATGTTCCAGCAAACAGCCCTAAGTATCTTGAATAACCCAGTCTAGCTGCCCAAGGGGAAGATGGCAGTGGGAGGGGTGCTCCCTAAGACTCAGTGGGAGGCTCTGACCCCCACAGCAGATAAGCTGCCTAGATGCTAGGGACAGGAGGAGGTTGGGGAGAGGAGGTGGGCAGCAGAGACTCACCCTAAGCCAGAATGGGATTGGAGATAAATTTGTATGGTACAAAAAGGAATTCCTATAGAGCCCTCCCTCCCCCAACCCCAGCCCATTGTGAGGACCATATACAGAAGATTTAAGCCAGAAGGTCCTGGGTTCAAATCTGATCTCAGATACTTCCTAACTGTGTGATCCTGGGCAAGTCACTTAACCCCCACTGCCTAGTCTTTACTGCTCTTCTGCCTTGGAACCAATATACAGTACAGATTCTAAGATGGAAGGTGAGGGTTTTTTTTTTTTAATGTAATTGAGAAACTTTTTTTTTGTTTGTTTTTGTTTTTGTTTTTGTTTTTTTTTTAATTTTAAACCCTTAACTTCTGTGTATTGACTTATAGGTGGAAGAGTGGTAAGGGTAGGCAATGGGGGTCAAGTGACTTGCCCAGGGTCACACAGCTGGGAAGTGTCTGAGGCCGGATTTGAACCTAGGACCTCCCGTCTCTAGGCCTGGCTCTCAATCCACTGAGCTACCCAGCTGCCCCAATTGAGAAACTTTTAAGAAAATAAAAATGAAATACAAGATAGATCATATTAATATAATATAAGGTGGCCCTCAGGAATTTATAGGTAGTGTGATATCCCCATTTATATTTGAGTGATATCACTGTACTCTGCAATGCTATATATTAAGGAAGGAAACAAGCATTTATTAAGTACCTACTATGTGCAAAGCACTATTCAACCAGAAGCAGGTGCTACTATTATCTCCATTTTACAGTAGGGGAACTGAGGCTGATGGAATGAGCACCTTGCCCAAGATCATACAACTAGTCCCCGTCTGAGGTTGCAATTTGAATTCAGATCTGAAACTGTGTGCACTATGGCGCCACCTTGCTGCACTTGAAGATTTACACTGAATTTTCCTTCTAATCCTGAGAGAAATTATTCAAATATTCATGTTCCCATTATATAGTTGAGAAGACTGAAGCTCAGAGTCCAACTTCCTACTGCTGTTGATATTGGAGCACAGTGTTGAGCCTATCTTGACTCTAGATCTAAGAGAAGACATGGGAAGTAGACATAGCCCTAGATTTAGAGCAATTCAGATTGTGGGTTCAAATGCAGATTTTGACAGCGTGTCATTTTGGCTAAGTTCCTTTTCTTCTTTGTTTTCACTTTGCTCATATATGGGATGGGGATAATAAAAAGAATCAACTTTCCTGATTTCTACCCCTTAAAATCCCTAGTTTCCTTTAGGGCCCATCTCCTGTACCATCTCCTTCTTGAAGGCTTCTCTAATCCTGCCTCATTAATGCTGTTTTCCTCCTCCAGTTTTCTTAAATTTAGTGATCTGTTTGCATGTCTTGTCCTCAGGATTATGTAAACTCCTTAATGGGGATATTTTCCATTTTTGACTTTTTATCCTGACTGTGCTCAATATAGTACCTTATGCATAGTAGGTGCTTAATAGATGTTTGGTGAATGAAATCACTATCCTCACAGGGTTCTCAGGAGGAAAGTTTAAGGTTCACAAAATGCTATATTAATTGGATTTTTTTATTTCTGCTATAATATGCTGTCTCAACTCATTTTTTAAAATGAAAGACTATTACTCTACAGATGGGGAAACTGATGAGGCTCGGGGTGTGTGTGTGGGGGAAGTACTTGTCTGAAGTAGCATGCCCTCTGTAGGCCTGTTTCTCCATCTGTAGAATAACAGTCTTTCATCTCTCTCTATATATGTATATATCTATATACATCTATCTATCTGTCTGTCTGTCTATCTATCTATCTATCTATCTATCTATCTATCTATCTATCTATCTATCTATCTATCTATCTATCTACCTACCTACCTATCTACCTACCTACCTACCTACCTATCTACCTACCTACCTACCTATCATTCTACAGATTTTGAGCCTAGGTGGCTCAGCCTGGAAGACCTGAGTTCAAATCTGGCCTTAGACACTTACTAGCTGTGTGACCCTGGACAATCCACTTAACTTTGTTTGCCTCGGTTTCCTTATTTATAAAATGAGATGGAGAAGGAAATGGCAAACCACTAGCTGTGTGCCACTGGGCGCCACTTCACCCTATTTGCCTCCATTTCCTTATCTGTAAAATGAGCTGGAGAAGGAAATGGCAAACCAGTCCTGTATCTCTTCCCCAAAACCCCAGGCCTGACTCCTATGTAGCTAGCACTCTACCCACCGAACCACCTGGCTGCCTAGATTGAACAGTGAATGAAAGAATGAATGAATATGAATGAATGAGTGAATGAAAGAGCTAGGACTAGAACCCAGGTCAAGAAATGTGTGAAGAAAGTTTCCTCACTCCATAACCCATGGGTTATCCCTTGGCCTACCTGGGGTGGGAGATCATCCCTGGGACTCACCATTAGTTCATACCCACAACCCAGGCAGAGCCGTACATACCTGACTGAAGCACTGGCTTGAAGCGTCCAAACAAGCAGATATCTTTCTGCTTCTGGTGGACAATCTTTTGGATAGAAGAAGGGAGGCCCTGAGGATTTCGGGAGAAGACAATGGAGTAGCTATCAGCACATGTTCCATTCCTCTTCAAAGACCGGCAAGTGTAGGTCAAGGCATAGTGGTTGTAGTCGGTGTCGATCACCCAGTATTCATCCCCTGAACCCAGAAACAAAGGGCAGTGACTTATTGGACATAGTCAACAGTTCAGCAACATCCAGCATCCAACCGTTCCCCACTGTGTCAAGGGCTGTGCCTTAGAACAAAGGAAAGACTTGGCATGGGTGCCAGAAAGCTTACAGCAAACAAAATGGAGGTGGGGGGCGGAGAAGGAGAGGGTGCTAGACCTGGCTCAAAGCAAAATGGTGCAAGGCGGTGGGGTATAGCCTCAGTGACTCCCTATTGCCTTGAGGGCAAAACAAAACCCAATTCCTCTCTCTTTGGCATTTAAAGCGCTTCACACATTGGCTCCAGCCTGTCTTTTCACATTTCTCTACTTCATATCCTGGCTGACTCGATAGTCCTTATCTGTGACATTCAATATCCCACGTTGGTGCCTTTTCTCAGTCCTGAATGTGTAGACCAAACCCTCTCCCACCTCTTAGAATCCTTGGCTCCCTTCAAAGGTAATGTTGAATTTAAGTACCACCTCCTCCATCTAATATTGCCTGATCTCCCAGTGATGGGCATCCTCCCTTGCCTGAAATGCCTTTGAATTTACTTCTCTGCTGATTTATCTCTTATATAAGTCATTCCTCCCCCAATCCTAAGAGAATATGGACTCCTTAAGAGCAGCCACTGTTTTTTCTTCTTCTTTATATCCCTATGCACAGCATACACCCAGTATTTAGTGCATGCTCATGGAATGAATGAGTGAATGAATGAATGGCAAATTATTTTTCCCACAGTGACCACGCTAAGTCATGAATATACCTGCGTGCAGCAGAGAGAGGCTCCTTTCAGGATCTTTAGCAAGTTTGGCCTGGGGGTAAGAGGAATGTATGCTAGATTCTACTTAAAATTTCTGGGCTCCTTCTGATAAGAATCTTGGGGTTTGTTGAGTCTCACCATAGATAGGGACAAGGGATTTCACTCTTTCTCCATCTCCAAACACATACCCTCCCAACCCTTCACCATTACAACTTGCGCCAGCCAGATACCCTATTGGCAGGGATCCTTTTCTTATTTTCTAATCCCTTCCCTTCCATCCTAGAATCAAAACTGTGTGTTGGTTCCAAGGCAGAAGAGTAGTAAGAGTTAGGCAATCGGGGTTAAGTGACTTGTCCAAGGTCACACAGCTAGGAAGCATATAGGGCCAAATTTGAACCCACAAGGTCCCATCTCTAGCCCTGAGCCACCTAGCTGCCCCTAGCAGGTATCTTTTTTTGAGAAGGGGCAGGGGGAAGTTTGCTGGTCCCTGGAATAGACAACTGGGCTCAGGGTCACCTCTCTACTCCCGAGGTCATGGAAGGTCCACCTACCTCCACTGGATAAGTAGCTGGCCAGTCCCTGGTAAGTCATGTACATCTTTGCTGGGGTGTTTGGGTCGGAGACTGCAAACTGGGCTACCATGTCTGCACAGATCACCCAGAACCTGAAAAGAAGAGTGGGGATCCCTGGTGAAGTCTACAGTTGGAACCCCATAAAATCAACCAACCAATGGTCATTGGCTGAAGCATCCTTAAATGCTAACAGAGGAAATAAGACCTTACCCTCAGAGAGCTCCCAAGTCTTGGCAGATAATGGAGGAGGAGTTAGGGATGGAGATAAGATTCATACACGGAGGGAAGGACTAAGTGGACTTCAAATAATGGAAGATTCATGTTGGGACTATAGACCCTTAAATGTAGAGACTCAAAGAGGTGCATGATTCCTGGGGGTTGGAGTAGTCAAGGAAGGCTTCCTGGAGGTGGGGAGGGAGACCCTACTTAAGATGATGGGGTGTGGGGTTTGGTTTGGATCTGTAATTTCACTCGAATACAGAATGGCCAATGATGGGGTGCCAAGCTCTTCAACTTGTGTTGGAATGTTGCCTGAGGCACCTGAGCATTTTGCCCAAGTGTATGCAAGGTGAACTTGAATTCAGGTCTCTCTCCCTAGTTTCTATTTACTACCCCGTCTATGCTGCTTTAGGGTAGACAAAATTTAGACAAAGGAGGAAAGAGAGAGTTGCAAAGATAGGTTGGGTCACACCACAGAGGGTCTTGAATGTGGGGCTTAGGAATCTGGACATTTTCCTGGAGACAGTGGGGAGCCCCTGAAAGGCTATTTTTTCTTAATCCTTCCCTTCTGTCTTAGAATTGATATTAAGTATTAGTTCCAAGGCAGAAAAGCCATATGGGCTAGGCAATTAGAATTAAGTGACTTGCTAAGAAGTGTCTGAGGCTAGAATTGAACCCAGGACTTCCTATCTCTACTTCCACTGAGCTACCTAGCTGCCCACAAAGGTTCTTTAAAGGGGAGCTATGGCCAGAGTGGAGCATTGGGAAGATACAGCTTACACAAGATGGATGAGAGGGCTAGACTGAAGAAAAGAGGACCAATGACAGAAACAAGACCACTTAGTCCTTGCTCAGGCCCTCAGAGCCCCTTCTGACTTGTTGGGAGGCAGCTAAGCATCCTAGTGAATACAGTGCTGAACTTGGTGTCAAGAATTCTTGAATTCAGATTCTGCCTCTTGACATTTATTAGCCGTGTGGCTCTGAGCAAGCTATGTAGCCTCTCAGCTTCAGTTTCCTCATCTTTAAAATGAAGATACCAATAGCATCTCCCTCAGAGGATTGTCTGAGAATCCCACAAAGTAATTTATGTAAAGGAAATGGTCTGAGAACCCTAAAGTGGCACATGAATGCTAGCTGTTCTTCCCTACACGCTGGATCCTGTGTGGGGTTGTGGCTCGGGGACACAGGGCGCCCCCTTCCCTTTATGTGGGTAGGACCTACTCTCCATAAATCCATTACATGAAAATTCCACTTAATGCAGAAAATGATTTTCCCTCGAGCTTGATTTACAAAACTCTGCTCACCCACTTACTTGCGTGTTTCCATGTCTAGAGATCTCATTGCCTGCTCCACAGACAATCCCTCTCTGTGCACAGACTTCACAAGCTAGGTCCCTAATTCAATTAAAAACCAACTTGGTGATATTTATAGAGTTATTGCTGTGTGTCCTGGAATGGCTTCTGGCCCTAGCGCCACGGAAGCGTGGTTTCAAGTGCTGACTCTGTGAATAATTTATATAATGCTCTTGGGTAAGACCTCGCTATGCCTCAGTTTCTCCATGTGTAAAGTTGATGGGGTTCGATTGGATCTCTAAGGCTCTTTCTAGGCTTACACTCTATAAGCTAAGATCTGGGGGCTCTCCTAGTTCTGACATTCTATGCTCTATATTCCCTCTAATTCTGAATTAGAACACAGAGATGCTTATACTCAAGGTAATGGGGTCCAGTTGAGCAAACAATAACTAGATGACTCTTTATCACATTCAAAACTGTTAGGGTCAGAAGGGATGTTGGAAATCATCAAGTCCAGTGTCTTCATTTTATACATGAGGAAACTGAGGCTCACAGATCAAAACTAGGATAATGGGAGAGTGTTGCAAAGTAGAAAATTTAGGTTTGATATAGCGGAAAACTTCCTGACAATTAGAGCTTTCCACAAGTTAAACTGGGTGTAGCTAGGTGGCATGGTGGATATAGTGCCATGCCTAGAGTAGAGAGGACCTGGGTTCAAATCTGGTCTCAGATACTTCCTAGCTATGTGACCCTGGGCAAGTCATTTAACCCTAATTGCCTAGTCCTAGCCCTTCTATCTTAAAAATTGTTACCAAGACAGAAAATAAGAATTAAAAAAAAAAAGTGAAATGGGCTGCCCCATGGAAAGGTGGATTCCCTTTCACTGGAAGTCTTCAAGCAAAGGCTAGATGACCACTCACTGGGCACTGGAGAGGGGTTTCTTCCTAGGGATGGGTCAGATTAGATGGTCTCTGAGTTCCTAAAATTCTGAGATTCTGTAAGTGACTTGCCTTAGATCACACATTGAGGTCAATAGAGAGCCAGAATCAGAACTCAGGTTTCCAATCTCTCATTTTAAGGACTCTGATGGGGAAAGTTGCTCATGTTCTTTCTGAACTCCTAGGGATGTGTGGGGTTGGGCAAGTGTGTTTTGAAAGTCTTAGTTCCTGAGTGCCAAAGCTAGAACCCTTGGCCCCTGCTCTTTCCTTCTCCTCCCCATCGCTTACCCAAATAGCTTCACGCGGCCCTGGGAGGTAGCTAGCAGGGTGCCATCTGCTCCGAGGATGTACTCAGCAGAGATGTTGTCCTGAAGGAAGACGCCTTCAGGATCCTTCTTGGCCACTGCATACCACTTTCCTGTGTACTGAAAAGCAAAAGAAGCAAGAAATCTTTAGTGAGGCATCAGTCATTCCTGTTTGGCCCTAGGAGAGAGCCTAGCTCCCATTCAAAAGTGGCTGCACCTTCGTGATGCTCGGAACCCAAATCTTTGACCCCAATCCCTGCTCTAAAACCAAACCAGTTCTTGTTCATTATTACAAATGATAATAATTAACAATGCTGTAAATTAAATAGCTCATATATTCTCTCCAGTTTGCAGATGATAAAACTGCTCAGAAGTGTTAAGTGATTGGCTGACCTCTGGAAGGAACTTAGAGATCATCCCCTCCAACCCTTTCTTTTTTACAGGAAAAGAAACTGAGGCACAAGGGAGGAAATGGCTTTACTAGCTTATAACAGAGAAGAGGCATAACCAAGATTTGAGAGGGCCAGTGCTAATGTATGCTACCCATCTCCTGACAGAAAAGTGTCATCATTCATATTCAGCTGAGGACAATGAGGGACTTTGCTTCCTTACAAAGAGCTTTGTTTTTATTTTCTATTTTCTTTTCTGTTTGGAGATTGAAGAAGAAGATGTGACAAAAAAAAAAAAAAGGGAAAAAGAAAAAATAAGAAAAGAGAGCCATTAAAAAGAGAGAGAACAGATGGAATGCCAGAAGGAAACGCAGCCAAGCAGGACAGCTTTGAAAGTTACATGATGAATTTATTATATTCTTAAAAGGAAAAGTGAATTACTCAAAACAGACACTGGCAGCTCATGTACAGTCCTCTTTTTTCTATTCTTCTTTATACATGGACATGCTCATTTTATTTGGTATTTGTTAAATCCAGAATAACTTTTTTTAAAAACTGGGAAAAAACTCTACTATGGAACAAAACGAAAAGGGGCTTTTCATTCCTTGGGGGCAGACAATAAAATTGTTATTTATTGCCTATAGCCTGGCATAGGGGGAACAGTCCTGGGCTAAGAGTCAGGGTTTGTTTTCTACTCAATTCCATCACTGATTGGCTGTGTGATGCTAGGAAAATCCCAACCCCTCTCTAAATCTCTGTTTCTAAATTAATTAATTAAATAAAAATTTCAATTAAAAAATAATAAAAAAAATAAAGTACAGTAGGTCAAATAGAACTCTGTGACTGTAGGAGACCATAAGAAATATGAGAACAAAATGAAATTTAAAAAATAAACCTCTGTTTCTCCATCCTTAAAATGGGGCAGGGTGAAGAAATAAACTGATGCTTCTTTAGGGCCCTGATTTTCTGCATTTTTAATTACCCAGGACTCTCTACCTTTTAATAGGTCTCCTCAGTGCTCATAGCCAGCTCTGCCAACAGGTTGTGGGGCAGGGGCTCCCTGAAGGTGTCCAGGTAATCTAATGATGTTGGCACCAACTAGCATTTATATTATACTTTAAGGTTTACAAAGCACTTTGCAAATATTATTGCAATTTTACCCTAAGAAGTAGGTGCTATCATCATTTTTCAGATGAGGAAATAGAAGCAGAGGGGGCTTAAATGCCAGAGTCACAGAGCTAGGAAGTATCTGAGGCTGGATTTGAACTCAGGTCTTCCTGACTAATTTTAGGGCTCAATTGCATCACCTAAGTGCCAATGGGCATATTATTGATTAAGCAGAGGTGATCACTGGACATGAGAGTGAGGGGAATAGCTGAGATAAGGCCTGTAGAGGAACCCCAGAAGTTGGGGTGTCTGTCACCTACCTTTATAGGGTCAAAGTCTTCTTTCACAGAAAATGAGTCCACAATGCAGGTGTTGGCCAGGCCAAGGCTGGGCAAGATTAGCAACAGACAGATGTGCCCAGCAGACCTCATCCTGCACACAGGAGCCTGGGAAAAGTAGAGCTGGCTGAATGACACTAAAATAACAGTAACTGACATGGAGACAGTGTTTATAAATTTATAGTTTATAAATGTATCTCCTCAAAAGAGTGCTGTGAAGGGGGTGGGGCCAGTATTATTTGTCCCATTTTAGAGAGGACGAGATTGAGGCTCAAAAAAGGAAAATGACTTGTTTACAATCCCCTGGACGATAACAAAAATCAGAGCCAGGACTGGAATCTGAAGTCAATGGACTCTAAATCCAGTCCATAATGTAGACTGCGAGTTCTGGGGCACACGACAAACAACATGGAGGTTTAGACATTTTCTCTGTTCCCCAGATCCTCTCAATTGTCTCTAAAACAAAAATTCCTCCATGAAGAAAAAGCAACTTCAGCTACCTCCATGATCTAGGACAGTCATTTCGAGAATGGAGCTACTAAACCATTCATAAGGCTCCCTCTGACAGCATATTGACGTAGACAATTATTAACACTTATTAATATAATAATGTAATAATATATTTAGTATAAATATTAAATATCTTATTCATAAATACGAAAATGATGAAAGGAAGCAATAATAATAAAATGATTCGTGTTAACAGGATGGTGCTAATATTAAGATAGTAATATTCACCTATGCTCTATTCATTGAGTTTTTATGCATTTTGTTAAGTATTTCCCAGTTACATTTTAATCTGGTTCAGGCCAGTTGTCACAGCAATGCTGCCTGGGAGTACATATTTGACATTTGTGGTCTAGGATGTTCAGAATCCCAAAGTGATTAAAAGGAAGGAACAACAATTGAGAGCCAAATCCTTGAAGTGACAGCTACTCTGAGCTCACTTGGCCATCCTTCCCCACTTCCCACCCCCCAGGAGGTCCTCCTTCCCTGTCTCCCAGCTCCAGGCGGTGGAAGGTTGCTCCGGCCACACCAGGCAGCTAGCGAGTGGTGAGCAGCGTCCAGGATGGGAAAGCCTACTGTGTTCTGTGCTGAAATGATCTCTGCAGGACAGCAGAGAAACTGAGCGACAAGGGCAGGAGAATGTGTGTCTGGCTTTAAGGTAGAGCTCAACTCTGCATCTCCTTACTAAGCATACAGATTTTGTTTTGGGGTTTTTGTTTTGTTTTTCTTAGAGGGGAGAGATGAGATCAAGAGGAAATGGATTATTTTGTTCATGGAAAAAAAAAAGAAAATTGAGAGTATAGCACTTAGGAAGAACAGTTCAGCTGGGCCAAAGAATGCTGAGAGGGGAGGAAATAAGGCTGGACAGGGAGGTTGGAGCCAAAATGGAAAGGGCTTTAAAGGCCAAAATAGAGGAATTTGTACATAAATCTAGAGATAATAGAGAGCCGTTGGCTGTTATTGAGTATAGGAGTGACAGGGTCTATTGGAATCAGTAAGCCTAGGTTGGAATCCTTTGTGAGTTTGGGCAGACCCCCTCAATCTTCCTAGGACTATTTTCTCATCTTTCAGCTCCCTTGTAGATCTGAATCCCTCAATCCCATATCTTGGTTACAAATCCAGTCTTTTTCACCATGCAGGGCTACATTTCCTGGCAGCTCTGAAGCACCCTTTATCAGCAGAGGGAGATGGGAAAGGGGAAGGGAATAAGCTATTAAATTAATTTATTATTAATTATTATTTACTTTATTATTATTAAATTAATTAATATTAACAATAATTAAATGCTTACTGTTGCCAGGAATTCTACTAAGCATTTCACAAATATTGTCTTATTTGAAAGGATACATCCTCCCTCTACTAAATTCAGACAGACATCCCCTCCCTCCCACTCTCTGCCCTAATCCCAGGAAAAATGAAATGAGAACAACTCCTAGCTTCAATCAGTAATTCTCCCCACCCCAAAAGGAGGCTTTCCTTCCTCCTAACCCTCCACAGCTTCTCATCCTTAACCTGGGAAAATCACCTTCCTATTTTCTCTCCCCAAGGGTAGAGAAAGTCCTCCAACGATGGTCTCTCCATCCTGAGGAACCAGAAGAGGCAGGGTCTATATCTCTGATACCAGAAACCCAACCCTATGCTCCTTTTCACTTCCCTGAAACTCCAATCATCTTCCTGACAGATAGCTATCCAGCCATCTCAGCAATGGAGAGCTGGCCATCTCCTGCGGTGGCTGAGGCAGCTTTCACTATTAAGACATTTTGCTTTATATTCAACAAAACTTGCATTTCTGCAACTCTTGCTACCCCCAAATTCCAACCATTGCTTCTAGTTCTATCACATGTTCTTTGCTCTGGGATCCATCGAATCTTTGAGAAAATCTCAGGTTCAATGGTTCTGTCGTTAGGTGGCTGAGACCCTCTTTACCTGGTGCTAGTGTCTCTTGGCTTCAATCTCCTGGGCTCATCTCACCCTCCCCCACCTTTCAGCCTCTTAAATATGATGGGGCTGAGAGCCACTAATTGCCCTATTCCCCCTTGGACCTGAGTCAGACAATCCAGAGTAATCTGATTTTAGGTTGGATTAATAGAGGCATAATGTACAGAACAAAGAAGGGGACAGTCCCATCATCCTCTGCCTTGATCAGATCAAAAGAAAAAAAAAAGTCAATCTGCCCTGTGAGCCCATCGGCTCTCAGGAGGTAGGGAATGTGTTTCATCACGAGTCCTCTAGAATCATGGTTGGTCATATTGATCAGAATTCTGAAGTCTTGCAATTTTTTTTGTTTTTGCAACATTGTTGTAATATAAATTGTTCTTTTGGATCTGTTTATTTCGCTCTGCATCAGTTCATACAAGCTTTCTCAACTTTCTCTGAAACCACCCTTTTGTTATTTCTTACAGCACAAAGTATTCTATTAAATGTATGTACCATAATTTATTCCAGCCATTCCTCAGTTCACAGGTCAGGGCAAAGTTTAAGAGAATAGTTTTTGGGGTAGCTTGGTGGCTTGGTGAATAGAGAACCAGACTTGGGTTCAAATTTGACCTCAGATATTTCCTAGCTGTGTGTCCCTGGGCAAGCCACTTAACCCCAATTGCCTAGTCCTTGCTGCCCTTCTGCATTGGAATTTTTAAATTTTGAATTTTGAATATTTTTCCACGGTTACATGATTCATGATTTTTCCTACCCCTCTTACCTCCCCACTCCAGGAGATGGCAAGCAATTCCACTGGGTTATACATATATCATTGTTCAAAACCCATTTACATATTATTCATATTTGCAGTAGAGTGATCTTTTAATACCAAATCCCCAATCACATCCCCATCAAACCACATGATCAATCATATGTTTTTCTTCTGCGTTTCTGTTCCCACAGCTTGGAACCCATTTTTAATATTGATTCCAAGACAGCTGATAAAGGTTTTAAAAAAAAGAAAACCAAACCAAATAATTTTGTCAAACAACTTTGAAAGATTTAAGAACTCAGACCAACCCTAATTCCAGAGGTTGGATGAGAAAGAATTATACTCACCTGTGACAGAGAAGCGATGGATTCAGGCACAGGAAGAAATATATTTTTCTGTGCAGGGCCAATATGAAAATTCATTTTGCTTGACATTTGGCTTTCCCCCCTTTCTTTTTTATGGAAGAAGGAGAGAAAATAGATTTTTGTTCATTAAAGATTTTAAATTAAAAAACTGGTGTTGGGAATTCAAAGTAACTATGAGCAGGATTTATCTTTTTGCCATCAGTTGCTTTGAGGCACTAATCACCCCTAAAAGCCATCAGTTAAATAAGATGGCATAAATGCCACTCCCTCCCCAACTAAAAGCTGATGGTTATCTACTAATGTTAAAGTAATTAATGGTACCTTATTAGTTTCTCACACCCTTCTCACATCTTTAACAAAGTCAGGTGGATAAACAAAAGTTTAAAAAAATACAAACCCCAAATCCTCAAATTTTTGCTTGTTAGGAAAACTGGAAAATTTCCAACAAAACTAGAAATTGTCTCTTGGCATTGAGGACAAAACTCATTCCCACTTTGTAGGTAATTGTGAGATTCCTGTTTTTTCACTGTTCTCTCCACTTTCCACCAAGAGGCAGGATGGTGAAGAGGTCTACACCTGGGGTCAAGAGATCTGGGTTCTAATTTGGACTCCAATATCTATTAGGTGTGTGCATCTGTGCAAGACTTTGCCTCTCTTGGCCCTGGTTTCCATCTCTCTAAAGTGAGCCCAATCATCTTTCCCCTAGAGAGAGTCTTGGTCAAAAGTTGAAGTACTTACTAAGCAGCCAAGCCATGCCAGATTCCTGAAATCTAGTGTACTTAAAAGCAAACAAACAAACAAACAAAAACAAACAAGCCAAAAAAATCCCCAAACCATTATCTTTTATCTTAGAATCAATACTGTGTATTCATTGATTCCCAGGCAGAAGAGCAGTTAGGGCAGGGCAATGGGGGTTAGGTGATTATGCAGCTAGGAAGTGTCTGAGGTCAAATTTGAACCAGAATCTCCCATCTCCAGCTCTGGCTTTCTATCCACTGTGCCACCCAGGTGCCCCTTAGTGTACTTTCTACTATGTAGTTTGGTGAAATGGTAAGAATGTTGGCTTTGGGATCAAAGAACTTGAGCTCAAACCTCTGCTGCATATTAATTGTATGATGTTAGACAGGTCTCTGGGCCTCAGTTTCCTCTAATGTAAAATGAGACAGTTGAACTAGATGGCCTCCAAGATCATCTCCAGCTCTAAATCTGAGACCCTCTAAGGGAAGGGAATAAGCATTCATATAGTACCCATTTATTATGTGCCAGGAACTGTGCAAGCAGCTGCTCTTTATAACCCTGTGAGACTGGCATTATTTAGAATTCCATTTTACAGTTGGGGAAGGCAGCGGGGTTGGTACAGTGGTCAAAGAGCCAATCAGGAGTCAGGAAGACTCATCTACCTAAATTCAAATCTGGCTTCAACATTTACTAGCTCTGTGGCCCTGGACAAGTCACTTAACCCTGTTTGCCTCAGTTTCCTCATCTATAAAATGAGCTGGAGAAGGAAATGGCAAACCACTCCAGCATCTCTGCCAGGAAACCCTTGAAGAGTTGGACTCGACTGAAAAACAAACAAACAAAATGGGGGAAACTGTCCAGGTTTACACAGCTGAAGAGTGTCTAAACCTGGATTTAAACTCAGATCTTCCTGACTCCAGACCGAGGGTTGGCCACCTTGTTCCTGCCTCACACGATGCTGCTGTTGGTGGGGAGATCTATGTAACCCTGAGGAACTTTATGGAGGCTCTGTGAGCCTCAATTTTCTCATCTGCACAAGGAGGATGAAAATACCTCCTAACCTCACCTCCCGAGGCTATTACGGGAACCACGTATTGTAATCAAGCTTTGCAATCAACATAGAAATAAGATTTATTCCTAAATCCAGCCATTTTGCTGAAAGCAGTGACCCCCACTATCAAAAGGCCCCCTGCCCTGGCAATCAAAGTTGATGAATGTGACCTATAGGGACTGGATGTCCTCTCTCCTTGAGCCTTGGACTAGCGCAGACTCCTCGGGTTGTCTTCCCATCAGCCCCAGCAAAAACCTGACGTGGCCAGCCTTAATCTGATGAGATTATACACGCGCTGGCCAGGGTTAATCGCAGCCTAGGAAAGGAGGTTGGGGGGTGGGAAGTGGGAGGGAGCCTCGGTCTGAGGCTGGAGTGAAAGAGGCCGAATATCTGGGGCATGGGGAGGCGGGGGGGCGGGGGAGAAGTCTTTCCCTAGTTTATCAGCGCATTCCGGACTCCATCCTCCAAAGCTCTGACTTGGAAGGATCCCTGGCCGGGAGAATTCACAGAGCCCAAACCTACCTGCTTTCTTGGATGAAGACAAAGATCTGGGTTTTCTCCTCTCATTCCCAGAATCCCTGGTCTAGCGTTAGAGTTTTCAGGGGTCGACCGGGGACCATTTGGACTGGAGAAGAGAACACTGGATTCTGGTCCTCCCTCTGACACGAGTTCTTTCTGAGGCACTAGGCAGGTCCTTTTCTTGTTTCGACCTCAGTTTCTCTCCCTGGCTCACAAAACAACTTGCTCTACCTCTCAAGGCTTGTTGGAAGGATCAAATCAGAGAAATGTGACTTACACGAACTGATGCAAAGTGAAGTGAGCAGAACAATATTGTGCCATGATCAGCTGTGAGTGGCTTAGCTAGTCCCAGCAATACAGTGATCTGAGATAAAAATGCCAAAGGACTCATGATGAAAAATGCTATCCACCTTCAGAGAAAGAACGGGTGGAGTCTGATTGCACATGGAAGCACCTGATTTTCCCTCTTTCCCCCCATTTTTCCTGGCCTGTCTTTTCTTTACACCATGATTAATATGGAAATGTTTTACCTGAGTGCATATGTATAAGCTATATAGAATTGGGAAGGGGAAGAAAAGGGAGGGAGAAAATTTGGAACTCAAAATTTAAAAAAGCAAATGTTAAAAGTTGTTTTTACATGCAATTAGAAAAAAAGGAAATATTTATTTTAAAAGATAGCAATTGGAAAGATTATTATGGTCAAGGGGCAAGTAGGTAGCACAGTGGATAGAGCACCAAGGCCTTGAATTGGGAGGACCTGGGTTCAAATGTGACCTCAGACACTTCCTAGCTGTGTGACCCTGGGCAAGTCACTTACTGCCCCTCCCCCCCATTGTATACTCATTCTACTGTTCTGCTTTGAAACCAATATACAGTATTGATAGTCAGATAGAAGGTAAGAGTTTAGAAAAAAAATCAGGATTATTGTTGTCCAGTAATAAATCTATTCTTATAGATTTCTTGAAGTGAAAGACTTTTTTTTTTTAATTTTGCCTTTGTGTTCCCAGCACCTAACACAGGGCCTTGCAATAAGGTTAAAAACTTGAACCCACTATTTTATTGGTTAAAGGGAGCTCCCTCTAACCAGGCAGATAAAACTCCACTCTTCAATGTATAATCCCAGAAAGTTGTCCAGACTGCTGAGAGGTTAAGTGATTTGTGCAGTCACTCAGCTAATATGTTTCAGAATCCAGCTCTCTATAAACACTGAATGGAACAATCTTTTGCCTTATACCCAGTAGATACTTAGTAAATGCTTATTGGATTGTATTAGATGTTAACATCAATTTAAATGTTGACCAATGATCCTTATATTTTGACCCCTTATCCTTCCCCCTACAGATTAATCTCTGCTTTGAGAACCTAATTTGGGACTTATGGACTGTCCTACCTGTCTCTACAGCACTAGATCAACTCATATTCCAAACTTTCAGATTTCCAGATCTATGATTTTGAACCCTGAGATCTGATAGGAATCAGTGAATTGCTGCAGCAACTGGGATAAGAACTCACTGTTCAACAAAAACTGCCAGGAAACTGGAAAGCAGACTGGCAGGAATTAGGTTTAGACAAACATCACTTCATATACCCAGATATACTCCAAATAGATGTGTGACTTAGAAATAAAAGGGTTACATAATAAATCAATTCGAGGAGAAAGGAGAAAATGGCCTTTCTGATCTATGTATTGGGGAAGAGTTTATGATCAGAATCACAGAAGATTAAATGGACAGTCTGATTATACAACATTTTTAAAAGCTGCAAAAATAAAACCAATGGAGCAAAATTAGAAGGGAAATAGATGTTAGATTTCTCAGCTATCTGGGGAAAAACCTTGCACCAAGTTTTTCTGAGAACTGATTCAGATGTATAAGAATAAGAACCTCCCCAGTTTATAAATAGTCAAAGGATATGAAAGGTAGTTTTCAAAAGAAGAAATCCCTGGGTGAGTCACTTGACCCACATTGCCTAGTCCTTATTGCTCTTTTGCCTTAGAATAGATACACAGTATTGATTCCAAGACAGAAGGTAAGGGTGAAAGAAAGAAAGAAAGAAAGAAAGAAAGAAAGAAAGAAAGAAAGAAAGAAAGAAAGAAAGAAAGAAAGAAGGAAAGAAAGAAAGAAGGAAGGAAGGAAGGA
>NC_058135.1:226043123-226046789 GCF_016433145.1 Gracilinanus agilis | reverse complement strand
GGAAGGAAGGAAGGAGGGAGGGAAGAAAGAAAGAAAGAAAGAAAGAAAGAAAAAGAAAGAAAAGAAAGGAAGAAAGAAAGAAAGAAAAGAAGGAAGGAAAGAAGGAAGAAAGGAAGGAAGGAAGGAAGGAATCCAAGCAATCAATAGTCATGTAGCCCTCCAATTCATTGGTGAGTTAGGGGGGTGTCTGCCCCAAGCAAGGGTGAATGATTTGTTTCAATGAGCCATGAAGGCGGTGGAAGCAGGCTCTGTGACACTGATGACCCCGAGGTCACCCACTGCATCCCAAGCCATCACTAGCCATCTTGACTTTTGTCTTGCCACTGGGGTTTGATGACTCTGGAAGAGACTGGCTGATGATTTTGTGTAACTCGAATTCACTTAAATTCAATTTATGAGCAAGTCAAAAGATGTCACACATACCATTTTGTATTACTTATTTTTTCTTTCCTTGAAGTCAATTTTCCAAATGGATAAGTGAGCCATTTGTTCCTAACCTATTATAGAGCCTTCCAAGCTCATATTGGTCTGATCAACCATAGATGGACATACTGTGTACATTGAGTCTGAACTAGTGATGTCATTTTGGTCCTCTCAGTAGGAATAAACAACCAAGCCTATTCTTCAACCAATAAACAACCAAGCCTATTCTTCAACCAATAAACAACCAAGCCTATTCTTCAAAGAGAGCAAAAGAAGAAGAAATGATATTATATTGTGTTTGCAAAAATATCTGTGGTAACTTTTTTTGGTGGCATCAAAGAACTGAAAATTAAGGGGTGCCTATCAATAGGGGAATGGCTAAATAAATTATGGTATATTAATGTAATATGCTATTGTACCGTGATAAATTATGAAGGGGTGACCAGAGAAGTTTGAGGAAATGTGTATGAATTGATATATAATTGAACAGAATCAGAGAACAATTTATACAATAAAATTGCAATAAAAAAAATCTGACCAGCACAAAAATTACAGAGAATCTGTGATGAAACATACTATTTCTTGTCTGAAAGGTATTAGACTCAGGATATAGATTTGAACATATATTTTTTGAACTTGGCCAATGTAGGAATTAGTTTTCCTTGACTCTTCATATTTGCTATAAGACTTTTCTTTTTTCCCGCTTTCTTTTAAAGTGAAGGTGAAAAGAGAAAAATGTATTTTTGTTAAATGAAAAGCATTTAACTTCAGTTTAAAAAAAATCAGTGGATTAGAGATGGGAGAAAAGGAAAGATCAGATTATTATTCTTATACCTATATCTAAAGATTTCCTCTTTAACAAATGTTTGCTTACAAGACTTCAGGCTATGGTGAATTATAATGATGGCAAACCCTTTAGAGACTCAGTGCCCAAACCACACCCTCGTGTCACATGTGAGCCACCCACTTACCCAAGAAGGGGAAGGGAGGAAGCTCTCAGATCAGACTGCTGGGCACAGGGGCAGGTGATGTGAAAAAATGTACTCAGGCATGGTGGAGAGGGGAAAGGGAGCAACCCCATCTGGCACGTGTACCATAGGTTGGCCAATATAGGTGTGTTAGAAACCACTTTGGATTGAGTGCCTAAAGACCTGGGTTAGAATCTTGGCTCCAATACTTATTGGGTTTATGATTATAGTAATTTTAGTTTAGGATCCTATATTTAAAGTCAAAAAGTTAATCTAGCTGAGGGATAGGGAAGTAGCACAGTGGATAGTGCTCCAATTCTGGAGTTGGGAAGACCTGGTTTCAAATTTGACCTCTATGAGATTAAAAATTAATATCCAAATACTCCAAGTATTATATTTAATAAGATTTATTAATATTAACTTGAAGAAAAAGACAAAAGTAAAAGCCCAAGTAAAGCCTGCTTTCCCAGTTTCGCACACAGGAAAAAGAGGCAAAGGCCGGGTTACCACAACTATATACAAACATATGAAGACGCAAACGTGGGGATGCAAGAAAGGTATGCTGGGAGATGAAGTCCAAGGGTACAAGGTTTCTAATTATACACCTCAGATACTTCCTAGCTGTGTGAACCTGGGCATATCACAACCCCAAATGATTATGCCTTGCTTCTCTCTTGCTTTACAATCAATACTTAGAGTCAATTCTAAGACAAGGTGAGAGTTTTAAAAAATAATAATAATCTAGCAGAATCTCTGCATTTCCAAATGAGGAAACTGAGATCAAGCCTGATGGAATGATTTGAATGATTTCCCCAGGTAGTAAAGTAGTGAGTGGTAAACATCAGAAGAAAGGACCTATGCACATTAAAATATTTGTAATCAAACTTGTTGCTATCTGCCTCAATTTCCTCAGCTATAAAATGGGGACAAAAATAGCAATTGTCTTTCAGGGAAAGTTGTGAGGATCAAATGAGATAATATTTGTAAAGTGCCTGGCACATAGTAAGCACTATATTAATGCTAGCTATTATTATTATTATTATTATTATTATGAACAGCTAGGTGGCTCAGTGCATAGAATTCTGGACTTGGAGTCAGGATGACTTGAGTTTAGA
This sequence comes from Gracilinanus agilis, assembly GCF_016433145.1. Lineage (NCBI taxonomy): Eukaryota > Metazoa > Chordata > Mammalia > Didelphimorphia > Didelphidae > Gracilinanus > Gracilinanus agilis. Next base: position 226,044,283 of record NC_058135.1, on the reverse strand, counting down.
TCTGGCCTCAGATACTTGTTATAACTTTGTGACTCTGAGCAAGTCACTTAACCTTGTTTGCCTCAGTTTCCTCATCTGTAAAATGAGTTGGAGAAGGAAATAGCAAACTATTCCAGCATCTTTGTCAAGAAAAATCCAAATAGGGTTATGAAGAGTAGAACACAACTGAAAAATGATTGATCAACAATGTTATTATGACCGCTAGTTTGCAAGGATTTTGAGAAACAAGTGCTATACAGAGTGTAAGTGCTATAGAAATAAGAATTGCTATTATTTGACAGAAAATGAAGGAGGAGATACTCAGAGCATTGAGGACAAATTCCACAGGAAATCCTAAACCTGGAGATGCAGGGGACTGTAGATTTTGAGTGTAAAATGACTTTAGAGGTCTCATTTGACAGATGAGAAACCTGAGGTGTGGAGAGATTAAGTGACTTACCCAGGTTTGCATAGCTGATTAGTGTATGAAATGGGATTTAAATCCAGATTCTTCTGATTCCAAGTTCTTGACTGTCTCCTCTTCACCTAATGGGTTGAGTCAAGGGGAAATAGCCCATGAGTTACAAAACCCCCAGTGGATTCTAAAGGATGACACCCCTTCCCGATCACTTTCCCAACCATCATCTCACCAAATGAATTAGGATGTGACATAGCAGGGGTGCATAGGGAAGAGCCCCAAGTGGTCCTCAGGAGTCCTAAAGTCAAGTCTCCACTCAGCCACTGACTTGCTGGATGATCAGAGACAAAATGCCTTTCTTTCTTGAAGTTTCAATTTCCTCCTGCAAAACAAACAAACAAACAAACAAAAACAGGGATATGGCTACCTGGAGTCAGAGAGGGCCAAAACAACTGAATGGCAACAAAATGATCCTTGTCCCCAAGGGTTGCCATGAGCACGGACCCTTTGAAAACTGTAAAGTGCCCTGGAAGAGGAAGCAGCTGATGGAAACCTGATGTCTCTGGACTTGAACTGGGAACAGAGGGACCAAATTCTGAAGTTTAAGGTTTTGGAACGCACTGCACACTCTGACCACCAGGAGGCAACCCACCCCTGCCACAGGTCTGAAGATGCTGAGGGTGTGGAAAGATGACCCACTGAGAAATGTTGAGCTCATCATTTCCTCCTCCTCCTCCTCCTCCTCCTCCTCCTCCTCCTCCTC
>NC_058135.1:226025057-226042805 GCF_016433145.1 Gracilinanus agilis | reverse complement strand
CTGTCTCTCTGTCTCTCTGTCTCTCTCTTTCTCTCTCTCTCTCTCTCTCTCTCTCTCTCTCTCTCTCTCTCTCTCTCTCTCTCTCTCTCTCTCTCTGTCTCTCTCTCTCTCCCCCACTCTCCCACACATTTATATTTCCTCCTATTTTCTCTTTCCAGCCCTCCCCACCATTTCTCATCCTTTTTGATCTCCTATTCTCCTAGAACCAGAGTTATTAATTTAAGGGTCTACAGATAGATTTCAGGGATCTTGGATGGGAAATCCATTACATCTTTATTTCAATATAACTGATTCCCCTTGCAATCCTACATATTTTATTCTCTGCATTCAAAAAGATTGTTCTAAGAAAGTGTCCATACTCCCAAAGGGCTCCTGGACATGCAAAGAAAGGGGAAGAAGTCCTGCTCTAGAACCTGGCTGCCCGGAGAGGATGTTGACGTAGAGAAATGGATTTTGTTGTTATTGTTGCTTATTTTTAATTAGATGGATCTCTGATGTCTTGCTCTACAGAGCAACTTCTCTTCAACAGACAGTTTGCAAAGTTGTCTGAAAAGTAAGTGACTTGCCCAGAGTTAGTGCTGATAATTTTTTTAAAACTCTATCTTCTGTTTTTAGAATCAATCCTGTGTGTTGGTTCCAGGACAGAAGAGCAGCAAGAGCTAGGCAATGGGAGTTAAGTGACCAGAGTCACGCAGCTAGGATATCTCTGAGGTCATATTTAAACCCCATCTCAAGGTCTGGTTCCCTATCCAATGAGACACCTATCTGCTCCTGCAGGTAAATATTTAACAATCAACTCTTGGAAAGGAGGGGAAAGAACAACAGCCCATATATATGTACTCAGTGATATACTTTTAAGAGTAATCTACATTATTAACACTTTCTGCCTTACCTTCCTAAATCTAGACAATCAACAGAACCTTGATGGGCAGGATCTGCTGATTTCAGAAGCTTACGTGCTCACACATTTAAATTCAAGACTTCCTGACTCCAGGTCCAGTGCTCTAACCATTCTACCACTTAGCTATTCTTCAGGGTTCAGAGGAGTTATTTATCCTACCCATCACCACCTCATCTCCTCCACTGGCCAGGGGGAATGCCACCTCCTCTCTGAGTTCAGGGAGATAACAGCAAAAAGCTTCTTGATTACTACTGAGCACTCTAGCTAAACTACCTCATTTGATCTTCACAGCAACTCTGAGTGTGGGAAAGCTATGATTACCCCCGTTTTATAGATAAGACTCAGATAGGTTAAGTCACTTTCCCAAGCTGCAGAGAAGAGAAGGAATGACTGAAAGAAAACAAGCATGTCTTAAGCTCTTATTGTGTGCTAAGCACAGTGCTAAGGGTTGGGGATACGAATGCCAAAAATGGGAAAGTTCTTGCCTTCCAGGAACTTATATTCTAAGCTGGGAAGACAATGAGTTTTCTCTGAATGCTCTCCCTCTTCATCTCCTCTCCCTCTGGGCTTCCTTGGCTTTCCTTCAAATCTACCTTTTGCTAGAAGCTTTTCCCAGCAATTCCTTTAATGCTAATGCCTTCCCCTAGAGATAAACTCCAGGCTATCCTGTATTTAAATGGTCCTTTGAATGTTGTTTGCCTTATTAAAACTATGAGCTCTTTGAGACTTAGGGAGCTCCTGTGAGCTCTTTTATTAAGTGCCTGACACATAGGAGGCATGTATGTAAAAAAATATAACGGGGGCAGCTAGGTGGCTCAGCAGATTGAAGGTCAGACCTAGAAGACTAGAGGTCCTGGGTTCAAATATGACCTCAGACACTTCCCAGCTGTGTGACTCTGGGCCAATCACTTACCCCCCACTGCCTAGCCCTTACTGCTCTTCTGCTTTGGAGCCAATACATAGGATTGATTCTAAGATGGAAGGTAAGGGTTAAAAAAAAAAAAAAGAAATTATTTGGACAGATGTTGCAGATGGGCTTTGCACAGATTAGGCCTGTAAGAAAAGATAGTCTGTTCCAATCTCAACATTTTATAGATGAAGAAACTGAGGCTCATACATGTGGAAGAGAGACGCCTAACATGTTAGTGGTAGAGCGATCCAAGCTAGAACCTGGCTTCCTAATTGCAAGGGCAGGGATCTTCCCACAAGTCCCCTCTTTGGGGGAAGGCTGTGTGGTCCATACTTCCCCAGGCAGCACGAAGGCTGGATCCCCCCCCTTTAGGACAGATCTGGGGAGCCCAGGGTGGGAGGCCTCCTCCAGGTCCTCTGAGATTATGATGCTCTTGGCCTTCCCCAGGCCAGAACAGAAACACTCTTAATCTACAGCAAAGCCAGGCAGACAAATTCAATTGCTGCTAATTCCCGAAACGTGCTAAATGCAGCACAGAATGGCTTGGCAGGAGAGCTGCCCCAGTGAACAAAGGCTGCAGGAAGTAATGCCTTCATAGGCTGGCCTGGAATAGCCCAGGGAAAACCCCTGCGTTTCCAGGGCCCGCTTCTTCTCAGGGAAAGTGGAAGGAAGGGGCCAGAGATCATTTGGGTTCATTTGGTCAGTCTTTGCTTGAACACCTAAATGAGCCTGGGCTTGGGGAGTGGGGGAGCAAGAGAAAGAAAGCAAAGCCAGCCTCTGCTCTCAGGGAGCTCACCATCTGGGGAGAGGGGGATAGAGACCCAAAAGGAGCAGAGTCCTGCCTTCAGGGGTTCACAGTATTGGGGGGGATAGAGACTCAAGAAGAGCAGAGCACTGACTTCAGGAGTTCATAGTCTGAAGGGGTAGAGGTCTAAGAGGAGCAGAGTCCTGCCTTCAGGGGTACAGAGTCTAGGGAAGGATGGAGGCTCAAAAGAAGCAGAGCCTTGCCTTCAGGGGTTCACAGAATTGGAGGGGGGATGGAGACTCAAGAAGAGTAGAGTGCTGCCTTCAGGGGTTCACATCTGAGGGGGATGGAGACCTAAGAGGAGTAGAGCCCTGCCTTCAGGGGTTCACAGTATTGGGGGGGATAGAGACTCAAGAAGAGCAGAGCCCTGCCTTCAGGGGTTCATAGTCTAGGAAAGAATGGAGACCCAAGAGAAGTGGAGCCCTGACTTCAGGGGTTGACAGTATTAGGGGGATAGAGACTCAAGAAGAGCAGAGCCCTGACTTCAGGGGTTCACAGTATTGGGGGGGTGGGATAGAGACTCAAGAAGAGCAGAGCTCTGCCTTCAGGGGTTCAGAGTCTAGGGAAGGATGGAGGCTCAAAAGAAGCAGAGCCCTGCCTTCAGGGATTCACAATATTGGAGGGAATGGAGACTCAAGAAGAGCAGAGCCTTGACTTTAGGGGTTCACAGCCTGAGGGATGGGAGTGAAGGCTTAAGAGGAGCAGAGGCCTGCCCTCAGGAGGAGGCACATGGAGGAGAAAGCCCTGTCCTCTGGGAGCTGGAGTCAGCACTATAGAGCTGTTTTTATAGTCTGGTCCTGCCTCTGCCACCTCCTGACTTGGTCTTCCTGGGCAAGGCAAGCAGCTTTCCAGAGTTCTCAGGGAACTCATTAAGCCTGTAAATTTCGGAGGAGTCACTGACCTGCATTTCTTCACCCAGGATATTCCTTTTGTCAGTAAAATCCCAGGTTCTGTTTGGATCTAAGGTTCTATTCCTAGGAAAATGATTTAGAGTCAGTGCTCTGCTCTTCTTGAGTCTCTATCCCCCCAATACTGTGAATTACAGAGATCATCAAATCCAACCTTCGTGTTTTACAGGCAGAGAAACTGAGGCTCCACAAGGAAAGTGACTGTCTGGAATGCCAGATCCTACAGTAAGATTATATTCTAAAGGAAGCTTACTATATATAGTACTCCACATTTTGCATATGAGTAGAAAGATCCAAAGAAGAAAGTGATCTGCTCAAGGTCATGCTGGTAGTATGACAGCTGGTCCTCTGGCTGCAAATCTAGAAACTCTTTCATTATACCATATTGCTTTCCAAGAACCCTGGGTCCTGAGTCCCTTTCCAGGGGTCCTTTCACTTCACCTCATTTGACGATAATATAAAAATTATACAATGGTGCAAGATTTGGAATCAGAAAGACCTGAGTACAAATTCTACCCCAGATACTTATTGTCTGTGGGATCTAGGGCAAGTCACTTGATCGCTCTGTGCCTCAATTTCCTCATCTGTAAAATGGCGAAAAGGATAGTATTACCTTCTCAAGGTTGTTGTGAAGATCAAATTGGTTAACAATGTAAAGCACTTTTCAAAGCTTAAAAGTTCTATGTAAATGCTAGTTATTATTATAACCGCTCATATTCCTATCACACTGGTCTATCTATCTTCATATTCAATCCCCTAAGAGTCCCAAGAGGGAGGCAGGTTTGAGGGTTAATATAGGAGAGAAAAAGCCCAAAGCTTATAGAGATGAGATGACTTACCCAAGCTGATGGAAGAGGACCCATGGCATCATGGGGTGGTAAATTGGATTTAAGTGAGGCAGAGTTGTACAAAGTCATCAGATGCCTCACTTTCTCTTTCCAGAGCCATTGAAGTCCAGGAGCAGGACAAAGGTCAGGACAACTGGTGATGGTCAAGCTGATATGGTGATGATGGTGGTGGTGGTAATGGTGGTGGTGGTGTTGGTGATGATGGTGATGGTAGTAGTGATGATGATGATGATGATGATGGTGATGATGATGATGATAAATAGTGAAGTCAGCACCTGAGTCCAGGTCAGAACATCATAGAGTTTTGGAGCTGGAAAGGGGACAGATGTTCTTAGACCTTCCAGGATTTTTTATTGAATTCAGTTCAATTCCATACACATATATTAAGTCTCTGCTGTATGGAGAATACCATGCCTGGTTCTGGAGAAGATACACACTTCATATAAGACTAAATCCCTGTCCTTAGGGAGCTCACAGTTTTGGTAGGGGAAGAGACACCTACAGATATGCAGACCTATAATATACAACATTATATGACAACTGCAAAGGAGAGAACAGACTTGGCCCTGGGGGAGGTATAGGGGCTTAAGGGGGTTATAAATTAATAACCAACCTCCCTTTGTTCATGATGCCAAAAGCAATGCAGAGAAACAGAAGTAAATACCAAACTTTCAAAAAGATCAAATTGTCCTGTGGTTATTTTTATTCCCTTTTTTAAAATTCAACCAACATTTATTAAACACCACTCTGTACAAGCCCATGATGCTAGACATTCATGGAGATAAAAAGAGAAAAACCTAAGTTGTTCCTGTCTTCCAGGAACTTAACATTCTTCTGAATGGTAGGACATGACAAAATTGTAAATTAAAGGATAATATAATGTATAAAGTTAAACAAAGTAATCTTAGGAAGGAAAAAGCCACAAGCAAACAGAAGGACATGGTTAGGAGGCTTATAGAAAGGTTAAATTCTTGGTCTATATTACAGCTAATAAGTGACAAAGGTGGATTTTTATTCTAGATATTCCTGACTCCAAGCCTAGTATCTTCTCCTTTAAGATGTTCTGGGAATGCATGCTTGGGCCCTGGGATTTCTTCCCCCTATGGAAACCCTGCCTCAACTCTGTCCAGTCTCTTTCTTTGGCTGGGTTTCCCATCTCCCTCCCTTTTCATGGGCAGGAAGACGACCAGAACTGGTGCCAGGTGAAGCCTTCCTCTCCACCTCAAAAGACTGTGAAGTCATCACTCTAATGAGGTTGAAGAAAGGGTCTCTTTGCTGAGGCTGGCCTATTTCATCTTCCTCAAATGCATTTGCTTATTCCTGGACATGGATGTGAGTGGGAAAAATCAACTCCAGGCAGGTCAAGGCAGTTGTAATGGCAGGGATCCCGTGGCCCATCTCCTTAGGGATTTCAAATCTGCAAACCACTTTCCTCACATTTTTTGTTTTTGTTTTTGGCCTGTGTGTCCCTAAGACAGAGAACAGCACAGAGTAGATACAGATAAGTGCTCATTGATGGATTACAGAAGGTAGAGGAGTTAGGATTTTTAGAGATGAGGGAACTGAAGCTTGAAGACATGGAGGGAACTTATCCAAAGGCACACCATGGAGGAATGATGGTTAGGGATGTGAATTCCTTTTTTTTTTAAACCCTTACCTTCCTTCTTAAAATTAATACCATGTATTGGTTCCAAGGAAGAAGAATGGTAAGGGCTAGGTTAGAGATTAAGTGACTTGTCCAGAATCACACAAAATTTAGAAAGTATCTGAGGCTAGATTTGAATCCAGAACCTGTCAGTCTCTAGAACTGGTTCTCAATCCACTGAGCCACATAGCTGCTCTCAGGAATGTGAATTTCAATTCAATAATGAAAACAAAAACAACAAAATGGATTAAACCATTCTGGAAGGCAATTTGGAACTATGCCCAAAGGGCTTTAAAAGACTGCCTGTCTTTCCATCCATCCATACCTCTGCTGGGTTTATACCCCAAAGAAATAATAAGGGAAAAGACTTGTACAAAGATGTTTGTAGCTGTGCTCTTTGTGGTGGCAAAAAATTGGAAAACCAGGGGATGCCCTTCAATTGGGGAATGGCTGAAAAAATTGTGGTATCTGTTGGTGATGGAATAAAGGAATAATGAACTGGAGGAATTCCAGGTGAACTGGAAGGACCTCCAGGAATTGATACAGAGTGAAAGGAGCAGAACCAGAAGAACATTATACACAGAGATGGATACACTGTGGTAAAATCAAATGTAATGGACTTCTCTACTGGCAGCAATGCAATGACCCAGGACAATTCTGAGGGTCTTATGAGAAAGAACACTATCTACATTCAGAGGAAGAACTGTGGGAGCAGAAACACAGAAGAAAAACAACTGATTGATCACATGATTCAATGGGGATGTGATTGGGGATGTAGACTCTAAATGATCACTCTATTGCAAATATTAATAATATGGAAATAGGTCTTGATCAATGATACATGTAAAACCCAGTGGAATTGCTCATTGGCTACAGTAGGGGGGTGGGAGGAGGGGAGAGAAAAAACACAATTCATGTAACTATGGAAAAATATTCCAAAATAAATAAATAAATAAATGAACTAAAAAATTTTGATTAAATGCCTGTGTTATACCCATCCTTTGTATCAAGTTGAAGGCTGGAGTACTGCTTTGACTGATTATCCCTTTCCTACTACTACTACTTCTTTACTCCGTCAATCTTAGGTCCTGGAGGTTGTGGAGAAAAGGTGAATTTTCAACTAGATTTCTTCTAAAATCCTTTTAGTTCCCATATCTACTGTACTTACAACAATCAGAATCCCTACCCTTAGGGTATTGTTTTAGTTGTGGGGGATCCAACTTTAGGCAAGACTCAGGCACCAAAAACTAAAGAACAAAGTTGGAATTTGAAGGATAAGAATAGTGATAGCTGCCATTTATAGGAAACCCTGTGGGTTACAATGGGGCAGCTAGGTGGCAAAGTCCATAGAGGGCCAGGTCTAGAGTCAGAAAGTTCTGAATTCAAATCCGGCATCAGACACTAGTTCTGTGATCCTGGGCAAGTCATTTAACTCTGTTTGCCTCAGTTTCCTCATCTGTAAAATGAGCCATAGAAGGAAATGGCAAATCACTCCAGTGTCTTTGCCAAGAATATCTCAAATGAGTTCAGGAAGAATTAGACATGCCTGAAAGGACTTAACAGCAGTGCTTTCAAAGGATTCTACATGGATTCTCTCATTTGAATCTCTCAAAGGCTTTGTGAAGTCAGTTCTACTAGTATATCACAGATGGGGAAACTGAGTATGCCCTATGATCACAGAACTACCTAGTTTGAGAGGTGGAATAGGATCAAGTTCTTTTAGGCTCTGAGTCTATAGTCTATAGTCTGCTGCCTTAATCAGATGAAGAACAATCAAACATTTATTGAGCACCTTCAATGTGCCAGGAGTGTACTAAATGCTGGATGGGACAAGGAGGAAGGACCATCCATCCTAGAGAACCTCTAAGGCCAAGGCCCTATTGTCCCAATTTGGGGAATTATTTATAGGATTTAGAATGGAAAGGAACCTTAAGAAATACCATAATTCAAAAGTTTCCCCTTTATATTTCACGTGGGAAAAATTGAAGGTCAGAGAGTTTAAATATATAGCATTCAAAGTAGGGTTTCTGATTCTGAATCCTGTGCTCTTTCTGTTATAGCACACTGTCTTTGTAAGTTGTTTTGGTTGGAGTGGGTAGGTGGTAATTATGGGTTGGGTCTCAGGGATTTTTAGGACAAAATTCTCACCAGGCCAATGATTCAGACCACATAGTTTCATAGAGCTGAGAAGCCACCTCAGTGGCTATCTAGTCTAACATCCTCATTTTACAGATGAAGAAACTGAGGCCTGAAGGTGCCATACCCAAAGTCACTTGGGTTAGTCCAGTGGCTTAGAGTTCTGAGCCCAAGTTCAAATCTGGCTTCAGATACTTCCCAGCTAGGTGGCCCTATGCAAGCCACTTAACCTTAAGCTGCCTCCATATCTTTCATTGTAAAATGGGGACAATAACAGCACCTACTCTGGGGATTGTCGTGGGCATCAAGTGAGGTATTTGTAAAATACTTAGCACCGTGCACCTGGTACATAGTAGGTGCTTAATAAATGCCCTTCCCTTCTTTTTCCTTTCCCCCCAAAGTCATACAGGTAGTAAAAGACTTGGAGGAGGATGGAAACTCAGCCCTTCTGACTCCAAATTCTGTCTTTTCTATTATACCTCAGTTTCTGCCCCCTGGCTTAAACTCTTTCCTCTGCATTCTTTCCCCCACTAGCCAGGATGTTCCACATGCCTTTTCTACCTAGGTTTGGGCCACAGGGGCTTGAAAAATGAAATATTTGCAAAAAGTGGGCCATTTATATGTAATTTGCATAGATGTTGTAGTAGTCCCAGGGCTACATCATAATAGTTCCATTTATATTACTCTTTAAAGATTATTCCCAAAAAAATCTTTTGAAATGAATCGGAAAGATAATTGTGAACTTCTTAAAGAGAAGCAAATCTAAGTTCTGATGAGAGGGGAAGGAATTTGGCCAAAGTCTCTCAGCTACTATCTGTAAGAACCAAGACTGCAACTCAGGTGTTCTGATACCTAGGCCGCACCTTGTAGGAATCCTCCTGTGCTTAGCAGGTATGTGGAGAGAAGCCCTGGGAGACTGGAGTTTGGAAGAAGGGATTTAGGATTGGGGGTGGTGGAAGAAAACTGTTGGGGTCATTCATTGGGACTGAGTGCACAGTTTCAGGTCTAGGCTCCTCTTAAAGGCTGCATGATACAGTGTACTAGCTTTTTACAAAGTCTTAAATATTATTGAGGACCCCAAAGGACTTTTGTTTATGTGGGTTATATCTGGATTTTTAAAAACCATGTTAGAATTAAATTCAAAACATTAATTTAAAATAATAATCTCATTACATGTTAACAGAAACAGCCCACTTCTATGAAAAATAACTCTATTTTCCAAAACAAAAATATTTGATGAAAAGGGGCATGGTTTTACATATTTCTGTAAATCTAATGTCTGGCTTAGTAGAAGGAGAGAATCTTAGTAGAAGATTCTCCTATTTGCTTCTGCATTCAATCTGTTGCTATGTGTTTTGGTGGAAGTATATGAAGAAGTTCAGTCTTACACAGATGCCTAGTTGGAAAAGGGAGTATTTTAATAGGCAAAGAACATTGTAGTATTATTATGAAACTAGTTTTAACCTTGAGGAACTAGAATCACCCTTTGAGATCTCAGATATAGTGAAAAAGTGCTGGACTTGGATCAGAGACAGTTTAAATCCTTCCTCTGGCACTTCCTAGCTCATCGAGTAATCTCTGTGAATCTCAAATTCCTCATCTGTAAAAAGGAGATGATAATAATAATAATACTTATGCAACAGAACTTTCTACCCTCACTGGGTTGTTGCAAGCATTAAATAAACTAACATATGTAAGATACTTTGCAAGCCTTAAAGTGCTGTATACATATTTTAGTCATCCTTTTCTTTTATTGCTCCTTTTGGTAGGATTTAAGAATTAGAAGGCACCACAGACGCCATTTAGTTCCAATCCATAATTTTATAGTCAAGGAAACTGAGACCTAATTCAGTGTCACACAGGTAGTATTGAAATTAACTAGCGGGGCTGGGTTTTTTTTGCAAACTTTCTCCCCTTTCCTCATTAAAAAAATTCTTCTTCCCTCCCCCCCCCCCTCCGCCCTTCCTCTTGCCCCTCCTCCGGAGTGCGCTATGGCTGGCAGAACCCGGGAAGGAGCTATGGCCAGCTTCGGGCAGCAGGGGGTGACCTGCGCCTTTGCGCAGCCCAGGGGGGACCTGCCGCGCTGCCCGCCCTGCTCCATAAGGGTTAACCTGCGGGAGGGAGGACAGAGAGAGTCCGAGAGAAAGAGGGGAGGGGCGTCGTCTCCCGATTGGTGGAAAGTTTTGTAGCGGGGCGGGGCAGGGCGGGCGCCGGGGCCCGGTCGCGCTCGGCCAGAGCCACAAAGCCCCGCGGGGAAGGTCGCTTCTCGCCGGCTGCGCGCCTCCAACTTTTCCCTACTTTCCCCCCAGCGTCCGCCCGGCGCTCCCCAGCCCGGCCTGGCCTCCCTCCCTTCGGCTCGGATCCTTTGAGCCCTTCTCTTCCCCTTCCGCGGCGCTGCCTGACCCCCTCCCACCCCCCTGACTCAGCTTGGGCATCCTCGCCACATCCCACCCGGGGCCAGCTGCGTTGGGGGAGCCGGGCCCGGCGGCAGGGCAGGGCAGGGCAGGGCAGGGCAGGGTGGCCGGTGCGTGCGAGTGCGTCCGGCGGCTCCAGGAAGCCTTTCCCTTCCAACCGCAAGCTTTAATTCCGCCTAGTCGGCGTCCTCCGGGAGGGGAGCCCCGGGGGTAGAGCTGTGCCGGTGCCCGGCTGGGAGCCTCGGGGCTCGCCGGGGCCACAGGTAGCTCTGGGCGCGCCCCGAGGGCTCCTGCCCTCCGCCAACTCAGCCCCGCCCCGTCCTGTTCCTACCCCCCGGCGGGGAGGAGCTGGGCTCCCGCCGCCTGCAGCCCCCGCCCCCTCGGACCCGGCCCCAGCCCTAGTACGGGTCCCGCGGGAGGGAAGGCAGGCAGGCCGGCAGGCGAGCGAGCGGACCGGGTGTACGCCAGGTAGTGCTCCCACTGCACCGCCCGCTCGCCCTCCCTCCAGTGCTCGCCCCGCCTGCCTTTGCCCTGCTCGGGCGGGCGGAAGGACTGAAGCTACAATGAGGAGCTCGCTGCCCGCGGGGAGAGACTGAGGAAGCTGGATTTACTGCAAGAAGGGTGGGAGGAAGCCCCGGGAATGAACCGGGACGGACACCCTGGTGGGAGTCTGTGAGCAGCGGAGCGAGTGTCCCAGCAGCTCGAGGTGAGTCCCCGCCGACCCCCGGCTCTGGGGCCCCGGCCCCAAGCAGATCCGTGGGAGTTCCGAGTGCTCCCCTAGTCCAAATAGGTCCCATTCTCCCGATCAGTGGGACTTCTCGAGTTTCCACTAGCTTAGGCACGTCTCTCTGGACAGAGGAGACTCTTACTTATTCTCCAACCCAGGCAGGTGCCCTCTTGTCAGTGGGAGGGGGTTCTTGGTTCTCCCCTGGACCCCTGAGCAGAAGTTCTCCTTGGTGAACGGGGCTTCCATGCCCACAGAATCCCTCTGCTCAGTGGGGATTTTTGATTCTTAGTGGGAGGTCTCCCTTGGTCAGTGGGGGGTTGAGGGATTCATTTGCCCCCTACTCTGACCAGACTCTCGCGGTCTGTGGGTCTCTGGGCTCTCTCCAGCTGCTTCTCTTCCTAATCACCAGAGACCCTCGACTCCTCTCCCAGAGCTGAGCCGCTCAGGCCTTGGCCGGTGGCAGGTGGTTCTGGGTGAGGAAGGTGGGACGGTGATTCCCTGCGGCAGGAAAGAAGGGATGCTGGCAAACCAATCCCTTAATTTTGGAAAAGGGGGAGTCTGGACCCCCTTTCTGGCCGCTTCTGTTTCCCAGCTTCAGCCTCTCAGGCACAAAACGAAACTTCAACCTTAGATAGATGATCAACTCAAATACGCTATCCAGTTATGGGGGTGGGGTAGGGTGGGGGTGAAGTGTGTGTGTGTGCGCGTAGAACACAATCTTTGTTAAAAACAAAACAAAACTACCAAACTACAGGCTCGGGCACTGGTCGCTTCTTGAATTGGGGAGTATAAGTGGAAGAGAAGCAATTCCCGCCCCCCCACCCCACCCCAGGCTATGGTCTAGGAGACTGTAGCCGTGACCTCTTTAGCCTCTCTGGCTCTTCTGGGGCTCGTCCTCACTGTCCCAGGATCAACTTTTCTAAGCGATTAGGGTGTCTCCGTGTGTGTGTGTGTGTGTGTGTGTGTGTGTGTGTGTGTGTGTGTGTGTTGGGGGGTGTCTTGAGGAGGAAGGAAATCCACTTTCCCCACAGAGCCAGTAATTCACACTGACCTCCCCAGGCTCGGTGATTACCACTACTCCCCCCTTCCCTTTTCAAGCTCGCCCCTTCCTCGCTGTCCAATGTCCTCGCCCCCCCTCCCTTTGCTTCCTCCCTCCCACGTGGGCTGGGGCTGCCCCTGGCCTGGGGGCAGAGCCTCCCAATATCGCCCCCCTCTATGGCTTTCTCTCCACGTTCAAGAACTTCTGGTGCAAATTTGTAAGCTAATGGCCGGGTGCGATTATTCTCCTCGTTGAACGGGCTGCCTTCGTGTTGTGTGTCCCCAGGGCACGGAGTGCTTACAACTGGGAGTTTACAAGGGCCAGGAATTCAGACAGTGTTTAGAGAGTGAGAGGTAGAGGAGCGGGGCAGAGTGTAATTAATGTAAACCCTTTGTCTGGCTTTGATACCTAGAAAGACCCCCCCCCCCCCACCTCCCTCTCCCTTCTGTTCTTTCTGTTGTTTCTCTGAAAGAAACTGGAGCCCAACTTCCTTTCTGACAGGAGCCAGCAGCAAGTGCAACTTTAAATAATGGGAAGGGGGGGGGCGGTTTAGGGGAGGAGAGGGGAGGCAGCAAGCGGCTGCTAAGAATAATTCAACCTTCAGATAATGCAGCAGGGAGCCAGCCTGCTCAGGGGGCTAGATAGTCCTTCCCTGGGCAGAACATTTCCACCCAAGATGAATGGGAAGACTTAGTTCTTCACTTTTGCTCCTGGGCTTTTTCACAGGCCTTCCTTGATGTATTACTGCTTCTGGGGCTGCTTGGGCTTTTGGGTTTGGGTTGGTCTTGAGAACTTGTCAATTTTTTTTTTTAAAGTTGGGCCAGAGGAGAGACCTGGGCCTGCTTGCTTGCCTGCCCCCCCTTGTAAGTGGAGAAGTCTTCTGCCTCCATTCTTAGGGACCTGGGATTGAGAGGCAGTGAAAACCCAGAGTTAGGGCAGGACAAACTAGAGGAGAGACAGATCTAGAGAAGATGAGATCTGGATGTTTGGGGGCCCCGGGCTTTGTTTTGTGGTGTTCAGTTCACTCTGGGGCTGCTGGAGGAAGGAAGGCAAGGATTCTGGGGAATGGAAGATGCTGAGTCTCCTCTACTCTCCCCTTTTATCTTTTCTTCAGGTTTTGAAGCCACAGAACATTTGTACATGAGGAGGACCTAAGCCCAGAGATGGAGTTTTGGTTTGCCTTCCTCTTCTTGGGGATTTTCTCCATGTCTGATTCTGCCCGAGGTGAGTAGACCATGCTCCTCCAGGGCAGGCGGTTTGGCTGTCCCCAGCTGCTTGTTGGTGGCTTACCCAGTTGTTTTGTTGTCAGTACATAAATTGGATTTCCTTTCCAAAAGTCTGAAATAAGTTTCTGTCTGTCTTCTCTCTTTCTAACTTTGGCTCCGTCTCTAGCTCTCCTTTTTCTCTCTGTCTCTTTCTCTCTTTGGATTGGTTCTGCGTTTCCACTGCAGGCATATAGGTTTGTTCACTGATGCATAAAAGGAGGCTGTGTTCTTGCTTACACACATTTTCCCACCTGGCTTTAGGCTGTACAGTGTGACATCATTAATTAAGACAAACTAGTTTTCTCTCTTTTCATTTTTGAAATAAATTTTCTTCCTTCTTTCCTTCCTTCCTTCCTTCCTTCCTTCCTTCCTTCCTTCCTTCCTTCCTTCCTTCCTTCCTTTCTTCCTTTCCTAGAGAAGACTATAGCTACAGGTGAGTCCTTGGGAATGGTTTTGCTTAGTGAGGGGTAGAGGAGAACTCAGGTTTAGGTAGCTTCCAGATTTTAGGTGTCATGATTGAAAGCAAACAATAGCATTCCTAGCTGCCCAGCAGGGCCTCCCTATCCCCCTTCTCTTCCCCTCCCTGCCAGGCCTCCCCTTGTGTCTTCCCAGTAGCAGGCCAAACAAACACATCCCTGAACTGTCCCAGCTGACGGACCTGTGACGGTCCTCAACAGCTACTGCATATTTGAGCTCTGGTCATCCCAGGCCAGGCACTCAGATTTCAATAAGCAGGTGACCCTGCCAACCTACCCCCAAGACAAGAGTTAAAAAAAACCCAACAAAACAATGACAAAACCTGAGCCCCAGGCCTGAAGGGGGAGGTACCTTGCAGAAGGGAAGGGTTCTCTATTACAGTTAAGTGAGTCTGGATGGCAGCTTCCCCCCCTCCCCCCACTAGCACCCCCAGGCAAGAAGATGGGTCTGGGGTAGGAGGATCGAGGCAGAAGGATGAAGCAAAAAAGGCGGCATGGATTGGCCATTAAAATTTCTCTCTTGACCTTTTGCTCCTGTAGCGGATCATTTAGACTAGCTAGTATCATCCTAGAAACCCAAAAGGCTTGCAAAATCCACTTCCTTTCTGGCAACAAGAAATCTAAGGCTCAGCCTCCTTAGAGGCCAAAGTGCTGGAAAGGCCAGGCATCTGGGAGATGAATGAGGGGGGAAACGGCATCAAGGCGTACAAGGAGGCAGTCTGAGAAGTCTGGATTCCAGTCTGGATGGGGCCCGCCTCCATTGTGGGGAATGGAGGGAAGAAGGTGACCTCATGGATGTATATTATTCTAGCAGCTGGTCCCAGGGGGCTTGTGGGGGGTGGGGGTTGTATAGGGGAGAAGTTTAGCCTTCCAGCCACAGTGGGTTGGGGCCCACGGAATATATATTTATATGTATAATGTATATTTTATCTTCCTTGTCTAATATTTCCTCTCTGCTCTGGGCAGAATTCACCGGTCTTTTTGGGTCATGGACCCATTTGGTTCTGGGAGGAATTGGGGGTCTTGAGCTACAGTGGTTAACAGAGGCAAAACTTTGCTAAGGAGGAAGAAACGGGAGAGCTTGAGTGTTTGGAGTGATTTTGGAGCCGGAGGGAAGGAAAAGCTCACTTTAGCGGAAGTTGGCTGGGGCTGTGTGAAGACCTCATGGACGAAAATTGCAGTTTTTTCTCCAAAAGATAAAAATATTGTGTATATTCCGAAGGAAAGAGAGGGAAGGCTCCCGCCGAGTCCCGGCTCCTAGGGTCACCCAAACGTATCCCGTCTTCTTCATTTCATCTCTAGGGGAGGAGGGGGAAATAGCCGATCGATGGGTGCTGAGCATAGGAGTTGTTGTTGGAAGTTGGAGACCCAAGTTATGCCCACTGGACTCGCTGAGCCTCTTGGACAGCGGGGAAGCTATTTCCTGCCCCCGTGTGCTGGTTCCGGAGTCTCTCTTGGAGAATGTGTTTAAGGACAATTGGAAAGGAGACTGTGTTCCTATAGAAAGCGGGCTGCTCCCCTGCCCAGAATTGGGAACCGGGTGGCATGTCTCTGTGTAATTGTGATCGGACCAGAAGCCCAGAATAATAGGATTTGTCCAATGCCAGGTCTGGAGCTACGAAACAGTAGGTTTTGACCCATTGGCGTGGTCGGGGCCACATCTTCTTTGGAGCTGGTATTCCAGTCCTTGGGGTTCTAGCAGGGTCCTGCTGCTCTTTGAGAGTGGGGGAGGCGATCACTGAGTGACCCTGGCAGGATTGTGGATAATGGCTCATGCGGAGTATTTTTAGGGGTGGGAAGAAATCTCTCTTGAGAACTGGCCGTGTGTGTCCCAATGGTATATGTCCCCTGGAAGCAAATGGGGTTTGTAATTTGCTGGGTCAGAGGACTGAATTCCAGGTTTGGTCTGGAGACTCCTGGGAGGCGTAGCTGGGGAGAAGGGCTGGACACTGGCTGGCATCCCCGTGGTCCTCTGGTCTCTTTTCCTTAGGCTCTATGCTCCCTGGGGTCAGGGGGATGGATTGGTCTTAGACCACCCTCTGCCTCGTCTCGTACCCCACCATTTCCTGGCTCAAGGTTCAGAGTCCCCTCCAATTGGAGCGGCGGCTTCCAAGCCCTTCCTGCGCCTCGAGTGACCGTATATGGCAATGTTTGGGTCGGGCTGCAGCAGGTCCAGTAGGATGGCCCAAGCTCGGCCTGATGCCACACACGTCCCTGCCCCCTCCTTCCTGCCCGGGAGGGACTAGTCCAGTGGGTGGGGGCTGCCCACAAGTTTGGGATCAGCGCCACCCAGACAGGGCAAGGGGTTTGCTCCGGTGTCTTGGCTCAGGGGAATTGATATTCCTTTGGAAGGGAATGGGTTAATCCCCCTTCCCCCCCCCCCCCCCCCCCGAAATTGGCACCGAGATTTGGACTTTGATTTCTCTTTCATCTTCTTTGATCTAGCTCGTCCCTTGTGCCCTCTCTCATTACAGGCCAGTTGGGAAGCCCACCAAAGTCCTGTCCAGTGCCCAGCCCAAGAGAAGCCCCTCCAAGGGGGGAGGGGGGTGGGTGGGAGCTTCAGGGTTGGAATTCAAACCTCGCTGCTCAGGAGGGAGCTATTCAGTGTCACTGGGCCTGGCATGAGACACTCCTCTCTTTGAGCTGCTGGCACTAGCCAGGGTTTGGTGGGCGATTGGGGAGGCTGAGTGGCAGGTCTTCTCCTGGGGTTGATTTTATAGGATAATAACGATTGATTTCATTTTTGTAGTTCAGTAAGATTTACAAAGCACTTTTCTCCAGCTAGCCTTTATAGGAGGTAGTGTATTATTAATCCCATTATACAGATGAGAAAACTGAAGCTGGTAGAACTTAAGGGATCTGCCCCTAGGCTCATGCCCACTGAGAAAAGATCCAGCCTGTATTCAGATCCAGGTCTCCTTATTTCAGGCAGGAGGCCCTTTTATGAGACTGACCACCCTGGAGGAGAGAGTAAGATTCTGAAATAGAGCCTGAGGGAAGGGCAAGTGTAGACTCTGAACTTACTCTTCCTTCCCTGGCCTTTGACTCTGCTTGAAAGCCAGTGGAATGCAGTCTTGCCATCTTCCTTTTCTCTCACCCCTCTTCTAGGGGCTTGGTTTCCTCTCCATAAGCCCCCCTCTCCATGGGCATGCCTTAGAATTCATCTGATGCTTCTCTTAATTCCTTGCTCTCCTGGGTTCAAGAGTCCCACTGAGAAAAGGGGATGCCTGAAAAGGGACTAAAAAGTTTGTGGGGGAGTTTTTTTCTTTTTGTGTATGTTTCTTCCAGAAATAGGGGGGAAAGGAAAGAAGGTGAGACGGAATTAGCTTTTCTTGAATTTTGTTTGGACTTTGTTCCTAAGGCCTTCATATTTCTTTCCCGAATGTGTTAGGTTTGTGAGTGGGCCAAGTTGTTTATGTCATACACGTTCTTAAACCAACAGTGTCATTAGAACTAGGAAAGAGATACTAAGAAAATAAGAGTTGCATGTTGTCAGTTTTCCTTTAGATTTGGGGGTGGGGAGAGAGGAGAGGGAGAGAAAAAGAGAAAGAGAAAGAGAGAGAGGGAGAAAGAAAAAGAGAGGGAGAAAGGGAGTGGAAGAAGGAGAGGGAGAGAAAAAGAGAAGGAGGGAGAGAGAGAGGGAGTGGGAGAAGGAGAGGGGGGAGAGAAAAAGA
>NC_058135.1:226009732-226024823 GCF_016433145.1 Gracilinanus agilis | reverse complement strand
AAAAGAGGAGAGAAAGAGTGGGAGTGGGGGAAGGAGAGGGGGGAGAGAAAAAGAGGAGAGAAAGAGTGGGAGTGGGGGAAGGAGAGGGGGGAGAGAAAAAGAGAAGGGGAGAGAGAGAGAGAGAGAGAGAGAGAGAGAGAGAGAGAGAGAGAGAGAGAGACAGACATCCTAACAGAGAGAGAGAGAGAGGGAGTGGGAGAAGGAGAGGGAGAGAGAAAGAGAGGCGCCACTTTTGGCCTCAGGGACTTCAAAATTTCCTTATTTAAAAATAAAACATGACAGCCCACCACCACCTTCCCTAAATTCTCCAATGTTACAACACTGTGAATTAAAAAAACACAAACAAACCCAACTTTATAACTTTAAAATACTCCAATATTTACCTTCCTTTCATTTTTTGGATTCCTTCCAATTTTCATTCTCATAGAGAAAATTGGAGAGATTCAGTCCAAAAAGCTTTTGCAAGGAGATTGGTAAAACAGAAGGTGTTCTCTGTGCTGCATGCTGGGAAGTGCTTCCAAGGTGTGAACTTTTCCCGTTGAATGGTTTTTGACCCTTTCTGGCCTCCTTTTGCTTTGTGCCTTCAAAGACAGAAGGATGTTGTACGCGGAGTCATAGAGATCATAGACTGTAAAGAATCTTAGAATTGGAAGAAACATTAGAACTCATCCAATCCAGCCCAACCATTTTTAGATGAGAAAATTGAAACGTAGGCTTACCTGTGGTGTGATTGGCCAAGGCAGGATTCACCCCTGGGCTCCGTCTTTACAGAGCAAAGGCATTTTCTTTTTTACTGAATCACCCTGAACTTCTTTTGCTCCAGCCCCTCATGGTTAGTGACATCTCGATTTAAGAAAAGGATTCAAGTCACCATTTTGACCGGTTTTCTAGGATTTCCCAATCTACTAAGGTAGATGATAGTAAGCCCTTTTAATCTGTTGTGAAAGCAGTATTTATCTCCCAGATTTCATGGCAGTGCCTTTATTGGCACTGTTGTAAGGTTCTCCAGCTTCCACTGTGTGAGTCTTCCATCTATCACTCAGAGCCTGACTCTTCCACTTTCCATTGATAGCCCTTGATTTGTTGGAGTCCAAAAAATTTATTCCTTTGGAGCCATCTGCCTGGTGCTATACATTTTCAGAGGGTAGGACTGGCCAGGTTTAACTCCTGCCTCTAGCATGGTCTTCAGGAGTCCAGGTTGGCATCTGTACAACGTTGAAACATTGTAGGAATATTCTCTGAAACATTGTAGGGAGATTCTCCTTGTTGTAAGTAAGACTTACTTTGAGTAAATCTGTCCCGTAAAGTGGTTATCCTGTGAGTTTAGATAGTAAATTCCTTGAGAGCAGGGACTGGGTTCTACTTTAATTTAATTCAGTCCAACAAGTATTTAATTAATTTTCTTCTACTTTAGGGAGGCTAAAATGAATAGCTTCTGCCCTCAAGGAGGTAGGATGTTAGCGTTAGAAGGGTTTTTCCCTCTTAGGTGGCAGATTTGGATGGGGAGCAGATTCTTAGCCTGGAGGCTGGACCGTGGTTTGAGGTGGCCAAAGAGGAGGCAGGTTCACCCGGGGTGTGGGATTGTGGAAGAGGAGTTTGTACAAGTCGGGGCTGTGGGAGGAAAGCCTTTTCTGATGCTTGGGGAAACGAGCAAGGCGAGATGATGTTCTTGGCCCATTTTGGCCCTGGCTCCTGGAAACGGTAAATAAATCATTGTCACCCAGAGGGGCGGAGGGGGAAAAACCCTGAACAAAAGTCTTCTTTTGCCTAGTCTGGAAAAAATAAATGTGAGGCCGTTCCTTTATTCACTGCGCGGTCCGAGAATCAATGGTGCTTTCTCTGCTCCCTAGGCTCTCGGCCCCAGTGAGAATCTGGAGTGTGTTTGAAAGTCCTGCCCTTCAATGCTCCCCTTTCACACGGAGCCCCAGTGTTGCCGTAATCAGTGGAAATATTTTTTTTCCCCCAGCTTCGTGTAACTTAATAAACCGCTTGTCCCATTCTGTTGCTTTTCCCAAGTTTGTCTTTTATGCCGAGGATGCTTCTAGGGTTTTTGTTGGTTTAAAGAAAACTAGAACCTCGAATTATCTCCCCATTCCCCTTATTTCAGGAGCCGTGTGACCCTGGGGGAGTCATTTAACTTTCTCTCTGGTGTCTTTCCCCCTGACTCTCCCCCTCTTTCCCCAGCCTCTCTTTGGACAGTGGTACAAGTCAGCTTTTTCCTCCGGGGTGGTCTTATTTGATTCATTTTGATGGAGAGCTGACTCCCTGCCTTCCCTGAGTCAGCTTTGGGATCCTGTTGTGGCTGTTGGGGTGGGTTGCGAGTTTGTCCTGTTTATCCAGGGTCTTTCATCCCAGGGGGCCCAGCGCACCTCCCAGGTGAGCACCTCATTAATTCTGTGGCTGCTCCTGTTGGACAGATGAAAACAGAAGCTTATTTTTTAAAGCAGCTTTTCTAAGGGTACCCAGTGTCTTGGAGCTGGAGCCAGGGTGGCTGGGGATCCTGGGATTTTGCTAGTTTGCAGCTGTGTCTTGGGTAGATTGGCTCTACTCCTCACTTCTTTATCCTGGAAGGGATCTTAGAGACCAGATGGGGAAACCGAGGCCCAGAGCCATGGCAAGTCATATAACCATGTAAAGATAGGACAGGGATTGGAAATGCAGTTCTTCTTCCTTCTACAAACTACCTAAAGGTCTCCTGTGTTTAAGTTTGAGGCTTTTGCCTCATTCATCCCTTGTACAGGGAATGGCATCCTAGCATTGTAGGATTTAAAGGAATCCTAGGGATTGTTGGACTCAATCTTCTCATTTTACAGAGAGATAAGTGAGTGCCTCAGAGTCCCATCGGTTAGTAGAGTCCAGATTCAAAGCCAGGTCCTTCTGCCAACAATTTTCTGTTACCCCCTCACCTCCCCCCTCCAATCACTTAATTTTTTATCCAATCATTCAGGTAGGAGCTAGGAGAGATCCAGACCTTTTACTTGGGGTGTCCTCAGTCCAACTGGGGAGCTAAGACAGGTAGAAAACACTGGGTTGTGGATGACTTTGGGCTTCAGATCATGGGTACTGTGGGAGGTCAGCGGAAGGGAAATATCTCCTGGCTCTGAGTGGACCCCAAAGGCCTCCTGGAGACAGTAGAACTTGTGTGTGGAAGAATGAAGATGATTTGAAGAGCAGTATGTTCCAGGGAGGCTGGGCTCTAGACTATAAAGGCAAAGATTCCAGAATGGGGTAATGTTAGACCTGGAAAAGACCATTTTGCCAATGGAGAAGGAGAGGTACCAATGCCCAATTTCTACTCTTCCAGGCTGTAATGGGGAGGTCTGGTCCTCTTCTGAGTGTGGATTAGAACACTCTGGGGAAGTTACTTCCTCCTCTTGGCTTTCTCAATGATGAAATGAGGAGGCTGCAATAGAGGACCTCCAAGGTCTCTTCTTTTAGTTTTTACCCTCCATCTTCCAGGCCTCCCTCCTTCCCCTTAGCACAGGACGCAGTGAGGTTGGAGGACGGGAGGTGATGTTTAGGGAGCATCAATTGTAAAAATGTTAAGATGAGGGAATGTCCTCTTCTAGCTCCTGGGGTCTGTAATGCTCTGTCCTGAGATGCCATAGAGGACTTTAAATATCTGCCTCTCAGAATCTCAAAGGTCCAGGGAGGGGTGGCAAAAACCTATGAGAGTAGAGTGTGGATAAACATAGAGGTGGACAGTGCAGGAACCTCAATGATTCAGGTCTAGAACAATCAAGCAGACCATTCCACCTAAAAAATACAGCAAGTTATGGAGCCTGACCCTGGCATAAAGCCCCAATTCAAGAATGAAAGCTGGAGGGGCAGCTAGGTGGCCAATGGATAGAGCACTTGGAGACAAGATTCTTGGTTCAAATCTGGTCTCAGATACTTCCTAGCTGTGTGACCCTGGACAAGTCACTTAATCCCCATTGCCAAGCTTTATAGCTACCTCTTCTGCCTTGGAATCAAATTAGTATTGGTTGTAAGATAGAAGATATTCTGCCAAAAAAAGGAATGAAAAATTAAGAAATGAAAGATAATAAAAAGAAAACATTGACTAGTCTAGCAACTTATTCTAGATCTAGAAATCACCAAAATGAAGGAGAGAGTAATTCCAAAACAAGTGCAAGTAGTTAGTTACTCAGAAGAAAAAGTGGATTTTTCCATAAGGGCTATAGGAATACTTGGAAGAAATGAAGCAAGAGATTAAAAGAAAAAGAAAATAAAGACAATAAAAAATTGGTAGGAGAATAAATAGCTTATATGAAAAAGTGGTAAATCTTGCCCAAGTAACAGATTCCTTGAAAACTACAAAAGGCCAAACAAAACTTAGTGACTCGGTGAAACAACAAAAAATATTAGAGAACAAAATCTAGACTGAAAAATAATAGAAAGTATAAGATATTTGATATAAAAAACAAGAGACCTGCAAAATAAGATCACAGAGAGATAATTTTAGAATCACTGAACTTGAAAACTATAATATATTAAGAAAAAGACTCCACAATACTTATTTTTTTAAAAAATCACAAATAATTGCTGCCCAAATCCATTAGAATAGAAAGCAAAGTGAAGATAGAAAAGAATTCTGCTTGAAAGCCTTGAAGTCAAAATCCTGGAAATATTTGAGCTAAAACTCAGGGCTCCTACATAAAAAAAAAATGGTATAATTGTTTAGAAACAAGCAATTCAAGTACAATGGAATTACAGTCAAGATCATGCAAGATCTTAAAGTTTCTACTGTGAAAGAGAGGAGATCTTGGGATACAGTATTCTAAAAGGGAAAATATAAAGGTTTAAAGCAAGAATTATTTATGCTGCCAAATTGAATATAATTTTACAGAGGAAAGTATGAACTTTTTATTGGAATTTCTAAACTTTGAAATTTCCCAGAAATTCATGAAAACAGTTTACATAATAATAACATTGTAAAGAAAAACAATATTGAAAGACTTTAGGAGTAGTAGTTGTGTGACACTGAGCGAGTCACTTAACTCCAATTGCCTAGCCCTTATTGCTCTTCTGCCTTGGAATCAATACTTACAATCATTTCTAAGTCAGAAGATTCTTACCTTAGAAAAAAAAAAAAAAGACAGACTTTGGAATGCTAATTGTGTCAATGATTGACCAGGATCAATGATGAAGCATCATACCCACCTTTTGGCAGATGATAAACTCAACATGAAGAAGGAGACATACTTAAATTTTTATTTTTTGGTGTGGCCACTGAATATTTGTTTTGTTTGCCAATACTTATTTGTTATACATTTTTCTTCCTT
Organism: Gracilinanus agilis; assembly: GCF_016433145.1. NCBI lineage: Eukaryota > Metazoa > Chordata > Mammalia > Didelphimorphia > Didelphidae > Gracilinanus > Gracilinanus agilis. The sequence goes on along the minus strand of NC_058135.1, from coordinate 226,019,538 downwards.
TTTTTTCCAGTGGGCTTGGGGAGGAGGGATGTTTAGTCAAAAGTGAGGCTCCCCAAAAAAAGGAAAAGAAAAAAAAAGAGAGCCATTAAAACATTTTTAAAAATTGGTTACAATCCCTTTATTTATCTTCTTAAGTTTCGTTTAAAAAAAATTTCCCCCAATTACACACAAAAACAATTTTTAGCATTGTTTTCTAAAATTTTGAGTTCCAAATTCTCTTTCTCCTTCCCTCCCAACCTTCTTCCTGAAACAGCAAGCAATTTGATATAGGTTATACATGTGCAATCATGCAAAGCATATTTCCATATTAGTCATGTTGTGAAAGAAAACACAGACCAAAAAAAAAATCTACAAAAAAAAGAGAGTAAAAAATAGTATATGCCAATCTGCATTTAGACTCCATCAGTTCTTTCTCTGGAGGTGGATAGCGTCTTGAATTCTTTGAAGTTGTCTTGGATCATTGCATTGCTGAGAATAGCCAAGTCGTTCACAGTTGATCATTGTATAATATTGCTGTTTCTATGTACAATGTTCTCTGGGTTCTGCTCACTTCACTTTGCATCAGTTCATGTGGCTCTTTCCAGGTTTTTAATGAAAGCACCCTGCTTTTCATTTCTTAGAGCACAGTAGTATTCCTCTCTCATTTAGTTTCCACAAAATCTCAATGGAGGGTGAGGGGCCATTATCTTCATTGTACAGATGAATGAAGAATCGGGCTGAGATTGGTAATTTTGCTTCTGGACAGACAAGTAACGAATGACAGCGCAGGTCTTTTAATCCAGGAGGAACCAAGATGAAGAAAATTAAGTTGTTATCTATGCCTGTCCAAGAGGGAAGATATTAGAGCGATGGAGTGGGGTTCTTTGTAGGAAAACTGGGCAAGGTTCCACTGAGCACCCTGTCGAGCTCCCTTCCATGCAGCATCTGAGATGCATCCTCCCATGTTTGTCTGTCTGTCTGTCTTTCTGTCTGTCTGTCTGTCTCTCCAGGCATAATTTGTACAGAATCTGCCCTGAGCAGCTCTGTTCTCACTCACAGTCTCCCCTTTGTCTCTGCCTTGTTCAGTGAAACACAGTCTTGTTATTTCATTAGAATTCACTCCAGTTTTTTGGAGATGAAATCTAGCCAATGACTCCAGGCTACTTCCTCCATGAAATATTTAGACTTCATCAGGGGGTTCCCTGCAGCAAATTATTGGGAATCTGAATTTTCATTTGTCTTGTGATTGATTGTATTGATTATGTTTTGTGTAGATTGAATGAGTTTTGATTGTGTTGTGATTGAGGACTCGGTGACATTTTTTTCTAGCCCCTTCTGTATAGATTGATCTCCTGTTCTCTGTCTTCAACCTCCCTCACTATTCTCTATCCCCTTCCTTCTTCTCTTCTTTCCCATCTTTTCCTCTCTGTCAGTCTTTCCTTCCATCTCTTCTCTGACTTACCCTTCTGTCTCAGTCTCTCCCCCTTCCTCTTGCTTGTCCCCCCTACTCTTTCTTGGACTCTTCCCCCTTCTCTATTCTATCTGCTTTCCTTTCTGTCTCTCCCCCTCCCCCTGTCTACTTCTCCCCACATTTCCCTTGCTCCTGCCGGACTTGTTGAAATCAGAGCACTTTGCATCTTGGCAGGAGACAAACTCACTTTTCCTGTGCCTGGTAAATTTGTTTCCTGAAAGATTTATCCCATCTTGGGTATCCTGTCAAGCAGCTGAGGAGTGAGTAATGAGGGAGTGCCACACACTGGCTGAGACTGACTGTCAAAGTTGGATATGTTTGGGGCTGTTTGGGGGTGGGGGGTGGGATGGAGGGTCCCAAAAGGCCAGTGGGCAAATGGAGCTGGCCATCTCTCATCCACCTGGTGAACCCCACTTAGCTGGGGCCCAGGCAGGAGCTTCAGTTTCTCTGTGGCTTCAGCACCCCATGACTTCGCACTGCCCATTTGCCCTTCCCTGGTCATGCTTCTGAGAGGAGCAGAGGAGCCACGGATGCAGAGGGAGCATAGCAGACTGGGCTGTCTTCTTCTACTGACCACATGCCCTTGGGTGAATGCTTTCACCTCTCTAAATCTCTCTGGGCCTCTCCATCTTCACCTGGAAAATGGACAGGAACTGTGGCTTTCTTTAGTTGGATTCAAACATTTTCAGGATGACAGACTTTGAACTGGAAAGGACCTTGAGCATCCGTTCAGATCCCTGTCCTCCTTTTACAGATAAGGAAACTGAGGCCCTGAGGGGACGAGGGATTATTGAGGATTACACTGGGGATAAGAAGCAGAGCCAGAAATCAAACCCACATCTTCCAACTCTAAAATCAGTGTTCTTCCCATTTGCCCTACTTTATAGGTAGAATGAGTTCATTCTGGTTTAGACTGGAAGTCCCTAGTATTTTGGGATACTCATGGAAGCCAGTTTAATTATTTTTTGTTTTTCTATCACCTTCTTTCAAAATATTTCCTTCTCCTTCTGTCCAGTGGGCTTTCTTTTGTAACAGAGATTTAAAAGAAAAGGAAAAACAAAACAACATCCTGACCTCATCTGTCATCATGTACATCATTTCATCCCCATAGTCTTCCGACTTTGCAATGTAAAGGATTTTTCTCCTAGACGCTAGGTTAAATGAATGGGAAAGCTTAGTGTAAAGATTTTTTTTAACCCCTCACCTTCCATTTTAGAATCAATACTTTGTATTATATTGGCTTTAAGGCAGAAGAGTGATAAGGGCTAGGCAATGGGAGTTAAGTGATTTGCCCAGGGTCACACAGCTAGGAAGTGTCTGAAGTTCAAATCTGTTTGAACTCTAGCCCTCCTGACTCCAGGCCTGATTCATTATCCACTGAGCCACTTAGCTGCCCCCAAGTGGGAATATTTAAAAAATATTATATAAAAATATATTATATATATATAAAAAAGAATTCCTGCTTTAAGGCCTTTCCATTGTGATCCAGTATATTGGAAAGTCTGGGAGTAAGGAGACGTGGCTTCCTGTGACCTTGGATAAGTCACTTCCCTGTTTTTATCCTTTCAATCTCATTTGTAAAACAAAGGGGTTGGCCTAGATCTGTCACATCCCTTCCAGGCTTAAGAAAACAAGTTTCTGGCTTAATTTTTATTATTTAACAAGCTGTTATCTGTTAAGAGAGAGGTCTTGCCTTCCTACATAGAGAAAGATTATTTGCAATAAATAACCTTTATAATTGGTGGCAAATGGCTGCTGTTCAAAGTGTTCAAAAAATTTGTTCTCTTAAGTAGCTTGGCCTTTCCATCCTTGATCTCTCCTACTTTATTAATTTTCTTTAACCCTTACCTTCTATTCTAGTATCATTTCTAAGCTGGAAGAGCAGCAAAGGCTAGGTAATCTGGGGTTAAGTGATCTGTCCTGGATCACACAACTAGGGAGTGTCTGAGGTCAGATTTGAACCCAGATCCTCTTGCCTTCAGGCTTGGTGCTCTAACCACTGCACAACTAGTTATCTTTCCCTCCCTGCTTTGTTAATTTGGTTATTACTTTTTTTTTTTAAACCCTTACCTTTCGTCTTGGAGTCAAAACTATATATTGGCTCTAAGGCAGAAGAGTGGTAAGGATGGGCAATGGGGGTCAAGTGACTTGCCCAGGGTCACAGAGCTGGGAAGTGTCTGAGGCCAGATTTGAACTTAGGACCTCCCATCTCTAGGCCTGACTCTCAATCCACTGAGCTACCCAGCTGCCCCCTTGGTTATTACTTTTTCTTTGTTTATAAGACAATAGAAAATTCTAGTCTGCCCTAGTGGGTGAATTCCAAGTCTGAATTCTTGGGATTTCTTCTCTACTTTCTTTTCTTTCCCTTATAGATTGTAGCTTCTAAAAAGAAAGACCCAAGGGAAGAATTCATTAGGTTAGGTGAGTAGGGATCAGCCTGCCAGAGGAGGGCTGTGAGAGGTTCACCTGTTACCAGGGCATGGGGTGAGAGGAGAAGAGGAGATAATAATAGGACCATAGATTTACAAGCTGGAAAGAACTGTGGAGGTGACCTAATTCAGCTCTTTCAAGTGAATAAACTGAGGTCTGGAGAGAGAGAGAGAGAGAGAGAGAGAGAGAGAGAGAGAGAGAGAGAGAGAGAGAGAGAGAGAGAGAGAGAGAGAGAGAGAGAGAACGAGAACATGGATCTAGAGCTGAGAGGGAGAGACACAGTGGATCTGGGGCTGAAAGGGAGGGAAACCTCGAATCTAGAGCTGAGAGGGACCTCAGAATTGAAGAGATTCACCCATGGTCATGCAGGTAAAAGGGGCAGAACTAATATTGGAACCAAGGTCTGACACCAGCTCTGTGATTCCCCCCTAAGCCTTGTTAAGGAGTCCTGCATTTGGAATACGATTTGAATTTAGGACAATTAGGAGGAAAGAACTAGTAGAGAGTGGTATTGTGGAAATTGAGTGGGGAGAAGATATTTTGGGAGAACAAATTGGTCACTGGTGTGGAAATTTAACAGGGCAGGGAGGCCACAGACTGACTTAAGGCCACTGGGTCTGGTGTAGAGAGAGAATTTCAGTGGAGAGCTGAAGACCAGAGTTACACGGGAGGGGATGAAGGCACCAAGGACTAGGGATTGTGATCATAAAATACACTTTCCAGAAAAGGAGCAAAATAAGATGGAAGTTCAGTGAGGCAAAAGGGACAAGAGGAAGTCTTTTTGTCTTCTAAACGCTTCCCTTTCTGTCTTACAATCAATACTGTGTCTTGGTTCCAAGGCAGAAGAGCAGTAAAGGCTAGACAATAGGGGGTTATGAATGGGGGACCCTTTTCCAGGGTCACTCAGCCAGGAGGTTGTCTGAGGCTACACTTGAACCCAGGACCTCCCAACTCCAGGCCTGGCTTTCTATCCCCCTGAGCCATCTAGCTGCCTCTTCTAAGGATGGATTTCTTTAGTGAGGGAGGAAGAAAGAGGCCATTGCAGACTTATAGTTTCAGTCCTTACCATTACTATTCAAGCTTGCTGGTAATTAGGGGTTCAGTAAATAGTTGTTGAGTGAATATTCCTTTTGGGGGCTTGGCCTTTCCTCTTCTTAGTTCCAAACAGTCAGACAGACAGACAGAGACAGCCTTGGCTTTTCCTTTTTCGATAACCAGGTCATGGTTTCTGAGGCAATTACTTGTTTTACTAGTAAGACCAGTTCCTTCCTGAACCAAGTGACTCCTTTGCTTGTCCAGCTCCTTCTCTGGGACCTCCTCCCTCTCCCCTTCTGGCTCCCCCAGCTCCCAGGAGAGCAGAGGAGACTGGCTTGGGGGCCTTGTTCTGTTTGAGGGGTGGGATGGGGTATTTCCTGGGGTCAGGTGGGCACCGTGGGAAGGTCATGGTTGGGCAGTCCCTGTTCCAGCTGAGACTGATCTGGCCTCCAGGCCCTGCCTTGCCTCTTTTCGGGATTAGGGCTGAAGTTAGAAACCTTCTCATGTTTCTGAGCTCTTCCCAAGATGAGGTGGAGGTTTCTTTGGGCTCCCAGTTTGGAATCTTTTCCCTTCTGCTCTGTATCCTCCGTATATCAGCCAAAATGATCTTGCTGAGCCTGGATTTTGTTTGTTCCCTTGCTAAGAAACTTTCAATGGCTCCCTATTACCTTTAGGATAAAATCCAAGCTCTTCAGCATTTAAAGTCTTCCATAGACTAGCTCCAACTTCCTTTTCACCTTTACTGTCTCTTATATACTCTGTGTTCCAGACAAATGAACCCTACAAGCTATTCCCCCCGACTGGATGATTTCCCTCAATCTGGCTAGCTTCTGAACTTTGAATGCCCTCCCAACCCACCTGGGCCTCAGCTCAGGTGCCATCTTACTCTTTGAAGCCTTCCTCAGTCCCCCTTTCCCACCCTCAAAATTTGTTCATTCTCTTCCTCACTTCAGATGACGTGTTATTATTGTATTTATTGGGATTTGTTATGTTTGTTAGATCACTTCTTAGGACATAGAGTCCTGGAGGGCAGGGTTTGTCCAGTTTTTAGTCTCTGTATTCTTATCACCTGGCATGGTGCCTTTTTTAAAAACAAACAAACAAACAAACAAACAAACAAACAAACAAACAAACAAAACCGAACTCTTACTTTTTATCTTAGAATCTCATTACTATTAGGTATGATGATTATCTTCTAGAATCCACAGATTGTGTGAGAGCTGGGAGAGGCTTTAGAAGCATACAAGTTCAATCCTCTCATTTTAGATTTGGGGAAACTGAGGCCCAAATGCAATTTACCCAAGGAGAGCCACTGAGTCAGGGGCAGAACTCCGGCCCTCTCCCCACCCCCAATTCCTCTTCTATAGCTCTTTCTTTACCTGAGAGAAGAGAGCAAACATTCTTTTCTGAAGACTAGGGACCAGCCAAGTAGGGTTAGAATCTAATTTTTATTTTATCTTAGAAGATCCCATAAATCCGGGAAGCTTTCGGCATGGACTTCTAAGGGATTTGGGTTCTATCCTCCTTGAAGATAATTTGAATAAATTTGGGGTTAGGGAAGTCCCTTTTAGAACAGTGCCAGAGGGGATTTTGAGCCCTGGTGGTGTGGGGCAGCTTAAGCAAAAATGATTTTTCCCTTGCAGAAAATGACCAAATTCCTATTGGCTCCAGGCCCAGGCTGGTGTCTTGGGGGTCACATGCCCAGGAGAGCCTGAGGCTGGGCCTCCCTCAGGGGAGGTGGCTTGGACAGCAGACTCCGGGCACCCTGGCCAGGGAGGGAGGGACGGGGCAGAGAGAATGGGGGGGGGTGCAGTTTGCCGTTCACAGGGGCTCTAGCTTTTCTCCCTCTCTCCTCCTGTCCCCCTAAGTGACTGACGGATGTTTGCTTATCCTTTTTGCCTTCCCCCCACTTTATCACCGTGCCTGGCCAGAGGAAATGAATGAACGTAATTTACTGTTTTTAAAACAAGACTCATTGTGAATGCCACCCCCCCCCAGTCGGGGTGTTGGGGTGTTTCCAGGCTGGGCCCTTGGGGGAGAACAATGCTCCCGAGATGGAGCCGGGCCTGGAAGGGAGAGGGGGGCCACGGCAGAGACCTGGGAAGGAAGGGACCAGCGGGCGGGGCCGAGGTGGGGGAATCGGGGCTCTGGGTGCTCAGTTCTGTTTTGTTTCTCTTAGAAACAGATCCAGAGAAGCCTGGCGTGGGGCGGGGGCGCAGGGGTGGCAGAGGGAGAGGGAAGCAGAGCCAGCTCAGCCACGGGCATTGTTCTGGGCGGAAGCTTTTAGCCGGGAGCTTTTTCCTCTGCCCTGAGCTTGCGAGACTTTGTGGTGCTCTTGGTCTAATGACCCAGGGTAAGGGGCAGGGGCTGAGCCCAGAATCCTTGTGTTTAGAACCCCCAGGGAGCTGGGACACCATTTGGTCCAGCCCTTTCATTTGACGTGGGAAGAAACTGAGTCCTCAAACCCCAGCCCCCAGGACTTAGACTCTCGTGGCTCTTGGGTCCATCCAGCCTTCCTGACCCCGACATGGAGTTCCTGGAAGATTCTATTTAAAGTTTTCTGGCCCTCAAACCAACCACATCAGTTGGGGTTCTCAGAGGGCGGTGGGACGGCCTGTGACCTATTGCCCCATCCCCACCGGGGTAGGTCAAGTGGAAGGAGCCTCATTTTAGCTCCAGCCCCAGTGGGCAAGGCCTGGCACTTCCCTGAGGCTTGGCTGTCTCCTCTGCAGAAGGATGATGATCGATGCCCCATAAAGATGAGTGGAGCAGCTGGGGTAGGTTTTCTGAGTCAGGGTGGAAGATCCCTGGTCTCTGTGGTCCTGATGATGTGGAACTTTAGGTGAGGTTTGGGGGAAAAAAACCTTTCCCCTTTCTGGGAAGCTCAGAATCTGTGAAGAGGGATGTATGTAGGAGGCTGCTAGGATGGTTCCCAGGAAGTGAGAGACAGCATCTTCTCATTTACCAGGTGGGTTCTCTTGACTCCAAATCGAGTTTTCTTTTGGTTTACACTGCCATGCTTCCTTAAAGAGTTAGGGAAGGGGGGGATGGAGAGCTAGGATCTCCTGTAAGATTCTGGTCAAAGAGGAAACCAGAGTGGTCTTGCCTCAAGGGCTGTGTCCTCACACCAACCACACCAGTTAGGGCTCCGGTTTCTTTCTTGGGGAATTTCTTGAAAACAGATCAGAAAGAAGAGCCCAATATGGTGCTAGAGATACTAGACATAAGAGACCAGATTTGAACCCAGGACCTCCCATCTCTGGGCTTGGCTCTCAATCCACTGAGCCACCTAGCTTCTCCCTGTTTTCCTGATTCTGCTTGTCTCACTTTGCATCTGCCCACATAGGTCTTCCCATCCTTTTCTGAGATCTTCATACTTATCATTTTTATGTCATAGTAATATTCTAACACATTGCTATACTCAGTATTTAAAAAATGAATATTTTATTTTTTCCCCAATTACATGTAAAAACAATTTCTAGCATTACAAAAATTTGAGTCTCAAATTCTTTCCCTCCCTCCCTCCCTTTCTCCCTCCTGAGATGATAAGCAAATCTGATAGAGATTTTCCATGTGAAATCATGTAAAACATGTTTCCATATTAAACCTTTTGTGGAAGGAAACTCAAACAAAAAAATGAAGAAAGAAAGCAAAATAGTAAGCTTTGTTTTAGATTCATATTCCATCAGTTCTTTTTCTGTAAACCATTGGTATTTTTCATTATAAGTCCTTTGGGGTTGTTTGGATCATCGTGTTACTGAGAATAACCAAGGTATTCCCATCATACAATATTGCTGATACTATGCACCACGTTTTTCTGGTTCTGCTCTCTTCATTCTGCATCAGTTCGTGTAAATCTTTCCAGTTTTTCTGAAATTCTCCTCATCGTTTCTTCCAGCACAACAGTATTCCATCACAATCATATACCACAATTTAGCCATTCCCCAACTGAAGGGTGTCCTCTCACTTTCCACCAATTGGTAAACCTTCTTTGGGCCACTCAGGGCCCTAATTAGGCCGGGCTCTCTATCCCCTGAGGCACCCAGCTGTCCCCTCCTCTTCCTTTCATTTGAGAGAATGAGTGGGGCTGGTCCACCCCAGCTGTTCCCTTCAGCAGCCCCTGTTAGAAAGGAAATGTTGGAAAGTGAACCTTAGACGGCTCCCCCTCCCCTCTTCTCCTTCCACTTCATTCTCCTCCATTTAGTGCAGAATGAGGTGTTTTCTCTCTGCCCGGTCACTTTGGCAGGACCTTTACCTGCTCCCTGAGGGCCAGGAAGGGGAGGCTCTCCTGCTCCTAGATTTAGAAGGGCCACGGGCATGACGATCTGTGGGGTCCTAATGGGCAGACAGCTGGCCTTGCAGCCAGGGAGTTCTGGGTTCAGTCCTGCCTCCGACTCCTCCTGGCTGGGGGGCCTCGGGCAAGTCTGTTACTTCTGAGTGCCCAGGCAAGCTTCAGGGAAGACCCCGGCTGCCTGAAGTCCGTGTAATCTTCCCTGGGAGCTCCAGAGGCTGGGGAAGTCACAGGCCGGCCCCTACCCCATTCCATAGCTTTTATTCCTTTTTTCCATTTCACCCAATTTACAGTAATGCTGTAATGTAGAGCCAAGAAGGTCAGAGCTGGAAGGGTCTTAGATGAGTAGAACACAGAATATCAGGGCTGGAAGGACCTTAGACTAGTAGAACACAGAATGTCAGAGATGGAAGTCTTAGATGAGAACACAGAATGTCAGAGATGGAAGGACCTTAGATGAGAACACAGAATGTCAGAGATGGAAGGGTCTTAGATGAGAACACAGAATGTCAGAGATGGAAGGACCTTAGACTAGTAGAACACAGAATGTCAGAGATGGAAGGACCTTAGATGAGAACACAGAATGTCAGAGATGGAAGG
>NC_058135.1:225962831-225990609 GCF_016433145.1 Gracilinanus agilis | reverse complement strand
ATATACAGAGTATAAATATTATAAAATGAAAATAATATAGAGTATAAATGTAAAATAAGATATAAATAAAATCATATACAGAGTATAAATATTATAAAAGGAAAATAATATAGAGTATAAATGTAAAATAAGATATAAATAAAATCATATACAGAGTATAAATATTATAAAATGAAAATAATATAGAGTATAAATGTAAAATAAGATATAAATAAAATAATATACAGAGTATAAATATTATAAAATGATATAAGAGTATAAATAGTATAAATAAAATATTATAAGGAAAATAATATACAGGGTACATATACAATAAAATATCATAAAGTAATATTCCTGTGTATAAATATTAAAAATGAAATACTCCAAATGAAATAATGTATAGGATAAATATAAAATAAAATATTATAAGGAAAATAATATAGAGTGTAAATATTATAGAATAAAATAATACACATGAGTATGAATATTATAAAATAAAATACTTCACATAAAATGATTTACATGGAGTATAAATATTATAAAATAAAATCATTCCCACAGAGTGTAAAGATGAGAAGAAAAGGCACTAGCGTTGGTGGGAGGAAGTGGGGGAGATGGCTGGGAAAGTTTTCTCGCAGAAGGTGGGATTTGAGCTGGCTCCAGAAGGAAGCCAGGAGGCTCGACTGGAGGAGGTAGAGCGTTCCTGGCCGGGGGGGATGGGAACCAGAAGTATTTATTGTTATTATTAGTCTCCAGTCAAGTGCGGAGAGCAGGCCGGACGGATCCCTCACCCTTTCTCTCTCCCCACCTTGGTACCCAGTCAATGTCAAGGGAACTCTGGGAAGGGCCGGGCCGGAGGATTTGTGGGAGAGGGAGGACCTGAGGGAGAGAGGATGGGAAGGGAAGGTGTGGATGGGAAGAAACACAGCAGCTCCTTGTTCCAGGGCCGGCTCCCCGGGCTTGAATTCAGGTCACACATGCTGCCGGCTTCCTGGGTTGTGTGGCCAGCCCCGTGGGGAGGGGGAGGGAGGGAGGGAGAGGAGGAAGACTGGCTCCTGCTCGGCATTCATTCCTTCCTTCATCACTTATGTACCCAGCGCCTTTCCCTGGCTGGGCTCCCCTGCCCTGGGGCAGCTCCAAGTCTCGTTGTAGAGACAAGATTTATACACACACAGGACAATTAGAGAACAATACATGGCAGGGTATGTTCAGGTGCTGCGCTCGCGTTGTCCTGGGGCTCTTCCTCCTGCCTAGAATGCCCTTTTTTCCTGCCTCGGCCTCCCCCAGTCCTCCCCAGACTTCCCCGATTTCTCTAACTCAGTTTTCTGCTCATTTAAAAAAAAAAAAAAAAAGTAACCCTTTCCCTCTGTCTCAGAATGAATACATTTCTAAGACTGGACGGGCCAGGCAGTGGGGGCTTAGGGGACTTTCCCAGGGTCTCACAGCTAGGAAGTAAGAGGCCAGGTTTGATCCCAAGCCCAAGGCCTGACTCTCCTGAGCCACCTTCTGCCCCTTTGCTCTCTTCTGGACTGTATTTTAGGTGATTCCATGCCATTTATTCAGCTTTTGCTATAATATCCATAGCTTGGGGTATTAGCCTTAGAGAATCTGCCTTTATTACCCATGGGAGCCGGTGGTGCCTTGCTGTGTGTGTGTGTGTATGAACCCTTTTTACATCTGAGGAAATGGAGGCAGGCAGAGGTTAAGTGACTTGCCCAGGGTCACACAGCTAGGAAGGGGCTGAGGCTGGATTTGGCTTCAGGCCTTCCTGACTCCAGGCCCAGGCGGCCTTCTGTGGCTCAGCCCAGATGCCCCATTGACTCCTTGACCCCAGGACCACTGCACCAGCTAGATGCCTCTGAGTCTAAAGGGGGAGACAGCATGTGAACATCCGTGTACAAACAAGCTGTAGACAGGATAAATGAGAAATAATCTACTGAGGGGAGGCTCTAGAAGGGAGGGGGGAGGATTTCAGCTGAGCCTGAAGGAAGCCCGGGAAGCTGGGACCGGGACATGGAGAGGAGGGAGAGCGTTCTCTGCCCTGTGGTCAGGAGATGTAGGCCTTGTTGGAGTCATGCCTAGGAGGCCGGTGGCACTGCATGGCACCGTGGGTGAGGGCCAGGGAGGTGTGAAAAGGCTTATTTCCCGGCAGCCCCTTTCCCCAAACAGACAAGTGCGATCAGGGTCTGGATGTCTGGCCCCAGCCCAGAGAGGACAGGCCTGAGGCCTTGGGGATTTGTTGGGCCTGTGTGGGAGGGAGGTGAGGCTAGAGAGTCTGGGTTAGCCATTAACCAAAGCTCTCTCAGGCCCGCCTTGTGTCTGCCAGGAGGTGGGAGGGAGAGGCAGGCCCTGGCAGACGGGGAAGGGGCCCAGCTGGCTTCCTCTTTCCCTGTGACCCCCCGGATGGGAGCTCCCTGAGGGCAGGCACAGACTCCCCCCAATGGGGACCCTTCCAAGGCCAGGCAGGTGTCCCTGCCCGGGACTGGCTTCTTCTAGGCCAGCCTAGGCCTCCTGTCTTTCCTGAGCCTCCAGGGCCAGGGAGGGGAGGGGAGGGGAAGGGAGGGGCTCCCCTCTGCTTGTATTACAAGCACTGTCTTGTTTTACAAAACAAGGCCCTGGGGGAAGCGGGGGAGAACCCTGCTTGGAGATGGGAGAACCTTCCTGGCCCGGGGTGTGAATGCAATCTTGGCCCTGGGTGTGGTAAGGCCCTGGGCCACTCTGTCCTTGGGAGGACATCTGGGATTCCCTGAGTGTGCCCAAGGATGCCTGTCATGGGGCAGTCTTGTCCTTCTTGGGCCCCAGCTCCTTACTGAATAAGTCTAGAGGCTGGAAGAAAGATTCAAGTCCTGGGTTCAAGTGCTTCCCCTACCCCATCTGGGCTGTGGGCCAGGGCCTAACACTTCCTCTCTCAATGCCCCCAGGCAACTCATCAAGGCTGTAAGTTGGTGAAATGCTGCCAGTCTGCCTTGGAAGAGGGGGCCTTTTTGCAACAGGGAAATTGGAGATTTGAACCCAAACTAAAAAGCCTGCCATTCCAGCATTTTTATGCCTGTTGACCCATCCATGTGTGGCCGTGATTCCATCTAGAAGGAGATTATTTCAGCTCTTAGCAGGGTAGCAGGGGACCATGGTGGGGGGCAGGCCAGGCCCAGCCCGGGAAAGAGTCCTGAGTCTGGCCTGGGCTGCTTGGAGATAAGAGGGATGTGTGAGAGAAGCCGGACAGACGCCTGTCCCTCTGCCCCTCTTGGCCTAGATAAGCCCCCCTTTGAGCCAGGAAGTCCTGAAACCCTCCTCTCCTCATCCAGCAGGGGGGTGGGGAAGGGGCTTGGAAAAAACCCTGCCCCCTGCCCAGCTAGCAATAGGCACCCCTCTGTGTGTGTGTGACTTTAGGAATGTGGCCTCCCTTTCTAGGGCCCTAGAATCCTAGATTAGGAGGCGGCCTTCAAGCTCTCTTAGGCCAGTCCCTGACTGTCTGTAGTTCCAGGGAATTCTGAGGTGGTCTAAGTACTGGGGCCTCCGGCCTCCTGAGTTTCTTCCCTGTATTCCTCTTCTTTCTGCCCCCCATACTGTGTCCCATGGTTTCTCCATCCCAGGACCCCTCTTCCCCTTCTCCCCCCCATTTCCATTCCTTTAGGCCCCTGCGGGCTGGATAATTTCCTCCTGCAAAAGGCCCTTCTGTGAAGCCTCATTTGGAATAGGGAGAAGCCTAGGTTTGAATCTCTTCTCTGAATCTTGGTTAGTTGTGTTGAGACTTAATTTCTTCCTCAGTGAAATGGGGCCATTAGTCTGGACTTCACAGGGTTGTTGTGAGAACCAAATGAGATAATGTATGGAAAACTTATGATTAATTAGCGGTGTTGTTATCCCTGGGGCTCTTTGGAGAACAAGTCCTGGAAGCTTCTGCCAAGCTGGAAAGGATCCAAGCTTGGGGTAGGAGTTGGAAGGGGCCTTAGAGATCATTTCAGTCCAATCCCCTGTTTTTTGTTTTGTTTTTTTAAAAGCTTGTTTTTAAACAGCTAAAGGAATAGAGGCCCAGAGGAAAAAAGCTACTTGTCCAAGGTCACATAGTTATACTACCCATTGGGTCAAGATTCCAAGAGTTTGGTCTATCGTTCTTTTCTTAGTTCCTTAGCTCTCCAATCCTTAGGGAGTCTCTTTGGTGGGGAGGGGAAGCTCTTCTCTTTCTACCCAATCTCATCTCACCAAAATGCCCTTTTCTAAATGATTGAGACCTGATTTCTCTCTTGATCTCCAGCCCTATCACTGTAGATTTGACAAAAGCTAATTATCCCCTTCTCCTCTAAACCTGCCTCCCTTGCAAACCCTTATTTTGGTTGGAAAACTTTTGATTCTTCCTTAGCCCTCATGCCCCAACCATATCTTTTTTTATTAATGTATATTTTTAGGGCTATAAATTTTCCTCTGAGGCTGGCTTTAGCTCCATCCCAGAAATTTTGATATGTTGTTTCATCATGATAATTTTCATTCCCATAATTATGAATTAGTTCTATGATGTGTTCTTTGACCTATTCATTATTTAGGATTTTGTTTTTGGTGCTCTCTGAATTGATGGTTATTTTTAGTGTGTTTCAGCGTGCAAAGGATGTGTTTTACAAGGGCTCAGTAGATTGAGGCAGGCCAAGGAGTAGAGGGTACCCCGGTTCAAATCTAGCCTCAGATGTGTGACCTTCCTCACTGTGTGACCCTGGGCAAGTCACTTAACCCCCCTTGCCTAGCCCTTACTATTCTTCTGCTTTGGAACCAATACTTAGTATTGATTCTAAGAGAGAAGATAAGGATTTTATTTAAATTTTTTATTTCAGATATTTAAATATTTTTAAAAAAGGATGTGTTTTAACATTTTTGCCTTTTTTATATTTATTTGCCATATTTCTGGGCCCCCAATGCATGGTCAGTTCTTGTCAAAGTTTTGCGTAGCACTGAGTATGCCACGTTCTTTAATAGTTCCATTTAGAAGACACCCTGACCATATCTTGTCAACCATCAACCCCTGATGTACCCCCATAACATTTTTCATCCCTTTTTCTTCTCTCTCAGGTTAACCACCCTAGTCTGGAGCCTTCATCTTTTCTCACCTGGACTTTTGTAATAGTCTCCCAATTGATCTCTCTGCCTCTATTCTTTTCCCACTTTAATCCAACCTCTAACACAACTTCCAAAGCATTCTTCCTAAAGTTCCAATCTGACCACATCACTTCCTTGTTCAAAAGTGCCAAACCTTCAATGTGTTCCCATTGCCTGCAGAATAAAGTAGCAAATACCTCAGCCTGGCATTTCTGTCCCTCCCTAGGGTGTCTGGAACCCACCTTGTCAGCTTTATTTCACCTCTTTTCTATTCTCACCTATTATTCACCCAAGACTACTAAACTGTTTCTAGCCACTTACCAGCAATGTGACCCTGGGCAAGTCACTTAACCCCATCTGCCTCGGTTTCTTCATCTGTGAAACGAGCTGGTGAAGGAAATGGCAATCCACTCCAGTGTCTCTGCCAAGAAAATCCCAAATGGGGTCATGAAGAGTCAGACTGAAAAAAGACTCAACTATTCACGCAACTTGACTTTCTTCATTCCTTTCTTTTCTTCAAGTCTAAGCCTAGAAGTCATAGGGAGCTTGCCCCAATCTTTCCAATTTAAAGCATTGGCTTCCCTATCACATTTTCCTTAAGTCTTTTTTAGGGGGTAGAGGATGGGAATTACAAGGAGATGTGATTTCTTTTTTGTTGTTGTTTTCAAGATTCCCTGCCTGCTGAAGGGCTTTTAGAATCAGGAAGGACATGAGTTCAAACCTTGCTAGCTGTGAGATCCTGGACAAGTCACCTGGCTTCTTTCACCTTCATTTTCCTCATCTGTAAAATGGGGATATTTAGTATTATTATTTTTATTATTAAGACCTATTTCATAGGGTGGTGGTGAATATCCAATGAGAGAACACAAGTGTGTAAAATACAGTGTAAACTTTAATGTTTTACCTAAATGCTA
The DNA here is from genome assembly GCF_016433145.1 of Gracilinanus agilis. Taxonomy (NCBI): domain Eukaryota; kingdom Metazoa; phylum Chordata; class Mammalia; order Didelphimorphia; family Didelphidae; genus Gracilinanus; species Gracilinanus agilis. Next base: position 225,984,628 of record NC_058135.1, on the reverse strand, counting down.
TTATTTTATATAGTTCTTCTTTTGTGAGCTTTGGGGGCTTATTTTGTTTTATCTTTGTATCCTCAGAGACTAGCCTCAATTCTTGTATCCTGGAGGTACTTAATAAACGTTGAATGATTTGTAAAGTCGAGGGGCTTGGACTCAGTGATCTTTGAGGTCCCTTTCCAATCTAAATACTCTGGTTTCAAGTGAGCAGCCTCTTCTTGAGTTAGATGTCCCTTTCCTGGGACTACTGGCTTATTTAGGGGGTGAACAGTGCTTTCATGGGGGGCCTCGGACACAGAGAGAAGAGAGTAGTCAGCAGGGATCCCTCGGATGGGGTTCTTCTGGCTGTCGGTCATCCAGCCGGTCCTTGAAGCCTTTCACTGAGGGGGCCGAAGTGTCTCTCTCGAGGGAGCCCATTCCAGTTTCAGCCAGCGCTGTTTTTCAGATGCTCTCTTGGCCTCTCCGAGGCCTTCTTTGCTCCTAGTTTTGATCTCAGCACCCCAGCAAGGTGAGTCTCTCACAGGGAACCCCCACTAGATGGCCCTTCAGATGGTAGGAGGCATGTAGCTCATCTTCCCCAGGTTCCTTCTCCATCATCCTTGGCCTCCTTCTCATCTTCCTTTGGATGTCCTTCCGATTGTCTGGGTTCCCCCTGAGACGCAGCTAGATGAGTGTTCGAGGGGGACTGGCCCCTCCGGAGGGAGGACTGCAAGCCCTTTTCAGGCTTGTCCACCAGGTGCTGGGCTGGTGGCTGTGGCTCCAGGAAGATGGCACTTCACAAGGCGTAGTGGGAGAACCCAGAGTGAGGCCAGGAAGACCTGAACTCAGCCGCCATCTCTGAAGATGTCCTGGCTGGGAGACCCTGGACTAATCCTCCCCCACTTTTCAGTGCTCTGGGGCTGTATTAAACTCAGAAATTGGGACCACAAAAGTGTACAGAGATTTCTGTGGGCCACATATTGTCTCAGAAAACTACCTGTGTTTATATATATATACATATATATATATATATATACATATATATATATTTTTCCATTAATATATCAACACATCAAAATCAGATAGAACTACCCTTTCATCAGATTCAAGTTGGACGCAGGAGTGCTGTGGACCGACTGACTGATCTGCGGCCTCTTCGTTTGACCCTTCTCCTGGGTAGCTCTCTTAAGATTACAAGACTCACAGAAGGTGCCAGTTTGCACTGGTAAAGGGAATTTCCTCTCCTCAACATTCTTGATCTCCATGAAATCTCTGGCCCAATGTCTGCTCCTATCCCTGAGTCTTTTTTAATACAGCCTCTAGTGCTTGCTCTTTTGGTCTAGCATTTAAATAGGCGAGTATTCAAAATGTTGGGCAGCTAGGTGGCTTGTGGATAGAGCTCCAGGCCTGGAGTAAGAAAGACCTGAGTTCAAATGTGGTCTCAGGCACTTACAAGACTTGGGCAAGTCACTTAACTTGGTTTGCCTTAATTTATTTCATCTTTCAAATGAGCTGGAGAAGGAATGGCAAACCATTCCAGGATCTCTGCCAAGAAACCTCCAGATGGGGGTCACCAAGAACTGGACATAACCGAAATGACTGAACAACAAAAATCCAAAATAAAATAAAAACGTTTAAGAGGGTGGTTTTGGGAGGGAGAAGGGCACTAGAAATTGGTGGAGGGATGATTAGGAAAGGTGATGGAAACAAGGTGAGGAGGGAGTGCAGTCCAGTAATGGGGGGATCTTCAGGTCCCAGACATGAGAAGTCATAGGCTCGCAGGATCAGAGGGTTATTTCTGGATTGTAGGTAATCTTTGACCCCCTCATTTTACAGATGAAGAACTGAGGCCTAGGAAGTCACTTGCCCAAGGTCACGCCAGAGCTGGAGAGTGTTGAGGATGGGCCAGAAGGCCAGTTTGGCTGGACTGAGGAAGTGAAAGATCCCAAGGTCACTGATTCAGAGCTAGTGGTCATCTAGGCCAAATCCCTTCATTTTATAGATGAGGCAGCTGAAGTTAAAAGAGGCCTTCTAGTCCAGGGGATCTTAATCTGAGGTCCAGGAACTTCTTTAAAAATATTTTGATAACTATGTTTCCATATATTTGGTTTCCTTGGTGATTATATTTATTTTTTTTCCTCTCTTAAAAACATTTTATAGTGGGGTCCATAGGTCTCACTAGACACACAAAAGGTTAAGAACTCTGCTGTAGCCTAACTGTCCCTCTCCCCCATTTACTGAAGAGGAAACAAAGTCATGGAACTGGAAGGTGACTTCCCACACATAGTACAAGGCAAAGGCAGGATTCAAATCTAGGCCTCTTCCTAGGATTCCTTGCTGCCCCATTTGACTCTGGGCCAGTGGCTCCAGAAGCCAGTGGCCTCTCTCTGGCTGGAGACACTTTTCCTGCTTTTAAGGAGGTTGGAAAGATGGATGGCCAAAGTGGTCCTGGGGGATTCCCTGAGGGAGCTTATTGGAGTGAGACAGTCACCAGGGAAGATTGGATCACAGAACCCTTTTGGCGCCTCTCAGAACAGGGCCCCTGGGACAAGAAAACAGAGAAGACCGATGGATGTCATGGGAGGCCAGGCCTCTGTCCTGGGGAGAAGCTGGCGAGGAGCCGCTTGTCCTTTCCTCCCCCCTCATTCCTTCTCATTCTGGTGTTTTCACAGGTGTCCCACAGAGACTGAGGGAAACTCCTGCTCAGACAGCCAGGCCTCCTCCTCCTCCCTATTAACCCTTATAAGCAAAGACTAAATCAGGGATAGGTCAGGGCATTGAGAACACTGCAATTTAATTGCCTTCTTTCCTGGGGTAGCAATCAATTCTTTATATCTGTATTATATATGCTTTTTCCCTCTCTCCCTCCCTCCCTCTTTCCTTCTTTCCTTCCTTCCTTCTTTCCTTCCTTCCTTCCTTCCTTCCTTCCTTCCTTCCTTCCTTCCTTCCTTCCTTCCTCCCTTCCTTCTTCCCTTCCTCCCTTCCTTTTCTCCCTCCTTCCTTCCCTCCTTCCTTCCTTCCTTTCTTCCTCTTTTCCTTCTGCATTAGAATCAATCCTGTGTATTGGTTCCAAGGCAGAAGTGCGTAAGGCCCAGGCAATGGGGTTTAGGTGAGCAGCTAGGAAGTATCGGAGGTGGCTCTCTATTTACCCAGTCACTTAGCTGCCTCTGTACATAGTTTATTACACATTTTCTTTCTAGCTGGAGCTCTGGTGCTATCGCTGCTACTTTGGCTGCCTTCTCTCCTGGAAGCATTGTGGCGGCCCTCCTTCCTCCGACCCAGCTCACCAGAAGGAGCTGCCCCTTCAGCAAGGGATGTGCTGAACTCTTTGTAAAGTGAACTGTTCTGGTGGTTGTCCACACGTGCTCTCCCGGCTCTTTCTCTGTCTCACAGCAGCCTAGGCCTCGGGCCCTCACCTCACGGGGCGTTTGGGGACACAGCCAGGCTCCAGAGAGCCCCCTTCCCCACCCTTCTGTTTGGCATCTTCTGCCATCTTCAGAGCTGAAGTAATTTCCTCCTCTGAATAACAACAACAACATTAATAATGAGGCTGCTAATTGTTCACATTTCTGTAGTGCCTTTCCTCAGCCCTATAAGGCAGGTAGACAAGCTGAGCAAACCGAGGCCTAGGGGGAGATGGAGGCAGGGCCCCGGCCTGCTTTGCTCTGAGCTCAGCCTCCTTCCCCTTGCCCTGATGGTGAATCCCCAGAGCGAGGAGCACACGGGGCTCTCCTAGAAGCCTGGGGGAAGCTGCTAGTTAAGGGGTGGAGAAGGGGGCAGCTGCCAAATGGCTTACATGCTGCGAGGTATGTGTGTGGAGGGATGAAGAAGTGGGTGCTAAGGGTGGCCTAGAGCTTTGGTCATTAGCTCAGGTCAAAGGAGAGGTCGGGTCAGGCCTGGGGCAGAGGGGAGGTGAGGCCCTTCCCTGGCCCGATTTGTGAGGAGCCAAATGGGAAGAGAAAACAGGGCCCAGCAGGGCTGAGGTGTGGAAGTGGATTCACAGGCCCCACCAGGGTCCAAGAGCAGAAAGTGATGGCTTGTCTTTGCTTTAATGAGGGGATAAGAGGGAGAAAGAAGGGCCTGACAGGAGCTGAGGAGAGGCTCTGAGGTCCCTCCGGGCATGGGCACTGGCCAGAGGCCCTTCCATGATTCCAGCAGCGAGCTCAGGGCAGAAGGTGTAGAAAAGGGCCAGAGCTGGCACTGTCACCTGGTGTTTTCCACCTGGGAATCCCCTCTAGGCCCTATCCTGGTGACTCTCAGTGAGCTGGGTGGGGAGTTATTGACCCCATTTTATAGATGAGAAAACCTGGGTTCAGAGATTGTAAGACTTCATTAAATTTACTTGCGTATGTGGAGCCACTTAGGCTCATCAGGGTTAAGGCTGGATTCAGAATGGCCTGGAGTTGAGGCCATTCCCCCATCTCTCTCCTCTCCTTTTCCTCTCTCCTTCTTTCTTTGTGTCTCTATGTCTTTCTGTCTTTCCCTTTCTCTGTCTCTCTTTCTGTCTCCATGTCTGTCTGTCTGTTTCTGCCTCTCTGTCTCTGTTTCTCTCTCCCTCTCTGTGTCTGTTCTCCTTCTGTCTGTGTTTCTCTTTCTCTCTCTCTGTTCTTCTTCTTCTTCTCCTTCTTCTTCTCTCCCTCCCTCCATCTCTGTCTCTCATTTCCTCCTCCCTCTCTCCATGTCTGTCTCTCAACCTTTACCTTCCATCTTAGAATCAATACCGAGAATCTGTTTTAAGGCACAAGAGTGATAAGGGCTAGGCAATGAGGGTTAAGTGACTTGCCCAGGATTGCACAGCTAGAAAGTGACTGAGACCAGATTTGAACTTGGAGTCGTCCTAACTCCAAGCCTGGCACTCTCTAGCTGCTCCTATTCCTCATCTTTTACCAGCCCTGTCATCTTGGACAAGTCACCTGCCTTTTCTGAACCTCAGTTTTATCATCTGTAAAATGGATGAGAGGATAGTTCTTACCCTGCCAAGGTGGTTGTGTGAATCATGTAAGGTAATGAATGGAACACTTTGTGACAGTAAAGCTAGGAAAGGTGCAGATGTTAAAGAATCTTTATTATGATCAATCTAAAAAAAGCCAGTTCTTCCCCCAGAATCCCCTCCCCACTGCCCTTTTGCTAACAGTTTCCAAAGTCAAGTTTCTAAAACGGCTGAGAATGAGCCCTCCTGTTTTCTTTCACTGTAAAAGAAAAAAAAAGAGAGAGAGAAAATGTAATTATCTTGTAATCCATCCTGGGGGCCCCAGGGCGAGGACAGGAGACTAATTGAGGAGTCGGGTCAGTCCCTGCAGGCACTGGGGGAGCAGGCACCAGGGGAAGGGGGAGGTTCCTGGGCCCCTCTCTTCCCCGCCCCTCAGCCTCCCTTCCCCGCCCCCCAACTCCTTGGACAAACAAAGCTTCTCTTTCTCTACCTCTAAATTTAGAGGCTGTGGTTGACTCTAGGAATATCCATAAGAAGTAGAAGCCTGGCTCCTTCACTTTCTAAAAAGAGGGGAAAGCTCCCCTCCAGGGGGAAGAGAAGAGGTTGTTGAGAAATCCCAGAATCAGTGGATCCCGACTACCTGTTTGAGTTGCAAGGACCCCTCTCTTTGATGTGTACTTAATCATTTGAAACCAAATTGGACAATAGTAAAATGACTTGTCTAGGGTCATGTAAGATGGTGGTGTCCAAAGTGGAAGGAAAAAAGCTAGGTCTGGTTCTTTTTCCCTCCCTCCCTCCCTTCCTTCCTCCCTTCCTTCCTTCCTTCCTTCCTTCCTTCCTTCCTTCCTTCCTTCCTTCCTTCCTTCCCTCCTTTCCCTCTCTCCCTTATCTTCTGTCTGTTTTTAATACTAAACATCAGTCCTTAGACAGAAAAGCATTAAGGGCTAGGCAATTGGGCTAAGTAACTTGCTAGGGGCCACCCAGCTAGCAAGTATCTGAAATCAAATTTGAATCCAGAACCTCTTATCGGAGTCTGTAACCACTGGGCCACCCAGCTCCCCCCAAATCTGGCTTTCTTTGGACTTGCTCTCTCCCAGCTCTGTAGCCACAGATCCAATAGGCAGGCAGGCACACCTGCTGTGACAGAGGCGTACAGAGAACACCAGTGTGCTCTCCCCAGCCACACACCCCATCCCAGGTCTATACCACTGGACACAGGGCCCTGTGTTCTGGCGGGCCCTCTCTGAAGGAGATCAGCGCATCCTCTGAAGGACCCAAGTGCTCCCAGGAGGGATGTTCCCACAGGAGTTTCCTGGCTGCTTCCTGGGAGGCCTCCCCGGAGCAGGGCAACAGCAGGCATCCAGGCTGGGTGTCTCCCTGCCCTCCCCCCGCTGCCTCTGTGGGTGGCCGTCTCTGTAATTAACCCCAGGTCTCCCCCTTCCGCTCTGGGTGTAGGAAGAGCCTCCAGTCGTCCACTTCGGCCTGAGCTCTCCTTCCCAATCCCTTGCTGGCCGCTCTATTTGATGTGATTTTTTTCATTAAAAAAGCACGGTACAGGGGGCAGCCGGGTGGTTCAGGGGACAGAGAACCAGGCCTGCCAGGGATGGGAGATCCCGCGTTCCTGGCTGTGTGACCTGGTCAAGTCACTTGACCCCCCTTTGCCTCTTCCTTGCAGCTCTTCTGCCTTGGAAGGGCTACTTAGTATTGGTTCTATGCCAGAAGATAAGGGTTTTAAACAAAAGTAAGTGCCTCCCATCCCATGGTGGCAGGATTTGATTTCAGGGCCTGGGGCTCTGAAGGCAATATCCCACCCCTTTTTTCCCAACCCTTCTTTTCACTTAGTATCCATCCTAATACAGAAGAGTGGCCAAGGCCAGGAAATGGGGGTCACTCTGCCAGGAAGTGTCAGAGGTCACATTTGAACCCGGGACCCTCCACTCCTGGCCTGGTGCTCTATCCACTGAGCCCTCTTTCCTATCTATCGTGCTTCCTAGGGCTGGGATGTTGTGATTCTGTAGGTGTGTCTGCGTCCATTGGTCCCCCCAGGGGAGTCTGGGATGGGGGATGCTCCCTCTGGCAGCCTCTAGTCCCTTCTGTGCAAAACGATCATCTATTTCTACACAACTGGAGATCTGTAGCTGCCCTCACAGCTGTGAGGCGGATAAGCCAGGATTCTGCTCGAATCCATGCCCGGCCCACAGTGGGGGCTTCAGAAGGGCCCCTGCCTGAGCATTTCTCGCTTTGTTGTTGCCCTGTAAAAGAAGCTGAGCCCCAGAGAAGGGGAAGGGGAGCCGCTCAGCCCCGGGACCCCTTAAGAGGCTTGTTCTCCTGAACCCCATCAGTGAACTGGCCCGTCTGGCCTGCTCCATCCCTCGCTGCTTTGCCAGTCTGTGGCTCCTGGGATCGGGGAGCGGGCTTTCCCCCACCCCCTTCCCACCTTGGAGGGATGATGAGATCAGGATGTGTCTCCACGTCCCTGGCCTCCCCTGCGTCTGGCCAGTGCCGGGGGTGCTGGGATTTCCCAGGGGCCTTTTGGGGTGGGGGTGGGAGGGAGGGCCAGTGCAGGTGATGGAGGGAGCCTTCTAGGCCCTCTGGAGAAGCCTGGCTCTCACCCCAGTCTCCGGGCACACCTCCCAGCCTCCTCCCCTCTCCAGAATGGGCAGGACGGGCACGGGGGCTGGTCTGGGGCTGGGGAGCAGAGAACGGGGCATCCCAGACCCCAGGCCTGTCAGAGACTCTCACCAGCCCTTTATTGTCCAAACGGGGACACCGAGGCCTGGACAGGAGGGGTTTCTCAGGCTGCAGTGGCCACTGGCCGAGCTCTGAGGAGCCCCCCTTCTCTGCCTCACCCCGACCCCAAGCTCCTGTGTGCTCCATCCTTTTACTCCATCTGGTGCCCATCAGGAATTGGCTTCTCCGCCAGAGCCGTGCGAGGGTCACTGACAGAGGCCAGCTGGCCGCGTGTCTGTCTCCCCGGTGGATCCCAGAGCGAAGGCTCTCTTGGGGGGCTCACATGGGGCCTCTCTGGGGAGAAGACTGAGCCGTGGGCGGATGGTGAGGCCAGGCTGAGCCCAGCACAGGGACGCCTGGTTTTGTGGGCAGCTTGGCTGAGCAGACATCAAGGGAGACCTCCAGACAGAGCCCTCTCCCCACGATGGCCGCCATGCCTTCTCTTACTTATGCAGAGTTTAAGACTTGGGGAGGTGGAGGAGGGAGAGAGACAGCTGCTGGAGCTGCCATTTTGGAATGAGGTGGCCATGCTGGGCCACTAAGAGCCAGCCTGTGGGAGTGGGATGGTGAGGGTCCCAGGGCTCTGGCCATGCTTCAAGGAACAGCCAGATTATTCATCTCCTGGGCTCAGTGATAAGGGAGCTGGGTGCTTGGTGGTGGTTGTAGATCTGGGGGCTCTGTGCTTAGGAGAGTGGGGGCTCAGTGGTTGTAGATCTGGGGGCTCCATGCTTAGGAGAGCTGGGGGCTCAATGGTTAGGGAGCTGGGGGCTCCATGGTTGTAGATCTAGGGACTCCATGCTTAGGTGAGCTGGGGGCTCAGTGGTTGGAGATTTGGGGGGCTCAGTGGTTGTGGAGCTGATGGAGGGGCCCAGTAGTTGTGGAGCTGGGGGCTCAGAGATGGGAACCCCAGATATTTAGAACATCTGGTGCTGACCACTTGTGAGTGGACACTCCAGTTCAGCTGACAGAGGGATGTCTCTGGGTGCACAGCAGAGGGACGCTGCTGAATTGTTGTCCTGGCCCTGGCCACAGACCCCAAAGGACAGGCAGTCAGAGTCCAGGAGTGGGGAGGCCGGCCCTGGCTTCTTGTGCCCTGTGGCTGGATTGCGCCAGCAGCCTCATAGGCGTCTGGTAAATATTTGCTGAGGGAATGAATGTAAACAGCCGGGCCTCAGCACATTGCTTATCTCAGGGGCATTACATAGTGCCCTCCGTGGCCTGGAAATTCTGGGGGCCCTCTCTGCGGGGAGGGCATATGTGTCGCAGAGGCTCCTCTGGCAGCTGCAGCTGGGAAGTAGCCAAGAACTCCCACAGTCTCTTCGGGCCTCAGTTTCCTCATCTGTAAAATGGAGGGGGGAACTCAAAGATCCCTTCTAGCTCTGGATCTGATAGCCCTGTGATTTCTCCAGCTTCTAGAGACCCCTGCGGGGAGCCGGGGACCCCTCTGCCAGCTAGACCGGGCCAGCAGGAGAACTCGGGGGTAGAGAGCCGGGTCTGGAGACAGGAGGTCCGGGATTCAAGTGTGGCCTCGGATGTTGCTTAGCTGCGTAACCCTGCGGGAGTCTCTTCACCCCATGATCTAGCCCTCGCTGCTCTGCTCTCGTCCCTCGTACTGATTCTAAGGCAGAAGCTAAGGGTTAAAAAGAAAAGAAAAGGAACCATAGTGCGGGTCGCCCTCCTGTCCTCGTTCGCCCCTCCCCCACCGGAGCTCTGAGCCTCCGCCTGTCAGAGCGGGGAGGAATCTGTGTGGAATGTCTGTTAGAAGGGACCCTGGAACTCGGGGGTATGAGGAATGCTGGAGCCAGGGGGGGCTTCGGGGAGCAGCCGGCTAGTCCCGCCTGTGAGTTGTGCACAACGTTCTCTAATGGTGTACCGTCAGGCAGAGAGGCACTATGAGGACTGGACTGGATGGGGGAGGGGAGGGTTTCAGAGTGTGTGTGTGTGTGTGTGTGTGTGTGTGTGTGTGTGTGTGTGTGTGCTTCCCACCCTGCCTTCCTGACTGGCTTTCTCAGGGCCCCGCGAGGGTCCCTGGATCTCTCCGAGTCTGCATTGGTGCCGGTTTCCATAGCTGTGGGGGGGCCCCCCGCCGTTTCCCCTTTCTCTTGCTGCTTCCCCGGGCACACACTGGCCTCCCCTCCCGGGGCTGGAGCCTGGCTGAGCTATCAGAGGGGTGGGATGGTGCCCCGCCCCCCATGCCCGGAGGCTCGGAAAGGGCTCTTCCCTTTTTCTGGACTCAGACCCCATCGGGAGCCGCCCCGTGCCCCACCTGCGCCCCAGATCATCTCAGCACCCTCTTCCCTCGCTGGGCGCTGGGTGCGGACCCAGGAGGAGCGCCTGTAGGGCCTTCTTCCCGGCTTGCTTTGTTCAGGGAAGAGTCCAGAGGGGAGCGCCTGGCTCTGAGGGGTGGGAGCGGGAGTGAGAGGCCCACTTCCACCTTGTCTCAAGGGGGACCCTCAGCCCTGATTGGGGGCCCTGTCCCCTCCCACCCCGGCTCCCTTGCCCTTTTGCTCTCCTCTTGCTCTCCTCTTCTCGGAAGCCACAGGGCACAGGGGAAGGAGGAGCCTGGCGCCCCTCCAAGCCCTAAGTGGCTGCGCTGGAGGGGAGAGAGGGAGAGCAAAGGGTCAAGAGCTGCCCACGCCTGCTTTAGTGGCCCAAGTGGCCAGGCGGGAGCCCTCCTGGACTGGGACAAAGGTCTCACAGGGGCAAGGGCAGGAGGGGCCCAGGCGCCTGAAAGGGGCTCTTTCCCAGGACTCTCAGCCCCTACTACCTCTCCAGGCCTAGAGGGATCCCTTGGGGTAACAGGGGCAGATTCAGGATTTGAACCTACAACCTCTGACTCTGTCCTTTGCAAGAGAGCTGCCCACAGGGTCCCTCAGGACCTCCTGCACCAGAGAAGGTCTGACAGAGAGAGAGTTCACAGTCTGGGGGACAGAGCACCTGGTTACTGGGAAGAGATAGGGTATAATAAGGCAGGTAGTAGGAGACTGGCCTTTCTCCAGGGTGTCCTAAAACCCACAGTGCACTTGGAAGCTATTAAAGCTTAGTGCTGCTGGGTGACCGGATGGTTAGAGCGCTGGATCTGGAGCCAGAAAGACTCACCTTCCTGAGTTCAAATCCTGCCTCTGACACTTCCTAGCTGTGAGACTTTGGATGAGTCCTTTAACCCTACTGGCCTCAGTTTCCTCATCTATAAATGAACTGGAGAAGGAAATGGGTAAGCACTCTAGTATCCTTGCCAAGAAAACCCTAATGGGGTCACAAAGAATCAGATAACATTGAACAACAAACAAGACATGGGGAATTCCTGGCATAATATAATATATTCCTTAGTCTCAAAGATTTGAGACCCTCCCACAGATGAAATGCCTTCCTTCTTCTATAAGTGCACCAGAGAAGCATCAACAGGTACTAGATGAAGGCCTGGGTAAGCTATGGGGCAGGAAGGAATAATTATTGCTGGCAGCAGGGATCAGGGAAGGCTTCCTGGGAGAGGTAGCATCAAGCTAGTCAGAATTTTGCAGGCCAAGTTATTCCTGTTGATGCTCCTCTTTCTCCTTTCCAGTTGGCCCTGTGTGGACCATTTCATCATCTATTACCATCTCAAGTCACAAGCAATTGGCTCATCAATTAAGGTCTGCTGTTTCGTAATGCCATCCTTTACATCATTGTGGAAATAGTAAAAATACAGGGCTTTCCCAGGATCTCTGAATCCTTCAGCGTCTTTCATTCTTTCAGCAAATGTTCCATTACATGAACGAGCCATAAATTGTCCACCTATCCATCCCCAACCCCTCACTCCTGCGTGTACTCACAAAAAGCGGTGCTGGAAGAAGTTTGGGCCATGTAGGCCCTTCGTATCTAACTGACCACTTTGGGCCAGATAGCTAACGATGGGTCAAAGGCTATATAAAGTGGAGTAACATTATTAAAATAATTTCAAGCTGTTTTCCAGAATGGTTGAATCCATCCAGCTTCACTTGTAGTATGTTTGCAGGTCTCTCGTAGCACAGCCCTTCAACATTGACTATTTTGGACCTTGGTTCTCTTTGTCAGAACCATCTCTTTTTGCATATATATAAATACATTGATCTCTTCCCCATCATGGAGGGTTAGGAGCATGGTACCCTGTTATCCAGAAAGTCTTTGTAAAAATTTTTGGCCCTCCCTTTGTATCAAAGAAGAAGTCTGAATTTTTTCTTATTCTTTTACCATATTGTAAAATTTGGGTTAAGTGTTCATTTCTGAGTTTCCAAACTTTCCCTGTGTCATCTGCTGGCCTTTGTGTTTCGTCTGTGGCTTCTGCGAAACTCCCCCAAGTTTCCCATTTAATTTCTTATGTTGACCTGTGATGTATTGAAATTGTGAAGGGGAAGGTTGATATGTGAAAGGGATACTTGTATAAATGTTTGACAAAGGAATCCAAAGCCCCAAAGGTATATAGACACATATATACACATACAAAATACATATAGATATACACATCTATTTTTTAATTTGTTTGTTTATTCATTCATTCAGTTATTTATTTATTTGTTTATTTACTAAAGTCTTCCTCTGATGCTTTATCACAGTTTAGAGATAATCCTGAACTTTTTACTATTGTACTGGGACAGCTAGCCCCCTTTGGCAGGTCTTCACTGGTCAGAGGGACTGACTCTGTGTCCTGCTGAGACACCAATCTTGTTACTAATAATCATCAAACCCTTTTCTGTGGCTTTTTGAAGGTTGACCTTTCCCTGCAACCATTCTATGGGGCAGGTCATGCAGGGATCATTTTTCTTGTTTTACAGATGAAGAAACAGAGATGCAGAGAAGAGGAGGGGAAGAGAAGACTTATCCCATAGATTAAGCAAGCATTAGAGTTGGATTCAGAGGACCTGGGTTTGGAACCCTTCTTTGCCCCCTTAGGATGCTGGAGAAGGTCTTTCATCTCTGTGGCTTCCATTTCTTCACCCATAAAGTGAAGGTCTCCAGCTGGAAAGGGCTTAAGAAATCTGGTGATGTGATTTGCCTAAAGTCATATAGATAAGCATAACCTTACGTACAGATAAGTAAGTGATGGATCTAGGACTTAAGCTCACAGCAGAACTCTGCTTCATTTACTGAGGTCAGTCATATTTCCATGGTACCACAGTGCCTCAACTAGATGACCTCCAAGATGTTCCTTCCAGTTTTATACCCATGCTGCTATGATCCTAAGTATCAGATCCAGGAATTGGGTCCCCTTTTTTTGCCACACCATCACCATCACAGTAGCTAAACTCAAAAAAGCTCATCACTGGGGCTATGTTTGCCATGTTTTTGTTTTTGTTTTTTTTGATAGTAATAGCTCATGAGGACCTACAAAGGCAGTGGTGTTGGCATCTTCATTGATGGAGGGAGTCCTGAGTTTGATGAATTTGGAGATCAGACATTAAGTGAATGGCTACCTACAAGGAGACCAGATAGAAACAAGTTATTGACTAAAGGAACTGTAGCTAGCCTGAGCCGGGGAGAATTGATTCTTACTTTTGTTTTCCCTCCTATTAAGTGGGATGAAGGGTAAGCTGGCCAGAGGTGAGCCTCTAGACAGATTCTCTGTTTGGGAGGGATTAGGGTTTGGTTTCAGGAAAGGGTAAGGAATTGGCAGCTAGGCTGGCGAGACCTTAATCCACCTAGGCTCCTCAACTAAGGCAAAGTGAGAACTCTTGGGCTGAACCCCAGGCTCTGGTTGCATGAGATGGACCAATACACACCCTGTAGCATCTCAGTCCCCAGGGACCAATGCTGCCTCCCTCAGGAAGCCCATCCCCTAAGGATTGGTGTGTATTTGAATCCATTTAAATGTCACCTTTAATAAGACCATTTTTTGATTCTTCACAGCTGCTGGGGAGGGGAAGTGGCTTCCCTTGGAATGATTTTGGATTTATTTCTTACACATTTTGTGTCTACTTCTTTGTATAGATGTCATTTTATCAATCATAAGCATTTCTCCTTTGACTTTTGGACACCCATGCTTAGGCACTAACAATTGCTGAGTTGATGAATTGATTATTACTTTGGATCTTCTTTCCACCAATGTAGGTCACATCTCTTGATTCTTTGTCCATATCCTGTCATAAGTTTTCCATGAAGATCCATCTAATATATTGAAAGACTTCTTCTAAGTCTTCTTGTGCTTCATGTGTATCAAACCAGTATTCAGCAGTCCAGATGCATCTGTTATTCCTCAGTCTTGATACATGAACGGACCACCTCATTTTCCAGTCATTACCTGTCCTTGATAAAATCTCTTAGGTCACTTTTTTAGTATGAATCACTTTTGTTCACATGTTTCAGTCTAGTTATCTATACCATATGTCTTTTCATTGCCCTTTGGGCCTCATACAATTTTGATGCTTTCCAGATTGTGTTGCTCTATAATTCAAAGTTAAATAGCATCATTAGGAGAATATTAGTCTTAAAAAGATGCTTGGGCAATACTTGAGTTAATTTACTAATTCTTCAGATGTTATCTTGTGTACTCCTTTTATTCTACTCTTCTCTGGGTCCAGATTACTTCCCATCCTTCATTATGTGTGTCCAAGACAGAGGTACTAATTCAGTGGATTGATTTTCCATTCAACTGCATATCATTATATGGCCAATATACATTTTTTATCCATTTTGTTTTTCCTGTGTATATTACTAGACTTATTTCTTCTGAATGTCTTTAGATTCCATTGAGAATACTCTTTGGCATTTTGGAGCTTAATGCAATCAGCACAATGTTGTATGCAGATAAGAGCATCTGAAGAACTTCACCATACATAAGAAATTCTTGAATTTGGAACCTTTGCAGGACATTCCCCAAGGTCATGGGAAAAACATGCCCCAAGATCATGGGAAAAACCTGCCGATTTGACATTGATGAGGAAGGCCATTGATGTCTAGGCTTTTTTTCCCCATTCTTTTGATTTTGTTTTATTGTTTCTTGATGTCTCATGAAGTCGTTAGCTTCTATCTGCCCAATTCTAATTTTTAAAAACTGAATTTCTTCCATGAATTTTTGATCCTCCTTTTCCATTTGGTCCATTCTTCTTTTCAAATAATTCTTTTCTTCATTAAACTTTTTTGCTTCTTTTTCCAGTTGGTCAATTCTGACTTGTAAAGCACTGTTTTCTTCCTTTGATCCATGTGTCTCTTTTTCCAATTGACTTATTTTGCTTTTTAAACTGTTGTTCTCCTTTTCCCAATTTTCTTCAACCTGTCTTATTTGATTTTTGAATTCCTTTTTGAGCTTTTCCGGAGTGTAAGTCCAATTCCCAGTTTTTTTTTTTTTTTAAGGTTTTGCTTGAAGTTCCTTAGAGCTCAACATCATCTGTTGGTTCTGTTCTTTGGGCTTTATTCCATTAGAAGCTTTTGATCCTTACCTTCTTTCTCTGTTGTTTACTCATTTTCTTTATCATCTACCCCCCCCCCTTCCCCCCTAAGCTAGCTCCTTTGCTGGTTTACTGGTTTAGGTCAGTTGAGCTGCTCTGCCTTGGGGCTAAATCTTCAGTCTTCTCTTTTCTCTGCTAGTATACTGGATTAGGCCCACTGAGCTAACTGCCTTGGGGCTAAATCTTCACTGGGGGCAGCCACAGAACCTGAGAATGCACAGCCAGATGTCTCTCTGTTCCTCTCTGCCAGATGTTGTCTGAGCTTTGGACCACAAGGGAAGGGTCTGATGTACTCCCTCATGGCTCAAGCCCCCACCCCAGGATCTCAAAGTCAGTTTGTGTCTAATCACAGATCTCAGTGTGGTAGGTGAGGGAGGTGGTTTGGCTAGTGTAGTCTGTTTCTAGTCTCCCTCTTATCCTGTGGCAATCAGCTCTCTCTGCCTACCTTTCAAGTTATATTCAGCAAGAGAACCCCCATGACTCCATCTTGTTGTTGGGTTTGGATTTCTGTCTTTTTTGAAATGCTTTTAAAAGATTGGTATGGAAGGATAGTCAGAGCACTTTTGACTTTTGCTGCTTTTATGCTGCCATCTTGGCTCCACCCTTTCCCTTTTCTGAGCAAGGCCATTGAAAAGAGTTCTTTGTAGTCAATGACATTAAAAGAATGTTTTATGGTGTTAAAGCAGTAATGTTTTGCATGGTAGATACCCTGTTGGTATAGGGCTAGGCACTGGGCATACAAAAGACTAAGGTGAAATGAGTTTCCTGTCCTCAAGATGCTTATAATCTATAAGATGACATCTATACAAATAGCTTATCACTTATCGTTTACTTATTCTCTCACCATACCACACATTCCTGACTTGAAGAGAGGAGGAAGCCTCTTGGGTACTCTTCTAGTAGAAAATCCCACCCCTACAACTTGCTTCCCCTCTTTGAATCTGCATTTCCCTTTTGGTGAAATGAAGGGGTTGGACTAGATGGCCTCAAAGACCCCTTGAAGACATCAAGATGATGCTTGGTTATTTGATCCTTCCATATGGGCCCAGTCCTTGGCTGGTATGGTTTGTCTAGAATGGGGGAAAACCCATGGCCAAAAAGCTGTGTGATGGGGACCAGGTTCCTTTCCCCATCTCTGCTTCAGTCTCTCTCTTTCTAAGATGAGGGCGATGAGCTAGATGGTTCCCAAGGACTCTTCCTGTTGGGATGCTCTCTGGATGAGCCCTTTGGAAGGCTACTGGGAGGAATTATAACTCCAGTGCCTGTCAGACCTCTTCCAGTTCCAAGACTCTTCCCGTGCTCGCCTCCCATGAAGGATCCTCCATCATGAGTGAGCCTGTGCTCAGCTAGTCAGTTATTTACAAATATCCCGGGCCGGGGCCGGTGCCTGACTCCCCGTCAGCCCTTCACTGTGGTGGTTTCCCTCCTTCCCTACAGACATAAACAATGACACTTAGAATTTCCTGTCCGGGAGCCTGGCAGCCGGGGCCGTCTCTGAGGGAAGTAGCTCATTATTTATTAAACCAGGGTGTGCTGAGAGTGGGTCACACACGACTTCTCGAGCCATCAGGGGTGGAGGGGTGAGAGGATCTGTGTTTATACACTCGTGCCTGTTGTATGGGAACCAGGACTCGTGGGAAGGAGAGGGGGAAGTGGGTGAGCTCCTTCACAGTCCTTGGACCCTTTCAGACCCATTAATGAGCACCAGCTGGGACGTCAGGACACTGAGTTCAAGTCCAAGGCACTAGCTAGTTCTCAGACCTAAGTGAGCCTCTGGCCCCCGGTCTCCTTCCTTTCTTTCTTCATCACCTGGGGGCAACAGCTCTGACTTCCTCCCTCCTGTGATTCCTGGCAGGAAGGTAATTTGTAAACCTTAAAGCTCAGCCTTTTGTGGGCTGTAAATCAGGGAGTGCCTCTGGGGGTGTAGGACTATGTAGGATCCCTGGAACATGCATGGAAGAGAACAAGATCTTGTGGTATCTCTCCTTGTTTGGGGCCTGAGGAGGCTGTTATGCATATTAGAGTAGGGGGCAGGGGTAGCTAGGTAGCACACTGGATAGAGCACCAGTTCTGGAATCCAGAGGGCCTGGGTTCAAGTGTGACCTTAGACACTTCTTAGTAGTGTGATCCTGGACAAGTCACCCAACCCCAGTTGCCTAGCCCTTATTGCTCTTCCTCCTTAGAATTGGTATTAAACAGTAGGTAAGGTTTAAAAAATATATATATTAGTTCAAGATCACTGGGGATGGATGGACCCAGGGCAAGGATGGAAAATCAGGTAAGGCTTCTTGGAGGAAGCTTCAGTTGAAAGATGTCTACACGAGAGGAAGACGTTGAGGGGGTTTGTTCCAGTCTATGCTAGCTCTAAGCAGAGTGCGATATATGCTGGAGGAGTCTTTGTTAAGTCCGCTTATGTAGTCTGTTCTGTGATATTCCAGGAACCCCCGAGAGCAAGGAGTCTCTGTCCTCCTTTCCATCTTCTCTAACTTGGTGGAAGGGAGGAGGGTTAGAGGTTCTTCCTGAAGGACTGGAGTTCATTTCTTTTTCCTGCTTTTAAAATTCAGAGGCGACCAAAACATCTCCTTTGGTGATGGAAAATCAAGATGTAAACTGAGCTTTAATTTAATTAATAATTTTTACTTTAATTAATAATTTAATGAATTAATTTAATTTAAACAAGGGTGTGTGTGGGGACTGCTGATGAAAACTACTTTTGGATTGTGGAAGGAGGAAGAAGAGGATGAGGAGAAAGAGAAGGAGGAAGAATCTTTTTTTTTTTTTTACTTTTTAATAAAAAATTGAATTTATTTTTTTCGGTTTTATGTAGAAAATTGTTTTTGCCATTCAGATTCTCTCCCTTTCTCCCTCCCCACTCCCCCAGGCAGTAAATAGTCCAATATAGGTTGCACCAATGCTGTCACACAATACGTATTTCCATATTCCCTATCTTGTGACTGAAGATACCTGTCACATATACAATAAAAAACTCATGAAGGAAACCAAGTGAAGGATGGCCTGCTTTGATCTGTAGTCAGACCCCACCAGTTCCTTCTTTGGCTGGGGTTAGTATTTTTTTTTTTTTCATCATGAATCTCTTGGGGTGGTCTTGGAACCTTGTTGAGGAGGGATCTTTCTTAGCCTCCTGGGTTCTGAGATTCAGAACTGAAAGGGATTCCCAAAGGTATCTGGGCCTCATTGGTTCCTTACAGCCATCCTGAGAGGCAGATGTTATTATTAACCCTATTTTACAGATGAAGAAACTGAGGCCCAGAGACATTAGAGGACTTTCCCAAGGCTACAGAGGAAGCCTGACTCTATGTCCATGTCCTTTATTTTATTAATAGGAAAATGGGCTTAGAGAAGAGAGAAGGGACTTTTCCTCTGTCTTGTAGAAAGTTAGTTGCAGCACCAGGAGGTCTGAGTTCCACCGAGGGGCTCTTTCCCCCATCTCCTGGGTATTCATAAACAGTTGATGAAAGCCAAAGGAAATAGAAGTGTTTGTTAGCCTTCTGTTCTGGAAGGAGGGCCTGCTGCTATCCACTGGTTTCAGGTAGGCTCCTGGGTTCTCTGTTTCCCAGCCTTAGGCAAGTTGTTTCCCCTTTCTTGGCTTCAATTCCCCCTCCATAAAAGGAGGAGGTTGGACTAGATGGTCTTTAAAGTGGTTTTTGACTCTTAACAGTAAAATTTCAAAACTGATTATTAAATAAACCTCACAAAACCCTCACCTTGATGAGATGGAGGGCTGGCTGACTTAGTGGATAAAGGTGTAAGACTTGAGAATCAGGAGGACCTGAATTCAAATCCTTTCTCAATTGCTGTCTAGCTTGTGTGACCCTGGGTCAGTCACTTACTTTGTCAGTTCCCTCATCTGTAAAATAGGATCAGTCTATTGATAGATATAGATCTAGACTTACCGATCTACCTCCCAGAATTCTTATGAGGATCCAATGAAATAAAATAGAAACTGCTTTTCACCCCTTTAAATGTACTAAAAATATTAGCTATCATCATCACCCCACTCTGCAGACCACTCACTGAGGTGCCATGACTTGGATGGGTGACTAGGGCAGATTCTTTCCCTGGACCTCAGTTTCCCTGTCTGTAAACTGAGGGCTGAACTCATTTCTGTAGCTGCGGAACCCCAAGTTCTGACCATCTGTGCTCTAAGGCCCCCCCCAGCTCTGACCCACTAAATTTTATCTCGGGGCTGGATGAGACGTTGGCCTTCCCCAAAAAAACCTTCTCTTCATGGGATGCGGATATGTCTGTAATTAAATGATAAACTCTACACCATCCTCTGGACCTTTAGAACTTCTTTAAAATTTCTTTATAAACTCTATCATACAGTGTGTGGTTCTGTCCAGTACTTCCCAATCCAAGAAGCGATCCCAGGCCCCGGCCTCCTTGTCATTGTTGTGGGGTGCATTTTTGTGTGGGGGTGATGGTGTGAATAAAGTTTCCTTTGCTGGTTTCTCTGCTTGGCCTGGGGCTGAACGTGGGCCGAACCTTTCCCAGCCTGTCGGATCAGACTCGAGCATTCAGGCCTTGGTGTAGAGGATGTCAGGGCTGGAGGAGGCCAGTTTGGGAAACAGAGGCTTCTCCAGGAAAGGCCTTTTGCTTCGGCTCCCCCCGGAGAGCTGAGGTCAGGCCCGGCTCTCCTGCCTCCCAGGCCCAGGTTCTCTTCCCTCCGTCAGCTGCCTGTGGAAGAGCCTTCGCCCAGGGGACGGCAGGAATGTGGAGGGAGGACCGACCCTCCCTTCCCTCTGAGGTGTTGCTGAATCTCCGGCCCAGGCTCCGATGGCTATCAAAACAGAGAGTATCCAGTGGGTTTCCGGAAGGACCGTAAATCAAGTTTTCATGCAGGAGCGGAGCTTGGGGAGTGCATGAACTTTCCAGGCTGACCCGAGGAGGACTCCTGGTTCTCCCGGGCCCGGAGCTCCGGAGAGGGAGCAGAGCCTGGAAGCCCCCACCCTGGCTCATGGCGCATCCCCCTCCTTCTGAAATGCTTGGCTGGCCGGGCTCCAGGGCTCTGGGGAGGGAGGAGGACCAAAGAAGGCGCTCTCAGCCCCTCCCCGGAGCCTGCCGCCGTCGGGATCGCCGATGGGAACGGATACTGACCCAGCTGTTTGGGGAAGACAGGTGTGGGGCTGCCCCTTCCCAGGCAGCGCCAGCCTGAGCCTGGGCTCCCCGGCATCCCCTCGGATGCAAATAGCTCAGCACATGTGTCTGGGGGTAAGGGAGCTGGGGTATTTCTGTAAGTCAGAGGGATGGGGAGCGCCCCAGCAGCGGCCAGGTACCGTGGGGGGCTCTCACCACGTGTCCCCCCCTTGTGCACGCAGAGATGGTGAGAGGCACATTCAGACACATAATGCCTCAAAGAAGCAACCAGACTCAGAAGAAAAAAATGGCAAAAACCACTCCAGTATCCAGCATTGTGACCTTGGGCAAGTCACTCTCTTTGCCTCAGTTTCCTCATGTGTCAAATGAGCTATAGAAGGAAATGGCAAAACATCCCAGTATCTTAGCAATGTGACTCTGGGCAAGTCACTTATTCCTATTGGCCTCAGTTTCCTCATCTGTCAAATGAGCTGAAGAAGGAAATGACCAACCACTCCAGTATGTCTGCCAAGAAAACCCCAGATGGGGTCATGAAGAGTAGGACATGGCTGGGACAATGACTGAACCCTGCCATCAGATGTGTTTACCGAATCATGGACAGCCTTACATGCCACGCAGAAGAGGTTGAACTGTTCTTGGTAAGCAACAGGGAATCAATCACCAGAAGATTCTTGAGCTGAGGAATGACCCGATCAGATTTATATTCTCTGTAAAAAGTGTCAAATTCGTCTTCTAAACTTAACAAATACCAAATCCAATGGGCATTTCCTACTCGTAGTAGACTAAAGAAGAAGACCGTCCACAAAAGTGCAGACCTCTGTTATGTCCAGCTTTGCCTAAGGAAGATTATTCTGACAGGACGGGTGAAGGACAAGATCAGAGGCAGAAAAACCTGTTGGGAAGTTAGTGTCCAGTCAGGTGATGACAAAAGGTGCTGTAGAAGGGGAAGGGAGAAGGGAATTAGTTTGAGAGGTGTAGCCATGGGAGGGACGGGACCTTGACAATTGGTTAGAGGAGGCAAGGAACAAGGAAGAATTGAAGATAAGTCCAAGACACACAGATCAGGTTTTATTATGACAGTTATTGGGAAAGTAGTATTCAATCTAAAACAGGGAGATTATGTAACAGCAACTTTGGTTCCTCATTCTTCTGAGAGACAGATAGATAGACAAAACATTTATAAGTGCTTATGTGACCCAGGCATTTGTGTCAAGTGCTGGGGCGACAAAGAGAAGCAAGCAGGACCGTCTTGGCCTCAAGGAGCTTACATTCTAATAAAGATAGCATCTCTTGCTTTGTTGCCTCCTCCATAGGAATATCTGGCTACCAGTATCCCTTCCACATCATGACTTTCCCCATCATGGTATCAGTATATCACAGGTCAGCATAAAAAATTAAATGGGAGGAGGCAGCTAGGTGGCTTTGTGGATGGAGAGCCAGGCCTAGAGTCCTGACTTCAAATCTGGCCTCAAATACTTCCTAGTTGTGTGACTCTGGGCAAGTCACTTAACCCCTATCGCCTAGCCCTTACCGTTCTTCTGTCTTGGAACCAGTACACAATATTGATTCTAAGACAGAAGGTAAGACTTTTTATTTATTTATTTATTTATTTATTTATTTATTTATTTATTTATTTATTTATTCATTCATTCATT
>NC_058135.1:225913553-225962556 GCF_016433145.1 Gracilinanus agilis | reverse complement strand
AAATCACTTAACTCTGTTGGCCTCAGTTTCCTCATGTGTCAAATGAGCTATAGAAGGAAATGGCAAAACATTCCAGTATCTTAGCAATGTGACCCTGGGCAAGTCACTTATTCCTATTGGCCTCAGTTTCCTCATCTGTCAAATGAGCTGAAGAAGGAAATGACCAACCACTCCAGTATGTCTGCCAAGAAAACCCCAGATGGGGTCATGAAGAGTAGGACATGGCTGGGACAATGACTGAACCCTGCCATCAGATGTGTTTACCGAATCATGGACAGCCTTACATGCCACGCAGAAGAGGTTGAACTGTTCTTGGTAAGCAACAGGGAATCAATCACCAGAAGATTCTTGAGCTGAGGAATGACCCGATCAGATTTATATTCTCTGTAAAAAGTGTCAAATTCGTCTTCTAAACTTAACAAATACCAAATCCAATGGGCATTTCCTACTCGTAGTAGACTAAAGAAGAAGACCGTCCACAAAAGTGCAGACCTCTGTTATGTCCAGCTTTGCCTAAGGAAGATTATTCTGACAGGACGGGTGAAGGACAAGATCAGAGGCAGAAAAACCTGTTGGGAAGTTAGTGTCCAGTCAGGTGATGACAGAAGGTGCTGTAGAAGGGGAAGGGAGAAGGGAATTAGTTTGAGAGGTGTAGCCATGGGAGGGACGGGACCTTGACAATTGGTTAGAGGAGGCAAGGAACAAGGAAGAATTGAAGATAAGTCCAAGACACACAGATCAGGTTTTATTATGACAGTTATTGGGAAAGTAGTATTCAATCTAAAACAGGGAGATTATGTAACAGCAACTTTGGTTCCTCATTCTTCTGAGAGACAGATAGATAGACAAAACATTTATAAGTGCTTATGTGACCCAGGCATTTGTGTCAAGTGCTGGGGCGACAAAGAGAAGCAAGCAGGACCGTCTTGGCCTCAAGGAGCTTACATTCTAATAAAGATAGCATCTCTTGCTTTGTTGCCTCCTCCATAGGAATATCTGGCTACCAGTATCCCTTCCACATCATGACTTTCCCCATCATGGTATCAGTATATCACAGGTCAGCATAAAAAATTAAATGGGAGGAGGCAGCTAGGTGGCTTTGTGGATGGAGAGCCAGGCCTAGAGTCCTGACTTCAAATCTGGCCTCAAATACTTCCTAGTTGTGTGACTCTGGGCAAGTCACTTAACCCCTATCGCCTAGCCCTTACCGTTCTTCTGTCTTGGAACCAGTACACAATATTGATTCTAAGACAGAAGGTAAGACTTTTTATTTATTTATTTATTTATTTATTTATTTATTTATTTATTTATTTATTTATTTATTTGTTTGTTTGTTTGTTTGTTTGTTTGTTTGTTTGTTTGTTTGTTTGTTTGTTTGTTTGTTTATTTATTTATTTATTTATTATTAAACCCTTACCTTCTGTTAGTTAGAATGTGATGGGGAAAATCAGTGAGGTAGCAGTGATATGAGCTACAAGCAAGAGATTCTTGGGATTGGCTGGGAGACTCCCTGAGGCTGGGAGACATCACATTCTGAGCCTACTGTGGGCAGCAGGTCTCTGTTGAGGTCACTCAGCCTTGGTCTCAGCCCTGGCAAGCCCACAGCCTTGTAGAGGAGAAAGGATATTGACATAAGAAAAGAATTAACAAGACGAGATTCCAATACCAGATTTCCAAGATTCAGGGATTTCAGAACTCAACATCAAATTCAGCAAACATTTATGGAGTACCTCCTGAATACAAAGCCCTTTGGCTTGGTACCAAAACATAAAGTGCCCAGAATGGTCCCCCGTAGTGGAAAGGGCATCTAGGCTGAGTAGCAGAAAGAGTCAGAAAGACCTGAGGTCAAATCCAGCCTCAGACACTAACTATGTGATCCTGGACAAGTCATTAAAAAAACCCAACCAAATCCTTGACTTCTGTCCTAGTAAGACAGAAGAGTAAGGGGTTAGACAAACAAAGGTTAAATGACTTGCCCAAGGTTACACAGCTAGGAAGTATCTGAGGCCAAATTTGAACCCAGGTCCTCCCATCTCCAGGCCTGACTCTATCTACTGTGCAACCTAGCTGCTCTTCTAGGTAAATTATTTACCCTCAGTTTGCTTCAATTTCCTAATCTGTAAAATGGGGATAATAATAGCACTTAATTCCCAAGATTGTGGTAAAGCTCAAAAAAGATTATATATTTAACCCTTGCCTTCCATCTTAGAATTAATACTATATATTAGTTCCAAGGCAGAAGAGCAATAAGGGCTGGGCGATGAGAGTTAAATGACTTAACTCCCAGCTAGTTTGCCCAACTTTACCTAGCTTGCCCAACTCAGCTAGGAAGAGTCTGAGGTCAGATTTGAACCTAGGACCTCCTGTCTCTAGGCCTGGTTCTCAATGCACTGAGCCACCTAGCTGTCCCCTAATTGATATCATATTCAAGGGTAGGGGTAAGGGAGTGGTTTGGGACTCAAAATTTTTAAAAATCAACATTAAAATTGTTCAAAAATGCAATGGGGAAAGATTAAGTGAAATAAATAAACATGTTTGTAAGAACTGAGGTCCAGTAAAGGGCCGTGTCTTTAGACAAGTCCCACAGCCAATCGGTGCTAGTCCTGGAACTAGAACTCGTGTTCTGACTCTCAGACTTCCAAGCTATTTCCCCCAAACAGACCAGTCCCTACCCAGCCCTTTAAAAAACTTTTGATCCTTTTAAATTCCATTTCTGGCTCTATGGGGAACCATAGGGGAGTTTCAAACGGGGAGGAGAGGCTGGCTTCCTCCAGTTCTGGTCTCTGGGCGTCCACAGTTCCAGCTAGCTGGGGTGGAGGTTGGGCTGGGGGCAGGGGTGAGCAAATACTCGCGCCCACATGCAAGGAATCTTATCTCACCAGACCCTCTGTCCAGAATCCAAGGTTGATTTGGCCTGAGATTTATCCCTGTGTTCCTGAGGTGTGGGAGTAGGGGGAGAAGGGAAGGCTAGGTCAGCTAGGAGTGGAATCCGCACACAGAAGGATGATCCTGGGTTGTTGGTAAAGAAATGTGCTATCTTGGCAAATTCTTCATTGCCAGTGACTTCTCTCCTCTTCTGCCATTCTCCTACCTCCAGGGTGACCACAGACTGACCTTTAGAATTGCTGTACCTAGAAATGCATGAAGGAATTAGGACTTCTTGTTTTTAAGGGCCTGTCCTGTTATTCATTTGGCCTTCAGGGCATCTGAGGGGCAGTCATGGAGGAGCTAGGAACAGGCTTACCCTGGGGCCTGGAGGTAGCTGTGAGGGAGCCTGTGTGTCTAGGGGGCAGAGAGCAGTCTCAGGGGAAGGAGAAATCATAGTGCTGGACCTAGCAGAATAGACTTTCTTTCCTTTATAATTTTTGTTCTGAATTACAGTGAGCATTTTTACATACAAAGTAGAAGAGAAAAAGTGGATTGTTTGGAAACTGCCAGTCTCTCTTAGGATCCCTTACTAGTCTTTTAAAGTATATCATAATTTCAACATGTAACTTTTAAAAAAAAAACCACTTTTATCTTCTGTCTTAGAATTGATAGAATTGATAGAATTGTTTTGGTCTGAGGTCATATCTGAACACAGGATCTCCCATTTCTAGACCTGGCTCTCAATTTACTGAACCATCTATCTTGCCCCTCACTTTCAAAGCTCTTTTGCTTATCTGTCTCCTTCTAGCCTTCTCTCTTTTCTATTAATTTGCAAAACGTTTCCCTTCCCTTCCCTTTTTCTCTTCCCCCTTTCTCTTCCTCTCTCCTCCCAATATTTAGCACATAATAGCCCTTAACAAATGTTTATTGATTGGAAAAAAGAATCAAAAGCTCCTTTCAACTATGCACAGTGAAACAAAACACATTTCCACATTGGTTTTAATGTATCTTTCTATACCTCTGCTCCATCACCTCTGTTAGGAGCAGAATCATGACTAGTCTTTGTATTTCCAAGAGTCGTCTTGCAAAGTTATTGTTGTTTTTGCTTGTTTGTTTTCCAATGTTGTGATTATTGTAGATATTGTTCTATGGACCCAGCATGAGTTCTTATTGGAGACCAGATTTTAAGTCCTGGCTTTGCCGCTTATTATCCTTGGCCTTTGGGTAAATTGTTTCCTTTTTCTGGGCCCCAGAAGTGAGGGAATTGCCTCTGACTGTACCAGTTACCAGTAGGTTGGGAATCTATCCAAGGTCTCCTGACTCCTAGGACAATGCTTGTAAATAAATAAAGATAGAGTTCAGACTGCTGGAGGAGAACCCAGCTAAGTTCTCTTCCTTCTTGTCCTTTAGGCCCTCCGAGGATCTCTGACCGTGTGGCCCCGAGGCAGTCAGCAAGACTGGGGAGGACTGTCAAACTCCTGTGCCCTGTGGAAGGGGACCCACCCCCACTCACCATGTGGACTAAGGATGGACGCACTATCCACAGCGGCTGGGCCCGTTTTCGGGTCCTCCCCCAGGGCTTGAAGATCAAGGAAGTGGAACGAGGGGATGCAGGCACCTACGTATGCAAGGCCACCAATGGCTTTGGCAGCCTGAGTGTCAATTACACACTCATTGTGATGGGTGAGTGTGATCGTGTCCTGAGAAAGGCTGGGCAATGCTGGACGTAGGAGGGAGAGAGGGTGCAAAAAGGTTGGAGGGTACCAGTTCCACAGGGCATGAGGCAGCTGTATGGCTTGATGGGAGGCATTGTTCCATGGAGTCCGTGGTCAGAGGGAAGGACGTGGTCAATGTTGGACATAAGGATGGATGGTCAATGCTGGCCAGATATCTCAGACCCCATGCAGAGAATATCTAGGAGTAGCCAAGAACCTAGAAAAATAGCAAGGAAAGATAAGGGTAAACAATTTCAGAAACTGTGAAGTATAGTAGAAGTAGTATAGGTTTGGGGTACAGGGAGTTGGGTTCAAATGCTGACTCTGCCATTTACTCGGTGACCTTGGGTAAATCCCTTTCTTCTCTCTGCCTCAGTTTCTTCTAAAGGAAGAAAAGGGAGTTAGACTTGGGACATTTGGCTGTCTTCCCTCTCTAGATCCTAAGAAGCCCCTTATGTAGCTGCCTATATGTACCTATTTTGGGGTGTGTGGTTCTTTTGAACCTGAGTTCAAGTATAGAAAGCAAAGGATGTGATTGAACTCATTCTGAAGTGCCCCTCTCTCTCCCCAGTGTTTCTTTAACAGCTTTTTATCTCCTATAAGACCAGGATTCTGAGCCTTCTTCCTGTTGCTCAGCATAAGTGCTAGGTCCTGGTTGGCATAGTCCAGGCCAGCCTGCTGCTGTCTCCTCCTTTGGGTCCATCTGGGTCCTTTGGGCAGAATCTAATTGAGGGGTAACACAGAAAGGGCTGCTTCTATTGGCACTGAGCTCCCATTTTTGGAGGTCTTCCAAGTAGAGTTTGAATGGCATCTCTCATTAGGAATGCTGTAGATGAGATCCCTCTCGAGGACTTGACGTTCTGTGTTTCTAACCCCAAACAAAGGACCAGGAATGAGGAGACCTGGATTTGGGTCCCAGCTTGAACATGTAATGGCTGTGACCTTAAGTAAATCACTTTCCCTCTCCTTGACCTCAATGTCCTGGCCTGGAAAATGGGAACAATAATACATTTACTACTTATCTCCCAAAGTTGTTGTAGGGA
Organism: Gracilinanus agilis; assembly: GCF_016433145.1. NCBI lineage: Eukaryota > Metazoa > Chordata > Mammalia > Didelphimorphia > Didelphidae > Gracilinanus > Gracilinanus agilis. Next base: position 225,956,930 of record NC_058135.1, on the reverse strand, counting down.
AGCACTTGAGAAAGTTTAGGGTGCCCTAGCTGAGGAAACTATTACTCTCCTGTCAGACTCTCTTGTGTGAGTCCTGAATCAGAGTACCAAGGGCTTCCAACACTCAATAACTGTATGGCCCTGGTCAAGTCACCTCCCTTTCAGCCTGTTGCTTCATCTCTGCAATGAAAGTGTTGGATGAGTGTATCTCTGTGGTCTCTTTCAGTGCCAATATTCTGTTATTCAATTGGAGTTTGGAGAAGAAACTTCTGAGATTATCTGTTCCAACCTCTGCCCAGAGCAAGGATAATAATAACTAACAGTAGCTATTTTTTGTCTGTCTTCTTAAGGTTTATGAAGCACTTTACATATTTTGTTTCTCTCATTTGCTCCTTACCACAACCCTGGGAGGTGGGTGATATTGTTATCCCCATTGTTCAGATAGGGAAACAGAGGCAGACAGAGCCACTGTCTGAGGCTGAGTTTGAAATGAGACCTTCCTGACTCCAGGTCCATCTCTCTAGCCATTGACCTTGGTGCTCCGTTCAACCTTTCCTGGAGCTTTTTCAGTTAGGGGAAATTTATCATCTTTTCCCACCTAGCAAGTAGCCTCTCCCATTGTTGGACAGCTCCAGCTGGGAAGTTCCTCTCAGTGATGCCCAGATCCCTAGCTTCTGTCCATTGGTGTTAGAGATGGATGAGACAGTTCCCACCCTCAGTGAGCAACTGGTCCTGGAGTGGGGGCGGTGCAAGGAAAGGAGAGTGATGGTGGTAGTTAGTGGTGAAGGGGTAGTGAGGGCACCCAGATAATTATTCTGTGGAGAAAAGGTTGGGGGACAGATGGATCACTTCTAGGGAGAGGATCAGGAAAGGCTTCATGGAGGAGATTACTTTAATTGTACTTAGAAAGGTGGGTAGGAATTTGAAAGGGGAAGAATGGGTGTGTGTGTGTGTGTGTGTGTGTGTGTGTGTCAGAGAGAGAGAGAGAGAGAGAGACAGAGAGAGAGAGAGAGAGAGAGAGAGAGAGAGAGAGAGAGAAAAGGTGAGAGAGATAGTCTAGGGGAGAGAGAGATGGGGAAAGAGAGACATAGAAAGAGAAACAGACACAGGGGAGGAGAGAGAGAAAAAGAGGCAGGAAGAGGGGAGAGAGAGAAAAGAGAGAGAGACAGAGGGAGAAAGAGAAAAATAGACAGGGAGGAAGAGAGAGACAGAGACAGAAGAGAGGAAGAGAGAGACAGAGACAGACAGAGAGTTTTGTAGTAGATGAGAGCATATGTGGGCCAGCCAGAGCACGGAGTTCTGGTAGGGAATTGCCTGGAAGGGTAGGATGGGACCATGTTGTGGAGGACACTAAATGCCAGTTTATTCGGCATCCAGTCATGAGCCAGTGAAGGTTTCTGAGCTTTTGCTTTCTCCTTTCTGAATCTCCAGGGCTCAGAGCCCGTGGGATAAGCCCTATATAGGGGCTTATAGGATCTTAGGACCCTAGAATTCCGAGCTGAAAAGGGACCTCAGGGACATCAGCTCCAGGTTCCTTATTTCATAAGTGAGGAAACAGAGAGACCCAGCCTTTTGCACTCATGTGTCAGGGCTGAGAGCCTCTAAAGGCCAGAGGCAGGACGCCAGCCTCCTCCTCAGCTGACCTCTGCGGGCCCTCTGGACACCTGATGCTCCTGCTTCTTGTCTGGCCTTGTCAGTTCAGATACAGAAGCTCATCCTGCTCGTGGCAGTAGCCCTGGGTGGCCAGTTGGGAGACCTGGCTTCTTCCTCTGGCTTCGATCCCCAGGCGGCCAAGTGACCGTGGGCCAGCCCCTTCCCCTGCATGGCTGGGCTTCAGTTTCCCTGCCTGTCAAGCGAGGGAGTTAGCCTGGAAGCCTTCAGCGGCCCCTTCCAGCTCCCCCCTTCCCTGGGAGCCCGGGCCCCGCCAGGCTCCTCTCCCGGCCAGGCCGAGGGGGGTGTTTTTCTGTGTTTCAGGTCTTTTCGCAGCTTGTTCCGCCGTCAGCGCCATTTGATGCGAGGCGCAGGGGGAGCGTTTTACACGAGAGGGATCATCCCTCTTCTCCTCTTTTATGATCTGCACGAGGTGCCCAGAGCGGCAGCATCCTGCAAACATCTGTTTGCTCTTGCAGAGGCTCCTGCTGCCGATTCTCAGGGCTTCGAGTTGTGGGTGGAAAAAAACCAGAGGCCGTACAGCGGGCCAATGTGGTTTGCATTAGTGCGTTCCAGTGAACTCGTCGGCCTGTGGCCCAGCATCTCGAGATAGGGAGAGTGGAGTCTCTGGGCCCGGGAGGTTTGGAAGTTGGAGGATTGGAGTCAGGTTGTGGCTGAGAGGAGAGGGAGCCCAGGGGAGAGGGAAGAACAGATCTGAATTCGAATTCCAGCTTCAGCACACATTCTCTCTGGGTCCAACTCCCTGAGTTCCGGTTTCCCCCTGGAAAATGGGGATAATAATCCCAGTCTGTGGTTATAAAGAATGTACTTTGTAAACTGCCATAGAAATAGGAAGTTATTACTGTTATTAGAGACCATTTAGTTGAACCCTTCATTTTCTAGAGCAGAAAGCTAGAAAAGGGGGAAGTGATACAGAGGATCATAAAAACCATCAGTTTCAAAGCCAAGAAGAGGTCTTAGAGATCTCCCAAGCCAAGCATCTTATTGTTAGAAAAGAGGAAACTGAGGCTGGGATGAAGTCCTGCACAGGGAAATGACCTGGCCACGGTAACACAGGCAGGGCTTGATCCAGGTTCCTGGATACACTGGATAGACCCAACTGATGAGTATCTTTTACAAACAAGAAGCCTCTTCCTGAATTTAAAGATATATGATATATGATTCAAGACTTCCAATTTTCCTGGCTTTTCCTGCAGGGAGGGAAATCAGGGATGCAGTAAGAGGGTGTGTTTCTTTGGGTGGGTTGGTTAATTCTTAAAGTCACCTGCCCAGCCCCATGAGAGCTGGTGAGAGCCCTGCTACGTCCTAGGGTCTCAGTCCCCTCCTTATGCTTTTTGTAAGGAGGGGGAGGAATTAGGGAAGACTTTCTAGAGCAGGGAATCTCCTTCTTGAAGGATGGGAGAAATTTCAAGAGGAGAGGAAAGAGTGTCTCCCAGACAGAGGAAGCAGTTTATACAGATGTAGAGTGGAAGAGGGCACTGTGAAATCAGGGAAATACAGGTATCCCAGTAGGGCTAGATAGGACTCTGAGGAAATGGGGAGATAAGGCTGAAAAGACAGAGATAAAGCCACATTTTGACAGTCCTTCAAGGCCAGTCTATGGATTTTGAGGAAATGAAAAGAGTATTTCCCAGAAGTATATCGTTCTTCTGGTGGTATGTGCATGGCATCCCTCCTATGACCCGCTCGGTGTCCAGCATTGGATCTGAGTCTCTCAGACCAGGTCGGGCAGAGTCCTGAAGCCACTGGTCCCTGGCGATGAACTGGTGGCTCTAGCTGTGTCCCTGTAAGCAGGAAGATCAGGCTGGAAATATAGATACAACAGTGTATGATGTTTTAGAAAACATGCTGGACTTAGGCTTCTAAGACTACAGTTCTAATCCTGTGCCTGTCACTAACTGTGTGACTTTGGGCAAGTCACTGAAATTTGATGGGCTTCACTTCCTCATCTGTCAAATGATGGTCTTTGAAGTTCCTTCCAGCACTTAACCAAGAATGTAATCTGGGGAACAGGTGCCTGAGCAAGAGAAGGCTTGATGAGAGATGGAGCAAGATGAGAGATGGAGCAAGATGTAAAACATCACCACCGACACATGATATATAATATGTGTGTGGGCACATACAGATGCTTCTAGACTCCATGTACACTTTGTAACGTGCTTTATATATACTTGAGCTTCAGAACCCTGTATGGGGATGACTACAGGTAGGAGGACCCCCATTTTATTGATGACAAAACTGAGGCTTACAGAGTGGTGGTGACTTTCCAATGCTCATGTGGCTAAGTGTTAGACAGTATTTGAACCCAGGTAGGTCTTCCTGACGTTGCATCTATCCACTCTGCTATGTTGTCCTACTTCTCCCCTTCCTTCCTTCCCTCCTTGTTTCCTTCCCTCCTTCCCTCCCTCCTTCCCTCTTTCCTTCCTTCCTTCCTTCCTTCCTTCCTTCCTTCCTTCCTTCCCTTCTTCCTTTGCTCAGGGTCACACAGCTAGAAAGTGTCTTAGGCCAGATTTGAACCCAGGTTCTCCCAAGCTCCAAGCCTGGCACTCTCTCCACTCTACCACCTGGCTGCCTCTATATTGCCCTTTCTGAGATGAAGTTGTGAGAATTCCAGAACTGTCTGTGTCCCAGATGGAGCCAGCTTGAGGCAGCTGAGTGCTGAAATGCAAAGAAGGCTAAATTTGGAATCTGGAATCTTGGGTTCAAAACTTGCCTTATGGCTTTGGGTTTCCTCTTTCTTAAAATAAAGAGGTTGGACTAAATGACCTTTGAGGCCCTTTCTGGCTCTAAATCTACTATCTCATTCTCCTCTTCCTGGATCAGAGCAGGCCAGGGCCGAACAGAGCTGGCAGAAAAGAAGAGGCTTTGGTCATATTTCTCAACTCATTTCTCTTTTATGTGACTTGTTTGGGGAGTCAGAGGCATAAAACCTTTGGCCTGATTCATTTGGTAAACAATCCTTTTACGAGATGCCTCCTTTCTGGGAGAGGAGCTGAGAACTCTTCCCCTGGGGGTGGGCTCAGAATCAGGCCCAATTCTAAAGTAGAACAATGAGCACTTATTAAGTGCCTGCTGTGTGTAAGCTCTTCTCTTCAGGAGAAGTCGTAACCCTTCTTTCATGGCAGGGAGCACTATGGTGGTCTGTCAAAGCTGATGAGCCCTTTTTCAGAGTAATATTTTTACATGAATAAAAGGATGTACATAGATTACAAAGGAAACCAATTATATTGAAATACAGTTATCAAAATATTAAAAAAAACCCAGTAATAAATCTACGGACACCATGATATAAGAACTTCAGTCTTCCAAGCTGGGAAGCCCATAGACCTTTCTTTTTTCCTTTCCTTTAAACCCCTACCTTCTATCTTAGAATCAATCCTGTGTATTGACAGTTTTCTAGAGGAGGTGGCCTTTTAGCTGAACTTGGCAGAAGGCCAAGGAGTCTTCAAGTTAGAGATGTGAAGGGAATGTAGGAATAATAATAATAGCTAATATTTATCTAGTGTCTCCTCCAAGGTAGGCCCTGTATTAAGTGCTTTCCAGATATCTCATTTGATCTTCAGATCAGCTTTGGGAGGTAGGTGCTATTATTATCCCTAGTTTACAGATGAGGAAACTGGGGCAAATAGAGGCTACATGACTTGCCCAGGGACACACAGCTAATCAGTATCTGGGTCAAGATTTGAATTCAGATCTTCCTAATCTCAGGCCCAGCACCCTTATTTCTGGGGCCACCTTGCTGCCCAGACATATTCCTTATAAGGATTGCGGCTTGGTGAATGCAGGAATTTGAGAAATGGAGAAATGGAATTTAAGGAACCTAGGTTTTCCAGGAAAACAAATGTGAAATAAGTCTAGAAAGGTTGGTAGGAAGAGTCAGATTGTTGAGTGTGAGAAGCTGATATTTTATCCTGAATACCGTGGGGGGCTGCTGGAGCTTCTGGAAAAGAAGAGAATGATAGGTTTGAAAGGTTGGGGTAGAGTAAAGAAGAGAGATTGGAGGCTGGGAGACCAAATAGGAGGCAATTGTGATCCTTCAGGAGAAGGATGATAGGATCTTAAATTAGGATAGGAGCTGTGTGCATGGAGTTAAGGGGGATAGATGCAGGAAATATTGTGGGTGCAGAGAGCCACAGGACTTGGCACCTCATTGGATTTGGGGGTTAGGAGTCAGGAAAAGGAGAAAGTGATTGATGCCTTCCAAGTTCTTTAACCTGGCTGGCTGGGAGGATTCTTGGTTTCATTAACAGAAAAAAAAAATTAGGAGAATTTGGGGCAGTGGCCATTTGGCAAGATAACAGGAAGAACAGGAGTTCTGTTTTGGACAGGATGCAGTGGAGTCTCTGATGGGACATCCAGGTGACCACTGTGTGCTTGGCTGGAGCCTGGGAGATGGACTCAAGCTGGCCAGGTAGCCTGGGGAGGCTAGAGAGGCCCACTGAGCCTATTAGAGGGAGAGTAGAGGGCTGAGACAACAGGACAGGGCATCAGGGACAGAGCCAGGTTAGATGGACCATCTGAGATGCCATGAGGTGGGAGCTCATTCACATATAGGAGGTGCCTTTTTCTACATACAGTCTGTTCATTCGTTTCTTTACCAGATGCTCTGAGAGTACCCACTGATCCCTCCATGCCCCGTGGAGGAGGAGGAGGGATGATTCTGTTTCAGGCCAGAGTGTCAGGGAGCTCCCAGTTTCCCAAGGGGGGATGGAGACAACTAGAGCACCAGGCAGAGGCAAGTGCAGCAGGGATTCCAGGAAGTCAGAGAACCTGGCTTCTCATCCTGACTCTGTCACTCAGTTCTGGTGTCTGGTCTTATTCTCCTGTCTGGTCCTTAGCTGAGGGGGTGAGACTTGATTTCTTTCTTTTTTTTTTAATTAACATTTTTTTCAATTACATATAGAAATAATTTTTGATATTTTGTGGTTCACATTCTCTCCCTCTTTCCCCTTGACTCTCTTCACTCCCCGAGGTGGTAAATGATCTGCTGTAGGTTCTACCAGTGCTTTCATGCATTATATATTTCCATATTCCCCAAAAGTCATATTACACATCTAATAAAACTCATGAAGGAAATAAAGGGAAGGATGACCTCCTTTGATCTGCAATCAGATCCCAGTGCTTCCTTTTTTGGCTGCAGATAACTTTTTCTTTTTTATCATGAGTCCTTTGGGATTATCTTGGAACCTGGTTTTACTAAAAATAGTTTAGTCCTTCACAGTTGATTATCATAAAGTATTTCTGTTACTGTTCTCCTGATCCTGCTCGATTTACTTTGCATCAGTTCATATAAGTCTTTCCAGGTTTTTCTAATCTCGTCCCTTTCATCACAACCGTATACCACAGCTTGTTCAGCCATTCCCTAAATGATGGACACTCTGGAGACTTGATTTCTAAGGCTTTCCTCTGTTCTTACCTTCCAGAGACTTCCAATTTAGGGGTGGGATGAGAAGGAGATCAGCAGAGAAGCTGAGTTTCAGTAGATGAAGATATAGGGGTTACTGTGTGACCCTGGGCAAGTCACTTGACCCCCAGTGCCTACCCTTACCACTCTTCCACTTATAAGTCAATGCACAGAAGTTAAGGGTTTAAAATAAATTTAAAAAAAAAAAGATATAGGGGTTGATGGGATGTTCTAGCTCTAGGTAACACAGTATGAGCCAAAAGCATGGAGGTGGAAAGTATTAAAGGGACAGCAAGTTGTATATTCTGTTGGAACACAGGATGTCTGAGGGGGCAATAATTTGCAGGGAGGCCTTTTGGTGACGGGCTAACCCTCAGAGATTCTGCACTGTGGGGGAGCACTCTTTCCCCAGCAGATGCCAGCAGGGCATGGAATTTGGGGCTTATCTGGCAGCCTGATTCACAGCCCAGCCTGATAGAGGCCTTGGTTTCTGCCCGCACCCAGCAGAACGTGACAGCTGGAGCCAACATCTGGGATTCATTGGTGGCGTGGAGCCTAAGCAAACACTAGGTATTTCCTCAGTCCTGGCTTCCCTCTCTCCTTCTGGCTCCCGACGGCCTTCCTTGCTGTCGTGTCCAGAGAGAATTTGCTGATGACAATACCAGAGTAAGGAGTTCGAGCTGCCACTGCCACTGCCTCCTTCTCCAGAACCTACTGTTTAACATCGAAGAAAGTCTCTCCAAGACCCAGACACATTCACCAGGATGTGGGGAGAGAGTGAGGGGGAGAGTTTAAGGATGGAGTGGGAGAGATATAAGGCTCTTTGGGGGAGATCCCTTTGCCCACAAATTTCTCCTTCACAACACTGTTACTGTGGTTGGAATTCTATTAATTGCTTCCCTTCCTTCCTTCCTTTCTTTCTTCCTTCCTTTCTTTCTTCCTTCCTTCCTTCCTTCCTTCCTTCCTTCCTCCTTCCATCCCTCCTTCCTTCTTTCCTTCCTTCCTTCNCTTCCTTCCTTTCTTCCTTCCTTCCTTCCTTCCTTCCTTCCTTCCTTCCTTCCTTTCTTCCTTCCTTCCTTCCTTTCTCCCTCCAAATCATCTAGCTGTTCCCAGATGAATGTTTTTGAATGAACAAATAAAATATGTTGAATTCCAAAGGAAACCAATTACACTGAAGTTCAGTGGGTATTATTTTTTTAATTCTATAGACTCCAGGCTTAGAACCCTTGGAGATGACCCCCATCTTCTCTTCTGGCCATCATCCTATGATGGCATGAAAAGTACTATAAGGGCAAAGGAGAGGTACAGTTAAAAAATAGCTGAACCATCTGAGGAGGAAGAGAATGCTTTTATCTTGGCATGTCATCTACTCCTCAAGATACTGAAATACCTGAAGAATTTTGCCCTTTATGCCCCCTGTGCCTTTGCCTGTGCTTTTTGTTAAGCTGGGAATGCCCCCTTCATTGTTTTCCAATTTTTGGAATCTTCCTCATCCTTTTAAGCCACTGCTTCTGTGAAACTCTTGAGTTTGAAATGACTTCTTCTCCCCTCTCTCTTAGACTCTGCCTCTTTCTGTTTCTTGTCTCTCACAGTCATTTTGTCCCATTCTGTCTCTGCCTTCTTTTACCTTTCAGGGCCTTTGCCCTCTCTTTGTTTTTTTTTTGTTTGTTTGTTTGTTTGTTTGTTTACATTTGCCTCTCTTGCTTTCACTAATACCTCTATCTCCTTTTCCCAGTTTATCTGTCTTGGGTTCTTCCTCCTTCCCTCCTTCCGTTTCTCTCTCTCTCTCTCTCTCTCTCTCTCTCTCTCTCTCTCTCTCTCTCTTTTCTGTACCCCAACCTCTGTTTCTATCTTTCCACCCACCACCCCTAAAAATAGCCCTGTGGCCCTGGGTTGGCCCAGGAGTCATTTCCTCTTGCTGCAGAGCATCAGCCTAGGGAGGGAGGAAGGGAAGAACCACCCCATTGTGCAGCTGCTAAAGAGAGAATGTAAAGAATTCTGGGGCCAGCTCTGCTTGGACTGGGCAGCCAGGACTTGCAGGAATGTAGCATGCAGGTCCAGCAGTGTTCCCTGTCTGCCTCCTTCTCTCCTTCCCTCCCTCCCTGATTGCCTTCCTGCCTGCCTGACAGAGCTCATTCGGGAACACGTCTGTTTGTCAGCCCCGGAGTGGGGAATAGCTGATTAAACAGGGAGTCTGTTCTTTGCATGAGTGCTCTCCCCCACCCCACTCTCTCTCTCTCTCTCTCCCCCTCTCCCTCTGTGTCTCTCTATCTCTGTTTATCTCTGTCTCTGCATCTCTATCTCTCTCTTTCTCCCCTTCTCTCTCTCTGTTTATCTCTGTCTCTCTGCTTCTCTCTGTTTGTCTCTCTTTGTCTTTGTCTCTCTGTCTTTGCCTCTCTCACAACTCCTCTCTGACTGTGGTTTTGTTGGGAGAAAGTATGGGCTGTAGACTATTTCTGGAGCCTTAAATACATTTGTTTTTAAATCAGATTGGGCAGTAATTAAAATTTTGAAAGAGATTAAGAAAGCATAGAAAGGAGAAGACCCTGGAATCTGCAGCCAGCGGTATGAGTTTTCCTTCCACCCATTCCCAAACCACTCCACTGCTCCCTTGACCAGTGTAGGAGAGAGCTGAGTCCTAGGCCTGGCTGCAACCCGCTTACTGTGTGACTTTGGAGAACCATCTTCCTCTCCCTAGTCTTCCGTTTTCTCAGCTATTAAATGAGGGAGTTGGACTTAATTGTACAACTTTGAGACCCTTCCAAAGTGGATGGATCATTGAATTTGGAGCCAAGAAGAAGACTAAGTTGAAGGCCTGTCTCAGATACTTCCTAGCTCTGTGACCTTAGGCAAGTCCCTTAACATTCCCCGACCTTAGGTTCTGCCTCTGTCAAATGAAAGCTTTAGCCTGTGTGGGTTCATTCATTTATTCTGTAAATGTTTGCTTGGTGCCAACTGAATGTTAGGCCCTGGGGAAGTAGAAAGATAAAAATGAGCCATCCCTGACTTCTGGGGGGAGCCAAAAAGTTTCCCTTTCCTAAACATTTCCAAGTTCCTTCACTAAGTAAGGCAGGGTCAGCAATGAGGAAAAAGAAACCTTGGAATTGATATCTGAGGATGTGGGTTCAAATTCTGGCCTGGGTGATTATGGAAATAAATATCCTTTCCCCTCTTTGGGTCTCAGTTTCTTCAGCTTGAAATCGGGGGGATGAGAGACAGGAAGGGTTTGAGCTTGACGGGAGGTCACTTTCTACATTTTCTGCCTGAGATTTTTTTTTTAAACACTTAACCTTTTTCCTTAGAATCAATTCTGGGTATTAGTTCCAGAATCTTCCAGGCAGAAGAGTGGTAAGGGCTAGGCAGTGAGGGTTAGGCATCTTCCCCAGGGTCACCCAGCTAGGAAGTGTCAGAGCCCAGATTTGAACCCTGGACCTCCCATCTTTAGACTTGACTCTCAGGCCACTGAGCCGCGTAGCTGCCCCCACCTGAGATTTTAGTTGCCTGAGATGTGGTGATCTGCTGAGATTTGGTGAATTCTGGGTGGAAGCCCTTGCCCAGCTCCCAAGAAATCTCTCTGTCCCTAGCAGAAATAAAAGGACCCCCCTCAGCTGGCAGGGTCTAGCTGGGCCCCGGCCTCTTCTCTGGCTCGCCGGTCTGGCCGAGCTGCCCAGCGCTCCACAGGCACGTGGTCTTGGCTCCTCCCGGGTGACGACATGGGGTCTTTGCCAGGTGACACCTGGAACGTGGTGACCTTAATGGAGCTGCCAGGAAACTTCAGGCTCTTAGGCCAGTTTCTAAGTTTAAAGCCTCTCCTGGGCCTCGAATGCCCCGTTCCTTTTTCTGGATGGCGCGTCAGCTCTGCACCCAGTGGGATGAGAAAGGCCTTGGATGGCTGTGGATTTATACGCAAGAAGCTCAGAGATGAACCGGACCCCAGGCTTCCTGGGAGGGCTCCGACACTCAGCACTGTGGCTGGCACGTAGTAGGTGCTTCATAAAGGTGGATTGGCTTTGGCTCTTCATGATTCTTAGCAAAAAAAAAAAAGAACCGGCCTTGTGACCGGTCAGTCTGTGAGCATCTGTGATGTCCGTACAGGTGCCCAGAGTGCTGAGGATGACACAGGCATCGCAGGATCTTTGAGTCACATTATGGCAGGGGCTTCTTAGTCTGAGGCTGAACATAGATGGGAAAAATAAAAATGACATCTTTGTCCTCCTGAATCTCTAACTGAAATATCGTATTTCCTTCCATTGTGAATGTAGACAGCAAACATTGTCCGGAGGAGAGGAGTCATCCCACGCCAGTGGGCTCTGTGACACAAAAAAGAATCCATGCATCATGGCAAATGGCACACCATGACCCTACTGGGTTTGGACCGTTGCTCTAGGTTCTTATCACTGTTCTCCTCCCTTCACGTTTATGTTTGCCCAATAGGGCAGAGATTGGGGGTTTAGAACTGGTAGAGACCTCAAGGCTATCCAACTGAGGAAAATGGTGGTCCAGAGAGGTGATGGGACTTGGGCTAGCCAGGGTACAGGTGCAGATCCAGGTCCTCAAGTGCCTCAGTGGCCCCTGGACTCAAGGAGCTCAAGGACTGGCTGGGTTTGTACACCACAGACCCAGGAGAGGAGGACAGGACGATTCTGTTTCTGATTTAGGGTTACAGTGTAGAATGAGAGCTCAAGACCATGAGGTCGGGACAGAGGACTGATTTTCATGACCATGTAAGGTCTGCAAAATGCTTTTCTTGTGATATCCCAAGGAGATAGGGAGTGGGGCCATTATTATCCCCATTTTAGAGGCGAGGAAACTGATGATCAGAAAATTTAAGAGACTTCTTTGAGATCATATGACTTGGAAATGTTGAGATGAGGATTGGAATCCAGGACTCTTGACTTCTTTTTAGTTTTTATTTGCCTTAGTATACCATTAGATAAGGCTTCCTGGAGGAGGCTGGTTTGTCAAGAGAGTAATTGTTGGAAGACTGCGATAGATCTAGCTAGATGGATATTGTGGGGTTAGACTAGGGAGAGCCTTGAATGCAGGTTTCAGGAATTGGAGATCATGTAATAAATGTGTGTTCTGAAAGCCCAGTGTTGCTGAGGAGCCATTCTCAGTCTGGGGTTTGAATTGGGGGCTCTTTCAGTTTTAAACCTTCTGAAAATTGTTTTATTTTAGGAAAGGAATGAAGCATGACTATGATCATTGAAAATCAACTCAGCAGACACCTACTCTGTGCCTGGCACTCTATTAAGTATTAGAAAGGGAAGGGATCTTGGGGGTCATTTAATCCAGTCCCCTCATTTTACAGATTAAAAAAAAAGACATCAAGAGGTTAGAAAGACTCGAGTACACAAGTTTCCCAGGTAGTAAGCAGCATCACCAGGATTCAAACGCAGGTTTTCAGACGCGAGAACCAGTTCCTTTTTCGCTATACTGAGTTGCCTGATTCCCACGTAGGCGTCAAAAGCCCTTCGTTTGAGTCCTGATTCTGCTACTGAATGACCGTGTGGCCTTGGGTCAATCACTTCTGCAGACTTTGGTTCCCTTCTTTGGGGCTAAGTGACCTCTAGGGCCCTATTCCAGTTCTGTGGTTTATTCCCTCCGCCCCTGCCTCATCCATGAGATATAGGGCAGGCTAGCTTAGGAGAGAGCAGGTTTGGAAAGGGTAAGCTACGCTGGGACTCTGCTAGGCGGGGTTGGCAAAGGGCCCTCCTTGCTAGAGAACTCGCTAAAAGCAAGCAGTGTTGTTTACCCAAAGTGTCAGCTTGGACATCCCTCCCCTGAAGTCCTGTCCACCCTGGAGAGCCAGATGGCCCAGGTCAGGGCTCTGGCTGCCTCTTCTGGCTTTGGCCATCACTCTACCACCGAGGGATGGGGCGGCCCAGAACCAGTCGCTTCATCTCTGACCCTCGGTTTGCACATTTGTGAGGCGAGCCTCCAGCCGTCTGGACTGCTGCGAATCCTCAGCACCGAGTGGAAAGCGGGATGCCCTCTGCCTATGTCCCTGCAGCGCCTGCTGTATACAGGGCAAGGATTCCGCCTGGAGGCCTCGTGGCTTTGGCCGCTTTCGGAGCCTCCCCTTGTCCGCTGAGCCGGGGCAGAGCGAGGCTTAAGGACCTCACTGTCCCCCACGGTGTCCAGGCCTGCTTGCCTCCCTGGGCTCGGAGCCCCGTTGCTCTGGTCCCCGATGACCCTTCTCTTCTGCTTCTGGCAGCTCCCCTCTGTGCTCCCCTCCAATGTCCGCTGCCTCTTTTCTGCCCCCCAGGGGAGAGAGTCCTTGTGCCCGGGGAAGGCTGGCAGAGCCAGATTCGGAGTGCTTGGACTTTCCCAGCTGTGCTATTGAGCTCCCATTCATGGGATGTGACTCGGCCCGTGACCCCCATCAGGCTGGGGAACCACACACTGTCCAGCCCCCGACATGAAGACGGCAGGTTTGTCCCCCAGAATATCTCCGTGCTGCCTCGGCGTCCATGGGTGCCCGGACCCGCCCTCATTTGTCCGGTCTCTACGGTACCAGGCTCCGGCTCAGCCACTTAAGGAAGCTCCTCATTTATACTTAATCATGAGATCGGCATAAATTTAGAACTGGAAGAATCTTCGGGGCCATCCAGGCCAGCCTCTCATTTTACAGATGGACGCCCCGAGGCTGAGAGAGGATGGGACTCTCCCAGACTTGTCCACCGGGCTCTGGAGTGTCTGAGGTGGGCTTTGAACCCAAGCCTTCTTTACTTCCTCGCTGGCTCTCTAGCCGTCAATTCCTCTTCTCCTATCATAAGTGTAGAGCTAGAGGGGCCTTGGAGGAAGGACATTTAAGTACAACTCTCCCATTTTGCAGAGGTGACATTTGAGGCCCCAAAAGTTGGGTAAGACGTGTGCTCAGGGCCTCACGACCAGTAAGCATCTTAGTTGGAATCTGAACTCAGATCCTTTGGAGTTGCTCCCAGCTAGATTTCCCTCCTCCTGATACAAAGCAGGGAGGGTTTTCTCATTGGCTTGGAGAAGCATCCTCATTACCATCAGAGCCCCAATTTCCATCACATTTCCAGGGCTATGACAGCTCCATCTTGCAGCCCTCCCTCACGAAAGAGTGATTCATCAGTTCAAATCCTGCCACTTTTGTTCTCTTCGCCTTGTTTGGGCCTCTGTATAGACGTAAACATCTGTAGAACGAGAGGGCTGGACTAAGCCACCTCGAAGCTTCTTCCTAGCTCCAGGTCCTGGGTAATGTCTATAGGTGATACCAGAACGGGACTGCTGAGGCCAGGAGTGGAGTGTTCCTGGGTTCAAATCTGGTCTCAGACACTTCCTAGCTCTGTGACCCTGGCCAAATCTCTTGAATCCCCTTGCCCAGCTCTTATCTGCCTTAGAATTGATGCTTAGTATGGATTCTGAGACAGAAGGTAAAGGTTTAAAAAATAAATGCGAGTTTCTTGCTGTTTTACCCTCTGTGGGCTGAGCCCTGAGTCTCTTTGGAAAGGAGTTGTTGATGAGGCATGTGGCACTTCCTTGATGGTCCAGGCTGGCCTTCCTCCCAGCCCCCAGGTCCTTCTAGGGACTTGGGGAGGGGAGACAGGTGGGCTTGAAGAGGTTCCCATTCCCTCATGTCGAAAGGCTAATTTGGTTAAATAGAAATATTTTCCCCAATTCCCTTTGAAAACTATGCTGAGGATAATTGGAGACTAATCATGGATTAAGAGGCACATCATTGCCAGCATCTGGGTGGTTGGAAACTTGAGGGATGAGAGAACTGCTCTGTAGATACCTCTAAGTAGCTCTCCCCTCCCCTTTCTCTCCTGTGTGTCTGTGTCTTTATGTATCTCTGTCTGTCTGTGTCTTTGTGTATCTTTCTGTGTCTCTGTGTCTTGTGTATCTCTGTATCTTTATGTATCTGTGTCTATGTATCTCTCTCTGTGTGTCTCTTTATGTATCTCTTTCTATGTCTCTGGGTCTGTGTATCTCTGTGTCTCTGTGTCTTTATGAATCTGTCTGTGTCTCTGTTTTTGTGTATCTCTGTTTGTCTCTCTGTATATATCTTCGTATATCTCTGTCTTTATGTCTCTGTCTTGGTTCTCTCTCTCTCTCTCTCTCTCTCTCTCTCTTTGTTTCTTCCCATTCGCCTCTCCCCAGTCCCACTGGCAGAAGGGAAAATGATAGATCTGCTCCTGCCAAAGATCTCTTGGGCTTTCTTACACATCTTCGAATGCAAGGAAAACTGTTTTTTAAAGCTTTTTATCTTCATTTCTCTTAAGCCCTTGCCTTCCTTCTTGGAGTCAATACTGTGTATTGGTTCCAAGGCAGAAGAGTGGCAAGGGCTAGGTAATGGGGGTTAAATGACTTGCCCAGGGTCACACAGCTAGAAGTGTCTGAAGTCATATTTGAATCCAGGTCCTCCTATCTCTGGACCTGGGTCTCTGTCCGCTGAGTCATCCAGCTGCCTCTTGTTCTCAGTTTTGATAAATCCCTGAACAACATAAAACTTTAGATCCAGACAAAATCTGGTGGAGCGAGTGCTAGATTTGGAAAGGGAAGTCAAAGTCTCTTCTAGTTCTGCCATTTCCCTGCTCTCGGTCTCAGTTTCCATATCTGTATAATGAGTGTGATAATACACACTTTACCCCTCAGTGTGATTACAGGATTTAAACAAGAGAGTGGATGTGAAGCATTGTGTAACTGTATGATTATCATCATATCACCTGTGGTTGGTGTTATTGCCCATAGACGCAGGTCCTTTATCTTGGGAGCCCCTTAAGGGTCCACCTATTCCATTGCATAGATGAATAAAAATCCCCTCTGCGGTCTAACCAAAAAAAAAAGGGTGATTGGCCTCTTGATGACCTCTAGTAAGTGGGGAGCTCATCACTTCAGGAAAGAGCCCAGCCCATTTCTGAATAATGTTCATTGTTAAAGAAAGTTTTTCTTTGCAGCAAGCCTAAATCTGCTTCTTTGTAACTCCCCTGTTCCAGCATATCAAGTCTATGCTCGCTTTCACGTACACGTATATCTGTGATCTCCCATCTCACCTCCAGTTTCTCTTCTCCAGTCTAACTGTCCCTGGCTCCAACATGACATGCTCATGATGCCTTTGTCTAGACTTTAACCAGCTTATCAATCTCTTTCCTAAAATGTGGTGCCCAAAACTGAATAAATATATACTCCAGATGCTGTCTGACCAGGGCAGAGTCTAGAAGGTCCATTCCATCTTTATTCATAGGTGCTATTCCTCTCATTGCTGCTTATTCCACTGTTGACTTATACAGACTTCAAAGTCCACTAAAATCTTGCCATGTCTCTCCCATCTTTATTTGTTAAATTTATTTTTTGAACCCATGTTAGACTTTACATTGATCCCTATTAAATTTTCTCTTATTTGATTCAGTCCAATATTCTAGACTGTCGAGACTTTTTAGATAGATGATTTAGATAGATTTATTAATCACTTGCTAGATGCCAGGCACCAGACAAGTGAGGCAGAAGGCTGTCCTTGCCCTTGAGTAGCTTACATTCTAATGGAAGAAGATAACTCATAAAGGGATGTTTAAAAGTGGATAGGAGATTTCAGATACTTCCTAGCCATATGACCCCCAGCAAGTCACTTAACCCCAACTACCTAGCCCTTAGCCCTCTTCTGCTTTGAAACCGATACACAGTATTGATTCTAAGATGGAAGGTAAGGGTTTAAGGAAAAAGTGGATGGGAGGGACCTTGAGATATTATTGGCAGAAAGATAGGAAGTGTGATTGAGGCCAGGGCCTCACAAGATAGACTAAAAGCTCCCTGTCATCAGAGGTCCAGGTGGGAGAGAGATTGGGATGATGTTGGGAGAGTAGGCAGCTTCAAGGATAAGCAAGTGATTCCAGACTGGGTTTCAAGTGTTATTGACTTACTCACTCAACTGGTTATAATCCCGTTGATTATATTATTATCGAGATCATCCCTTTCCAGCTTTTCTACATGAATGACATGAGAGATTTTTTTTTACATTTTACTATAAGTCCAGGTAAACTATATCTTATAGCATCCCTCTGGTCTGCTAATTTAGAGAGCCTGCCCCCCCCCAAATAAAAAAGAAATGAAGTTAGTATATCAATTTTTAAAAAAACCCTTTACTTTCTGTCCTAGAAACTCTAAGACAAAAGGGCAGGAATTAGACAAACAGAGGT
The DNA here is from genome assembly GCF_016433145.1 of Gracilinanus agilis. Taxonomy (NCBI): domain Eukaryota; kingdom Metazoa; phylum Chordata; class Mammalia; order Didelphimorphia; family Didelphidae; genus Gracilinanus; species Gracilinanus agilis. The sequence goes on along the minus strand of NC_058135.1, from coordinate 225,939,713 downwards.
TAACTGACTTGTTCAGGGTCACACAGCTAGGAAGTGTCTGAGATTTGAACCCTGGACCTCCTATCTGGAGGCTCTCTATCCCCTGAGCCACTTAGCTGCTTCCTGTCAATTGTTCTTGATGAAACCAGTGCTAGTTCTTTGGTCACTGCTTCCTATTCTATTAATGATCTCTTTAATAATATGTTTGAGGCTTTGAGAGAGTCATATAGCTAGTAAATGTCAGGGCCAGGATTTGAACTTGGATGTCACTTCAAATCTTGTGGCATGTATTAGTGAGATAACTGGGACAGTAAATGTAAGATGAGGATCAGGACAGGGAAAGACCAGGAGTCGGAGACTTGTCTTGGAATGCAGCCTGACCAACCCAATACCTGTTGGGCCCCCTCTATCCCTAGGGTCACAAGGACCACAAAAATCTGTTTTAGAGATCCCAGATAGAAGTCAGAGCCAGTTAGAAATAGCTTAAGTGACCTTGACTAAGTCAGTTCCTTTCCATGGTTCTCAGTTTCCCCATCTGTAAAAGGCAGGGTTTGGGCTAGAACTAGCTGGCCTTGGGGTCCTTGTCAGCCAAACATCCTCAGATCCTAAGGGTGGCTTTGGGATGCCAGCCCTCGGGGAATCTTCTTCTGTCTGTGTGTGAACATGAGTAGCCTGACAGGTTCTTCCCATGCTCTGCCTTCCCCCAGCCTCTCCTCACAGACATAGCCAACTTCCAGCCTATTTTTGAAAGGCTGTGAGGTACAGGGAGGGCCCTGGCTGTGATCTAACATCCGAGGAGAGTGGGGCGGCTGCTGATGAAAGACACTGAATGCCTGGAAAGGCTGTTACAATGAGTCACCCCCTGACAGCCCTGAGTGATTGCACAATCCCACAGCAGGCTGGCACTGCATCTCTCCCTGCCCTGAGCTCCCTGGGAGGCACCCACCTCTCCACAGACCCAGAACGTTCCGGAGGGCTCAGGTCCTCAGGATACCGACCGGGTGGGAGTTGGGCCCGCCAGGTGTCCTTCCTCAGGGTGGTAAGGGCCTTTGTGGGCTTCATGCGGTGAGAGGGAAGACTTTTTGGAGAGAGCATAACATCACTGTTCTGCTGCTCTGAGGGTCTTGTTCAAAGTCACCCACTTCCTCTCCTCACCTATCCTGGCAAAGAAAAAAGAAAGTCCCATAAAGTTCAAACAAAGTCCCTAGCCTGGTTTTCTTCAACTGCCTGGAGAGTGAGGGAAAGGAGGAGAATGAAGGATGAATAAAAATCCATTTGTTACGTGCTTACTCTTTGCTAAGCACTGTGCTAAATGCTGAAGTTATAGGTACAAAAAGCAGAGATAGCCTGCCCTCCAGGTGCTTACATTCTAGTTTTGTTATTGTTAGATTGGGTCTGACTCCTCCTGACCCTGTGGACCATGGCCCTTCTGTCCTCCTCTATCTCCCAAAGTCTGTCCAAGCTCATGTTCTCTGCTGCTGTGACACTCTCCTTCTTATCCTCTACCAGCCCCTTCTCCTTCTGCCTTCAGTTTTTTCCCAGCATCTGGGGCCTGTACAGTGAGTCCTGTCATCTCATTTTGTGGCCGAAGGATTTAAGCTTCAGCTACAGTATTTTGACTTTCCAATGAATAGTCGGGATTAATTTCTTTAAGGATTGGCTGATGGTTATCTGAGGGACTCTCCCAAGATCCTTAGTCCTAGCACCATAGTTTGAAAGTGTCCATTCTGTGGCACTCAGCTTTCCTTTTAGTCCCGCTCTCAGTCATACATTACTATTGGAAAAATCACAGCTTTGACTCTACAGAAAGTTGACAGCAAAGTGATGGCTCTGTTTTTTACTATACTGTCCAGATTTCACAGAGCTTTCCTTCCTAGCAGAAAACATCTTTTAATTTCATGATGGGAGTTACTGTCTGCAGTGATCTTTGACCCCAAGAATATAAAATCTGACCCTGCTTCCATTCCTTTTCTTTCTATTTGTTAGGAAGTGATGGGACCAGTTGTCAAGAATGTAGTTTTTTTATTTTTTTATTTTTATGTTAAGCTTCAAGCCAGCTTTTACACTCTCCTCTTTCACCCTCAAGAGGCTTCTTAATTCTTTTTTACTTTCTGCCATCATAGTGGTATCATCTCTATCCCTGAGATTGTTGATATTTCTCTTGGCAACCTTAATTCTGGCTTTTGACTCATCTACCTGGCATTCCTCATGATGTATTTTGCATATAAGTTAAATAAATAAGATGACAATATGCAACCTTGTTGTATTCCTTTCCCAGGCTTCAACCAATCGATTCCACGTTTGGTTCTAACTGTTGCTTCTTGGCCCACATATGGATTCCTTGGGAGATAAATAAAATGATCTGGTATTCTCATCTCTTTGAGGACTTGTCACATTTTGTTGTGATCCACATTGTTGAAGGCTTTGGTGTAGTCAGTGAAGCAAAAGTAGATAATTTTTTCTGGAACTCTTTTGCTTTCTCCGTAATCCAGCCAATGATAGCAATTTGGTCTCTAGTTCCTCTGCCTCTTCTAACACCAGCCTGATTTTCTGGTAATTCTCAGTTCATTTATTGCTAAAGCCTAGCTTGCAGAATCTTATGCATAATCCTGCTGGCATGTGAAATAAATGCAATTGTTTGGTCATCTGAACATTCTTTGGCATTGCCCTTCTTTAGGATTGGGATGTAAACTGATCTTTTCCAATCCAGTGGCCACTGTTGAGTTTTCCAATTTGCTGACATATTGAGTGCAGCACTTTAACAGCATCCTCTTTTAGGATTTCAAATAGCTCATTTGGAATTCCATCACCTCCCACTAGCCTTATTGTTAGCAGTGCTTCCTAAGTCCCACTTAACTTCATTCTCCAGGGTTTCTGGCTTTAGATCAGTAACCACACCATCGTGGTTATTGGCTGTGTTGAGATCTTTCTCATAGAGTTCTTCTGTGTGCATTTTAACAGAAGAAGACAACACATAAGAGAATGATGCTTTGGCGTGGAAAGTCAGATCCAGAGACGGAAGATGTGTCATTCTCTGTGTCTTGTAGTCCCACTTTAACGCTTCACCTTCCCAAGACCATTCCAGAGTCAGGGAACTTAAGTTCTCCAACTTCAACAAGTATCTGTATGCTGGGCACTGTTAGGTACTAGGATACAAAGACAGAAATGAAGTGACCACTGCCTTCCAAGAGCTTATTGTTTAACAAGTAGGGGCAAATCAGGGATGGGGCACACAACATGGACCCACAAGCAATATTATGTATTTGTAGGGTGGGACGTGATGAGGGATATAAAGAAGGTATCCAAAAAAAAATGCTGTAGAAAAATTTGAGATCCCTGTAAACTGAACAGATTAAGAATGGCTTCTTGGAGGAGGCGACACCTGAGTTGGACATTTAAAGAAGAAAAGGATTTCCAAAGGTACAGGAGAGCGAGAAGGATGCCTCATGGTTGGTATAAATGAATGGAAGCTGGAGTAGGCAAGACAAGATGGGGAACAGAAGAAATAATAATCTTTGACTGTAAATTAGAATATCAGAAGGGGAACAGAATGAAAAAAATCTAAGGTAAATTGGGGTCAGATTGTGGAAGGACTTGAATGCCAGATTAAGGAATTTATTTTTCATTCTATAGGCAGTAGAGAACTTCTGAAGTTTTGTTTTTCTTTTAAACCCTTATCTCCTGTCTTAGAATCAATATTAAGTACTGGTTCCAAGGCAGAAGAACAGTAAGGGCTAGGCAAATGGGGGTTAAGTTACACAGCTAGGAAGTATCTGAAGCCAGCTTTGAGCCCAGGATCCCCCATCTCCAGGCCTGGCTCTCTATCCATTGAGCCACCTGGCTGTCCCTCTTGCAGGGTTTTGTGCAGGAAAGTGACATGGTCAGGTCTGTGCTAGAAGATAATTTTGTCAGCTTTGTGAACTACTGGCTAGAGAGACAAAAGGGAGGAAGGGAGGCCAATGAGGCTATTTTACTAATCCGGGTGAGAGTTGATAACGACCTAATCTAGGGGGGTTATAGCGAGAGTGAAAAGGGGTTTGCTTGGAGGGCTATTGCTGAAATATGACTGGAAGGACATGGAGGCTGGACATGTAAAAAAGTAACTGAGATTTTAAACTTGGGTGATCTGGAGGAAGGTATGGTGATGCGTGAAAACTGGGAGGAAGGGCAGGTGCAGTGGTTCACTTGGAGATGTGTTTGAATTTGACAGTCTGCATGACCTGGTGAAGAGTCAGCTCAGATCTAGCTTGTGACACACTGGCCATGAGTCTTTGGACAAGTCACTTCACAATGCTCTAGGCAACTCTGTAGACTATAAGTTTCAGAGCTAATATGCACTGGTAGAAGAAGTTTTCTCCCTTGGAACTCCCTATACTTATGAAATCACAGGTCCAAAATGATGCCCCTCTCTCTTTCCACTCCCTCCAAACCCGGATAGAAAAGAATTGGGGTGAACTGTAGAGGCTGACCTAATAAGCCTGGTATACTTTGGAGCTGGGGCAGCTAGATAGCACAGTGAAGAGAACACTTGGAATCAGGAAGCTTATCTTCATAAATTCGAATCCTGCTTCAGACACTTTTTAGCTATGTCACCCCAAGCAAGTTACTTCACCCTGTTTACCTCAGTTTTTAGCTATGTCACCCCAAGCAAGTTACTTCACCCTGTTTACCTCAGTTTCTTCATCTGTAAAATGAGCTAGGAAAAGGAAATGGCAACTCCCTCCAGTATCTCTACCAATTAGACCCCAAATGGAGTTATGAAGAGTCAGACATGACTGAAAAATGGCTGAAAATATTTTGGAGTTAGTGAGGGAACTGATTTGGCTAAAATAAAGGAAGAGACCCTGAAACTTGAGAGCCTGGGTTAGACTAGATTCTATGGGCTATGTTGAAGGTTCTTCAGCAGGGGAGGCCTTTTCAAGACTTGGATTCCCCAACCCCACTCCACTTTTTGTTCTGAAGCTTTTCAGGTACATCCTAATAGAATCACAGCTTTCAACCTCTTCTCCTGTTTGTAGAAAGATTCCTCTAATAATTTTGTAGCTACCCATCATGGAACTTTATTGGCTATTAAGGGCATTTCCCTCATTTTGTACAGAGGGAAACAAGTCCAGAGAAGTTGTGTCTTACCTATGCTCACACAGCTACTAAGTGGTTGAGGTGTGATTAGAAACCCACTTCAGTCTTCCTGACCCCAAGGCCATATTTCCTTTTCATCCATCTACCCAGTGATCTGTCCATCTGTTTACATCTTTCCTGTCTACACCTCTGTCCATGTGTCTGTCTGTCCATCTATCCATTCATTCCTTCAGCAAAGATTTACCAAATGATCTCTGATCAGTGTTGTGCTGAGTGATGTGATGAGAAATGGATGTGCCCAACCTATCTTTCTAGCACCATCTCGGGGTTCTCACCTTCACTCCCTTTAAATCCCAGCTAAGCTAGAGGAGTTGTCCCACTGGTCTTAAAGCGTGCCCCTAGGCTCTGACTTCTGGGTCTTTGCTAATACTTCCCTTTCCCAGAATTCCCTCTATCTCCTCCACCTACTGTATGTCTCAATTCTTAGTCACCTTTCAAGGCCACCGTCTATTAGCCTTTGAATGAAATAGCATGTAGGAAAACTAAGAATTCGAACCCATTTCTGATGCCCCATCTAGGGCTCTTTCTACTCTTATCATCCTTGCTTGCTTTACTAAAGTGGAAGCTTCTGGTGGTTCGTGTCTTACTCCTGTGCCTCATCCCCACCTTCTTCCCTTCATGGTATGATGGTAAATTAACTTCAGCTCTGAGGCTTAGCCTCTCCAAGACTTGATTTTCTCTTCTAAAATTTTTAAAAATTAATTTTTTCTAATGAATAAAAATGTCTTTCCCATCCCAACCCCCTCATAAAAAAACACCATAAAAACTTGACAGCAAATATACATAATTGAGCAAGATAAATTTCCTTACTGGCCATGTCTAACAAAGAGATATAGATATAGATATGGATATATCATTCTGTCCCCAGAGACTGTCACCTCTCTGTGAGGAAGTAGGCAGAGTGTTTCACTCTTAGTCCTCTGGAATCGTAGTGAGTTATTACATTGGTAAAAGTTTTCAAGTCTCTCAAAGTTGCTTGTCTTTAGGTACTGTTGTTATTGGCTAAATTCTCCCGGTTCTGCTCACTTTATTCTTCATTGGTTCATATAAGTCTTCCCAGGTTTCCTTTCTTCCATTTCATCATTTCTAACAGCACGCTAGTATTAAAATGGTCTCACACTGACAGTGATGCCTTGTCTCATGGCACGGTTTGAAGCAAAGTGATTTGGAGAGTTTAAAGTGCCATGGAAACACAAGTGATTGGTTGGTGACTGGCTCTCTTAGAGGCTCTTCCCAACAATCCAGCCTCCTGGGGGGTTCCCTTCCAGAACTCATCTCATTCTAGAGGAAGCGGAAGATGCCAGCGGTTGTCAAACTGGGGGAAGCATGCAAAGTCTTGGAGTTTGTCTCTATACCCTCCCAGAGTGAATTTCATGGAGAACATGCGTGAATAATTCTGGAATTTCTCCCCAGGCGGGGGACGGGCTGTCTCCAGTTACGCCATTTGCAAAGGAGCAGTCAGCCAGCTCTGAAGTCAGATTTATCATGGAAAACAAGCTGTGTGCACCATATTAGCATGTCCTTTGGGGTGTTGGTTGTTGCCAGGTCAGCGGGGTGAGAGGAATGATGTCCACTCGCCCTGGAAAAGGGAGGCCTTTTTTACTGGACGTGAGTCAATGGGAATCAGCAGTGTAAGCTGGCAGTCAAAAGAACGAATGCCACGTTGGGCTGCATCAGGAGGATCATGGTTTCCAGAGGGTGGGAATCATTAGCCCCATAGTCCTCTACTCTGGCCAGATCACAGCTAGAGGTTTGTGTCCCTCCCAGAGGACACCAGTGATGTGAACCAGAGCACATCCAAAGGAGAGTCAACAGTAGGTTGAGAGGACTGGAGATGAGGCTGTGCAAGGGTAAGTTTCAAGAAGGCAGCTAGGTGGCTTAGTGGATGAAGAACCAGGAGATCCTGGGTTCAAATATGTACTCAGACCCTGGGCAAGCCACTTTATTCCTAATGACTTGCCCTTACTGCTCTTCTGCCTTGGAACCAATACCCAATATTGATTCTAAGATGGTAGGCAAGAGTTTAAAAATAAAAAAGAAGAGAGAAGAGCTGATATGTGGAAGAGAGATGAGATTTCTGCTTAGCCCCAGGGCACAGAACTAAGGGACAGTGTGGGGGGAGGACTTTGCAAAGAGGCACAGGCAGAAATAACAAGATCAGATGGAATGGGTTGCCCTGGGAGTGAGCATCTTTTCACTCACTCTTGAATGTGTTCAAATAAAGGTAGGATAATCATTTGTGGCTCTGTTGTTGAGAGGACTCTTCTTTGGCCATTGGTTGGACTAGAAGAATCTCAGCTCTGAAGTTCTGTCATTTCTTCTCTGGTGCTAAGCCACTTGGAAGAGCAAAGTTCCCTCAGAGAACTTAATTTGGTCAGAGAAGTCTGATTTTTTCTCTCATCCCTTGGCCAGTGTAGAATTATTAAATGTTAGAGCTGAGGAGTACCTTGTTGTCATTGTTGTTCAGTTGTTTTTCATTTGTGTCCAACACTCTGTGACCCCATTTGGGGTTTTCTTGGCACAGATACTGAAGTGGTTGGCCATTTCTTCCTCCAGCTCATTTTACAGATGAGGAAACTGAGGCAAAGGTGTTAAGTGATTTGCTCAGGGTCACACAGATGGTAAGAACCTGAGGCCAAATTTGAACTCATGTAAATGAGTCTTCCTGGCTCCAGGCCTGGCACTGTACTCCCTGTGCCCCCCTCCTGCCCCTAAGGAGTACCTTAGGAATTTATTTTATAGAGGAGAAAGTTGGAGCCCAGAGATGGGAAGGGCCATGACTGGGCTTAATGTGGTCCAGTGGAGAGCTTGGGGCTCAGAGTCAGGAAGTCAGAGTTTGAGTGACACACTCTAGTTTCCCAACTGTGTGATTTTGGGGTAATTCCATTAAATTTCCTAATTTGTGAAATTTGGATAAAGCCACTTCCCATGACCTACCTCAGAGTTATTATAAGGAAAAGTGCTTTGTAAATCTTAGAGGGCACTTACAAGCTATGTGGCCCTGGGCCAGTCACTTAACCCTGCTTGCTTCCATTCTTTACCCATAAAATGATCTGGACTTGAAGGAAATGGCCAACCACTTCTCTATCTCTGCCAAGAAAACCCCAAATTGGGGTCATGAAGAGTCAGGCATGACTGAAATCACTGAATAACAACAGCAGCAATAAAATCATTATTTTCATTCTTGTCAAAGACTACCCAGATAGGTGGTGACTGGGTCAGGACCAAGGCCTGGAGCCTCAGTGTCTTGTTCTTTCTCAGATGTAACAGTCTCTTGATCTAGGTCCTGCTGGGTCCCTGGGGCAAACGGTTGAGTGGGTGTCCCCCAGTCTTCTCCTTCCTTATCCTCCAAGTCTGGTTCCTTAGTTCTTACCACCAGCTCCCCAAGAATGGGACCTGGGTCTGCTCTTCCTATTCTTCATTCTCTCACCCCCGAGTTCCTCCCACGCACACTGTGAGATCCCTGAGAACAGGCGGCTGTTCCTCTGTTCCTGTAAAGAGTTAGTCCTTCCCAACGTTGTGGTTTGTCTATTGATCACACTTAATGACTGTGGCCTCAATGAGGGCCTGTTTAGCACCTCATTGGAACCTCTGTTTAACCTGGGTGAAATTGTGCCTGTATTGGGTGGCATATTCCCAAGGCTGATTTAGAGCGTGCTAACACCATTTTCTGGTGCTTAGAACCTGACTGAGGAAAGCGGGCAGTTGTGGCTGTCACTGGCTGAGGGTTTGCTGGATGATGTGGGGTAGAAGATAAGTGGGGAATTAATTGGGAGATAAGAGGGGAAACTGGTCAGACTGTGGTGTTCTAATATCTACACTTTTCTTAGCTTGAGGTTTTAGCACCCAGGAAGGTCTCCTCAGTGGGGGAACGTCATCCCTGGCAGGTCCCATCCGTTCTCTCCTAGAGATCTTTAAATACAAGAACAGATATAGACAGAGTCTAGTCCAAGCTGCCCATTTTATAGATGGGAAAGACAGAAGAAAAGATGTCTCATCTGCATCTCAAACTCAGTATGTCCTAAGGAAAATTCATTGTCTTCCCCTTTCCTTTCCTAATTTCCCTGTTTTTTTGAGTTTTCCCTCCTCCCTTGAGATTGGTTCAGACTCACCAATTTGGAGTCCTCATCGAGTTGCCATCCATCCATCCCTCCATCCATCTAATCCTGAGGAGATGCCTGCAAGGTGTGCCTCTAGTTGAACAACTGACTCATTATTAGCATCTTCTTCACTCCCAGATAATCAACAAAACTATACATTGAGCTCCAACGTGCATCCTTTGTGGATTTCTCAGGTGTAAATCCTCACAGTGAAAATTCGATGGTGGAGTTGGCTCCCCATGATGTGGCCCTCATGCCCTTCCCTTTCTCACCCCTCCACACATTGATCCATCCCCCAAGCTTAGGTCTTCATCCCATCTCACATAGGCTTGGTTTTCCTGCATCTTTTCTCTCATCCATCCTCCATATAGTGATCATGATCTGGCCTTTGTATCTAGAATAAAATTATTGTTGTTGAGTCATTTTTCAGTCATGTATGACTCTTTGTGACCCAGTTTGGAGTTTTCTTGGCAGACATACTCAAGTGGTTTGCCATTTCCTTCTCCAGTTCATTTTACAGATGAGGAAACTGAGGCAAATAGGGTTAAATGACTTTTCCAAGGTCACAGAGCTATTAAGTATCTGAGACTGGATTTGAACTCAGGTCTTCCTGACTCCAGGCCCAGCTCTCTAACCATTGTACCACCTAGCTTCCCACTAGGATAAAATATCAACTCATCTATTTGGCACTGAAAACCCTTCATGATTTTATTTTGGCCTTCCCCCCACCCCCACCCCACCCCCAGGATAATGAGATTAAAGGTGGAAGTAACCTCAGAGACCATGTAGTCCAACCATTTCATCTTACTTGGATCCTGAGAGTAGGGAATTGAAATGGAAAGATGGGAAGTGACTTACCCAAGGTCACAAAGATATGAGAGTCCATAGTGAAATATGAACTCAAGTCCTTAACCACTCTTCCACATGACTTTCCTTCACATACTCTGTGGTCTATCCAAACTGACCTGCTTACTGTCTTCATGCATGGAATTCTATCTCCAATATCTGGGCATTTGCATAGCCTGTTCTTCACACCTGGAATTCATTCCCTTTCCTCCCTGCTTTTTAGAATCCCTAACTTAAAGCTCAGCTCAAGTGCTCCTTCCTCCAGGAAACCTATCCCAATCCCTCCAGCTGCTGGGATTTTCCCTTGGAAATATGTATGTGTGTCTCTGTGTTTGTGTTTAATGTACTTCTCATTTCCCCCCAATAGAATGTAATTTCCTAGAGGGCAAGGATTATTCTGTTGTGGTCTCTAATACCTAGCATAGTGTTTGACCTATGGCAGGTCCTTAATAAATGGGTGTTGAACAAACTTAGTAAGTAGAAAGATTATGCCTGAGCCAATCTAGCTTTACCAAGAGCCTGGAATCAAACTCACGTTTTTTAATGCCAAACCAGAGTTTTTTCCTAATGTACTTGCAGTTGCTTATGGCCATCTATCCATTCCTCCATTCCTCCATCATCCATCCCTCCATCTTCCAGATCTCCATCCCTCCATTTCTCCATCCATCCATCTATCCATCCATCCATCCATCCATCCATCCATCCATCCATTCATACATCCATCCATCCATCCATCTATCCATCCATCCATCTACACATCCATCCATCCATCATCCATCCCTCCATTATCCATCTCTCCATCCCTCCATCCCTCCATCCATCCATCATTCATCCATCTATCCATCCATCCGTCCAAATTAAGTACATTTTCTTTGCTTTTCCCTCCCTCCCCCCAGTCAGTGGGAGGAGGGGGCTACTGAGGGAATAGGATTTTAAGAGACGTCATGGTGGGGACTGGGGACAGTTTGCCTCCGATTAGCCCAGAGAAAGGAACAAAAACTTTTGTGCTAGTGAAAGGGAAAGCTTGTAGTTCATTAAGTGCCTGGGGATTAGTGGTATTGAGGGGCCAAGCTCTGTAAAGGTACTAGAGATGCCTGTGGGGGGGCAGGGCAGGGAGGGAGGTCCCCTTAGCAGGGAGAGGCCCAGGAACAACTTTCTTCCTATTCTCTGGCCTTTGGGGGAGGGGGTACTTTAAAGGGCTTCCCAGGGGTGGCCCAGGCTGGAAGGAGAGCATTTTCCCCTCCCCTTCACCCCCAGGGTTGTATTTTTGTTTTCATGGGGGTTGAGCAGGGGGATGTTGGGAGTGTGCCCTGCTCCCTTTGGGCCAGAGATGTGTCTTTCCTGTACGAGTCAGCATCCATCTAGGGCCAGTGGGGGCTGGGACCTGGGGGTTGGCCCAGCCTCCTGAATGGGATTCTGGGATTCAGGCCAGAGAAAGAAGGCTCTCAAGGAAAAGCAAGGACTCATGGGGTGGGAGCTGGGAACAACATCCCCTTTCAGCCCCCCTCGAATGTTGTGTTCTCCATGTTCTCCATGTTCTTCTCCATGCTCCAGGACTCGGGCTTCTGCTCCAGTCCTTACAGAACCAATGGCTCCCCCACTCCTGCTTTTAGGAGATAACTTGGATGACTTTGCTACAGGGAGAGGCCGGGTAGATGGATCATGGAGCCGGTTTTATTAACCTGGCTTTCAGGGTTTACCAGAGGCTGGCCCTAGCCTCATTACTAATTGCTCACAGGCTCAGAGGAACGCAGAAAAACTTAAAACTCGAAGGAACCATAACATTGAATTGCCTTATTTTACAGATAAGGAAACTGAGACCCAGCCAGATTAAATATCTTGCCCAAAGCACCAATCTAGTAAGTAGCAGAACTGGCATTTGTTCCCAGATTTTTCAAGCTCCAAATTCACAAGCCCATTACCATCTCTCTCTGTCTCTCTTTCCCCCTTCTCTCTCTCTCTCTGTCTCCGTCTCTCTCCTCCTTAGGCCATCATGGAGGGCTATTGTCACATAATAGAAGAGCTCTGGCCCTTAAATCAGGAAGACCTGGGCTCAGATGCCAGCCCAGATACATCCTAGCCATGTAACCTCAAGCAAGCAAGTGATTTAACCTCTCCAAACCTCAGTATTCTCATCTGCAAAATGGGAGTGATAATAGCTACAGTAATTCCATCACAGGATGGCTTGGAGGATCAAGTGAGATGATGTAGGGCAAGCCTTTTGTAAAATGGAAAGTGCTCTATAAGTGTCAGCTGCTTCTATGATGCTGTAGCCAGCCTGGGCAGCGATAGATGCTTCCAAAGATCTAAAAGTTTGTCACAAGGAAAAGTGATTAGACTCGTTCTTTGTAACCTTTGGGGGCAGAGAAAGCTAGGAGTGGGGGTAGAAGTACAGGGAGGCAGTTTTATTAGCTTTAATGGAAGAGTTTCTAATGGTTAAAATTGTCCCAAAGTGGAAGGGGCTGCCTTGGGAGATGGAGAATTCTCTATGATGAGATTGTCTTTGAGGTGAAATAGAATGACATGTCATGGATGCTGTGGAGGAGATTCTGTTATGGTCCAATCTAAACTAGATGACATTTAAGGTCCTCTTTGAGATTCCATTCTCCCATCAGCTCTTGAGCTTTCCCTCTTCCTCTTTGTTACCTATACTTACTCATTCTTCCATGTCCCAGTTCAGGTGCCACCTCTTCCAGGAAGCCTTCTCTCTCTCGGCCCTGTCCCACCCCACCATCTTTCTTTTTTCTTTTCTTTTTTTTTTTTTTTTAAAGAGTTCTTATATTCTTCCTAATTCTCTTGGCTATGCTACTTCATGAGTGACCTTGAATAAATCCATTCTACTCTCTGAGACTCAGTTCCCCCTTTTTTAAAGGCAGAAGCTAGGCTGGATGGTTTGTAAGGTCTCTTCCAGCTCTGAATTGTATGAGAACTTTGACCCTGAGGTTACATCCTGCCTGATAATGAAGGTGTTTGTATCTTTATTCTGTGTCTCCAGAGAGGCTTTCTTTGCGTTTCAACAGACTTCCAAAGATATCTACAGCCCAGAAAGGTTAAGAACCTTTGCCCTCAGGACTCTGAGCTCAGTGGGTCCAGGCTCCTGTTGGTCCTGCCCCTGACTCTCTTTGTGACCTTAGGTCGGTTGATTTGTCTAAGCTTTAGAGGATTCATATGTAAAATGGAGATGATAATACCTTCTCCCCATCCATCTCTTAGGGTGAGATGATGGATGGAGGTCATAGAAGAGTCTTGGAAAAGTGAAGAAGGTCGGTGTCAGGGAAGTGAGGCATGTTAACATCATGAAAGAGTCAATTCCATTTTCAGTTCAGCAAGTAACTACTTGTTCAGTCTTTTTTCAGTTGTGTCTGACTTTTGTGGCTTAAATATAGAAGCAAAAATAGGAAGAGAATAAAGACTTATCAATACAAGTTGTTAAATACAAATTGGCTTGCCAGAAAGGGCTCTAGCAGTTGAGGGGATCAGGAAAAACTTCATGGGGCAGCTAGGTGGTACAAATGGGCTTGGGGAAGATCTGAATTCAAATCCAATCGCAGCCACTTTTAGCTATGTGACCCTGGGCAAGTCACTTAACTCTGCCTTTTTAAAAAAAAGGAACAGCTTAATTTAGAAGATAATGGAAAGAAATAAGGCAGAATGAGTACGTTGGGGCCAGATTTTGGAAGACCTTAAATATAAGCCAGAAAAAACCCAATGCTGGTTGAGACTGCACCCTGGCTGGTCAACCCTCATGTTGTAGACTTCAGACATATGAACTTGTGGCTTATTGAAATGCATTTCCATCTGTTAGTAGCCATAGTTCATAGTTCAGGGACAGCCTTGAGAACAACAGTGTAAACAGGTATGGGATTTCTAGACAGTCTTCTTCTTGGCCAAGCTGAGGAGTGCTCATTCTGTACATGGCATCCTGGTTTCCAAGGGTTGTTCCAAGAGCAACACAGTTGTTTGTGTTCCCAGCACATGCTATCTCAGGGTACGAGTCCCTGCTCTTGGCCTCCACAGGATTTTGGGAGATACTGCTGGGAGTTGGGGCTGGGGGTTCCCTCGCTGTCTCCAGTCTTCCTGTTTCCTGCCCTTGTCTCTTGTTCCGACTTCTGCTTGTGTTTCCCTGGTCAGGCTGGGTCCTAGGGAGATATGGCCTCTTCCCTTTGTGGGGCTTTAGATTAGGAAAGGTTTAATCATTCACTCACTCCCCTGAATTCCCTCCTCCTTTGATTCATTCATATACTCACTCCCCTCAATTCCCTTGTTTTTTGACTGATTCACTCATTCAGTCTTCAAATCGAGGACTGGATGTAAGAGATGGGGACCAGCCTTGGGTCCACCCTTCATAGGTAGGGGAAGTCCTGGGTGAATAAGTTCCCTCTCCCTCTGGAGGTCAGTACCTTTTCTGCAACTTTAATTCTTAGAGCACTTAGAGTACTTGAGCAGTTGGCTCAGGGACACACACAGTAATAAGAATGTGCCAGAGGCAGAACTCGAACCCAAATTTTTGTGGCCTTGACACTGGCTCTTCATCTACTCCTCCTCAGTGCCTCTATTGAATGCAGAAATATTTTATTTTCTAAATGAAAACTCACTGCCTGGACATCAGCTCCTTCATTGATTCACTTACCCAACAATCAAGCACCCCTGTGCTAGACCCCAAGGAGGACACCGAATGAAGGAACTTCTCCCACCTCTCTAGCTAGCTTTTCCTCCCCTCTTCCCCAGTCACCTCTGTTGTCTACCCAAGACTATTTGAAAATCTGTCCTTTGGAAGAGGTGTTAGACTTGTTCAGCTTGGCCCCAGAGTAATAGGTGAAAGTCTCACAGGGGCAGCAAAACCTCCAAGCAACTAGAGCTAGCCCAGAGGGGCCACTTGGAGAAGCAGTGAGGTGTGTGTGGGTGGTTCTCCTTCCTAGAGAGATCTTCAAGGAAAGAGTGGATGCTTTCCTTGTTAGGATTGCCGGTGGTGTCTACCTTGAAAAACACAGAACCAACACACTACCGAAGTAGCTAGAAAGAACAAGTCTCTAAGCAGGACAAGGGAAACAGTGCTCTGCTGGCCGCCACACAATGTCACATGCAAGATTCCACCCAGAGTCAAGCTCTGGGACTCTGGGAACACTGTCTCTAGGAAAATGTACCATGAAAGGGGATTTTCCAGTGAACTGAGGAACTTGGGGTCCTATATACACTTCTGGGGAATAAAGGATGGGAAAGACAATTGATTGGGCTTACATGGAGACAAGGGAAGGAGGATTCCAGCTACCTGGGAAAGATGTAGGCACAATAAGAGAAACTTCTAGGACAAAACTTAAGGTTTGGTTATAGCTACTAATTCTAACGAGGCTGCGATCATTGGGTACTTTAAGGTTTATTGTTCAGTCTAAGGCAAGAGTCCATCTGGGACTTCCCTGTGAAGGCAAGTTCTCAAGGGACAAAGTTAAATTCGGAGGTTCCATAAAATGAGGTTATCATGTGGGAATGCAACTGCTCAGATCCCTCTCTGATATGGCTTGCAGGAGGTGGTTTCTAAGCTCTCCTGGTCCTGCTGCTAGTATTCATTTTTATTAAACCCTTAACTTCTGTCTTAGAATTAGGCAGAAGAACAGTAAAGGCTTGGAAGTTAGGGTTAAGTGACTTGCCCAGGGTCATATAGCTAGGGATTATCTGAGACCACATTTGAACCCAGGTCCTCCCAGATCCAGGCTTGACACTCTATCCACTCTGCTACCTAGCTTTCCCTACTATTATTAATAATATTGGCATGCCTATAGAGAAGTAGAGGGGGAATAACGAAGGGGGTGTGGGGAGGGGAGTAATATAAGGGAGAGAAAAGTTGGGGGCATGATTAAAAGACCCTAAAGGGAGGTGGGAGGGGAATAAGAAGGGAGGTGGTAGGAAGGGGGGTAAAATAATATTGGTTTGGCTTGACTTTCCCTTCAGCCAATGCAGTGGAATATTCATCATCTATGAGACTCATTGTAGTTTTGAGTTGAAACAGTCCCCTAAAACTTGTCTTGAAAACTAACCACTGGCTGGTGTGTATGGGTGTTTGCATGTGCCCACCTGAAGAGGAACTTTTCTAGGGGGATCCTCATTGGTGGTAGCTATGGTGGGGTTATCAGGGCATCATTTGGTGGGGATATAAGTCCTCCTGACCAGTGTGTGTGTATCCCCCCTTGAAGAGAAGTCCTGGTCAGTCCTCCCTTCCTTCCATGTGATTTCAGAGATCAGATCATAGGATTTTAGAACAAGAAAGGGTGGTTAAAGGCCATGGAGGCCAAGGTATCCCTCCCCCCCTTTACAGATGGGAGGCAGCATGGTGGACTCTCAGTGGTGTCAAACTCAAATAGAAACTGATCCCTGCCCATGCTTGTTGACTTAGAAAGCCATAAATTAAGGTTATCTATGTTGAATTGTTTTATATATTTTGTTAAATATTTCCCAATTACATTTTTAGCACTCACTGGAGTTTGACACCTTGGATAATAGATAGCAGGCTTTTTAGGACTGAACTTTTATAGATTTGAATTTGTAAATGTGAATAGAGTTGAGCAAGATTTGGGTTCTAATCCTGCTTCAGGACTTCCACATCTGATATTGAGTGAGTCATGTAATTTCTCTGGGCCTCTGTTTCTTCATCTGTAAAGTGAGATTCAGACTCTAATCTCAGAGATCCCTTCCAACTCTCAATATGATTTTCTAATTGACCTGAAGCCATGAGAGGGTAGACTCTAGGCCACACTAACAGTCAACAACAGAGGCAGGAATCGGAAGGAAGGAAGGAAGGAAGGAAGGAAGGAAGGAAGGAAGGAAGGCAGGCAGGCAGGCAGGCAGGCAGGCAGGCTGGTCGGTCAGTCCAGTAAAAGAAACACTGGATTTGTAGTCTGCAGGTTTGGGTTCTAATCTGGTTGGGGCAATATCACTTGCCCACATGTTTTCTCCTCTGTCAAATAGAATAAAACTTGTGTCATTCAATTTGAGTCATAAAATGTCAGGGCTAGAGTGGACATTCAAAGCCTTATTTTACCCCTGGGGTCATGTTTTGCCCAAAGTTACAGAGGTTAAAGTATTGCATTGCCAGGAGTCTGACATAGTATCTTGACTTCTCTCCAGATCAGAAAAGCTCTCACTACACCATTCCTTGCCAAGAACCCTGCTTCCTATACAGGAAGGAAGTTGGATTTGTGGATAAGCTGGAAGCTTCCAGGGTATGGTAGAGAGTGGGGCCTGGGCCCCAGACCATTCAACTTTGATTAAAACTGAGGTGAACCAACATCTGAAGTCTTTGAGTGGGGCAGAGAGAGACTGATGGCTTTAATGGAAAGCTGAGATTTGGTCTTCAGGGAAATTTGGCAATGGGACTAGAGATGCTAACATGCATGCTGTTGATTCTCGTTCTGTCTGTCTGTCTGTCCGATATCCCTTGAATCCTGAGACTTTACCCTTAATCTGCTCTACTCTGCCTGGTCTTTCTCACTCGTGGTTACCATAGATTTTTTCTTATTTTCTCATTGCAGACCTTTCTTCTCATCAGAGAATTCCTATGTGCCAAAGATGTTTCCATTTCTTTCTGCCTGGCCCCAAAAGGCAAAACTGAAAACAATGGGTAGAAGTTACTGAAAGGCAATCCTGGGCTCCCAAGGAGAAGCTGCCCAAGAGCAGCCTGGACTCTCTTTGGAGTTCTTGATTCCTGGAGATATTCACAAAGAGGTTGGCTGGCTGACTGCTTGCCTGTGGATGTTGGGGGATTGGGAGGTTCTTGCTCCAGGTCCAGTTGGAAGATGTATCCATTTCAGTTCTTGAGATTCTCTGCTTACATACAACAAGAATGTTTATTAGCTTCCTTATCAACTTCCCTCATTTTAGAAATATTCTGCGTTTCTTGGATTTCATTGGCGTATAGCAGTAGTGTCAAAATCAAATAGAAGTGTGAGCCATGAGTTCATATGTAAGGATCTTTATGGGCCACTTAGTTTTAAATTTTAATATTATCCATGCTTTGTTGTATTTTAATTTTTTTTTATTAAATATTTCCTAGGTACATTTTAATCAGGCTCAGGCAACTCCCTAGCACTATGAGAAGCAGCTTGGGGTAGGGAAGAAAGCTCTTGACATGAATTTGGGGATCTTGTTTGTCAGCTGGCTTTGTCTTTGTGGCCTTGGGCAAACCACTTATCTCTATGGGTGCCATTTTCCCCATTTGTAAAGTGAGAGGACTGAATGAAATTATCCCTAAAACTCATTCTAGGAATAGCAGGCTTTATTGAGTCCATTTGACAGATGGAAAAACTGAGAGGCCCATAGAAGGAAGGTAGCTTATGGAGGATCATGTAATAAGACCCATTTCTTCCTATGCCAGCATTACTTTTAGTTACTCCCACATTGGAGAACCTTATGTGAAAAACCTTGGAATTAGAATACAGGGGAACTTAGGGTCAGATCTTGACTAATTACTACCTGTATGATCTTGGACAAGTCACTTCCCTGGATTTCAGTTTCCTCCTCTGTACAGTAGTTGGACTAGATAGTTTCTGGAGTTCCTTTCTGGACATGAAGATGTCCAAGATTGCAAGAGCTGAGCTAAGAGCCCACCTGGGCCTCCTGGTTCCTCTTCTGAGCTTCAGTTAATACTTTCCAGCGCCAGAGTTATTTCTTGAACTTTAAACACTTCTCTTTGAATACCCCTAACCTAATTCTGCAAGGGCTTTCAGATAACTTTGGGAACATGGGCCCTTTACTTGCTTCAGTATTTCCTCTGACTTCCCCAGACATCTCTGACAATTGGAATTAAAGGCTGATCCCATGCCCTATGTCCTAAGGTAGGATTCTGTGCCCAGAGGTCATCTTTCACTCCATGGAAATCAGATCTGTCTCTGCTTCTGTCACGAGTAGCTGGCAACTCTCCCACAATTGTTTCTTCACTTTGGGCAAAGGAATATTCATCCATGCCGGCCTCTTTCAAAAATCTATCCTCCTAATGACATTTACCTACCAGTCTTCTGTGTGTGGCCTTTTTTCTTATCACCTTATTCAAGTCTTATGTCCCAGGAGGGCAAGGACCAATATTGTATCTAAACTTTGTAACTTTATCTAACCTTTGTCCTAGGCATTGTGTTTTGCATACAGTAGATTCTTTTTTCTCCCTTTTCAAATTTTATTTATTTATTTATTTAGGCCCTTCTGTCCTAGTATCAGTTCTAAGACAGAAGAGCAAGGGCTAGGCAACTGCAGTTAGGTGACTTGACCATGGTCAAATAGCTAGGAAGTGTCCTATGTCAAATTTGAACCCAGGACTTCCCATCTTTAGGCCTTGCATTCTATCGACTGCTATTTAGCATCCCCCAGACAGAAGGGTCTTAATATGTTTGATAACTGAGTGCATGACTAGGTGGCCACTAAGGTTCCTTCCAACACTGACATTTTATGAGTATGATTTCCGGTTTCTCTACGTTCACCATATACTTCCTTGCACACTCTGGACTGGCCCTATTGAATTATTTAGGTAGCTGTGTAGTGCAGGGGTTAGAGAGTCGAGAAGACCTGAGTTTGGATCCTGTCTCAAGCCCTTACTAGCTCTGTGACCTAGGCAAGACCCTTTCCTTCTTCGGTTTCCTTATCTGCAAGATGGGAATGATAATAATAGGATCATAGGAGTTTACAGCATTTGGCAAAACTTAAAGTACTACATAAATACTAGCTATTATTATTTGGCGGGGAAAGCCAGCCCATGGGCCCACCATGGATGAGCTCTCTTTAAAGGGAGATTCCAGGAGCCATCTCTGACCTCTCTTTTCCTCTCCTGGGCTATTTTTTGGGGGGATGGTGGTAGTGGTGAAGCTGGTATGGAAAAACTGTCCTATGGGCTCCCAATCAGCCGGCCCGGCCCGGCCCAGCCCAGCTGGGGATGGGTTTCAAAGGGAAAGTTGACCAGCTGGTATGTGAGCCATGTTAATTCAGTGAAGCCGCTCTGTTCTCTTGATGTTGGTTAAAGTTACGCCCGGCAGCTGTAGTGGAGAATGCGCCTGGGAAACTTGAGGAGGGGCCCTCAGACCCACTCCTCATGTTGCCATCTTGCTGACCCCCATAAATCTCATGCTTTAGGAGGCAAAGGCAAGCAGCGCCCCCTCCCATTGTGGGGCAAAGAGGGGGTGACAAAGAAAACCCAATGGTACAATGGAAGGAGCCCCAGGTGAGGAGTCAGGAGGCCTGACGTTTGATCTCAGCTCTCCTGGGAAAACTCATCGTGTGGCCTTGGACGAGTCATTGCCTTCTCAACACCTCAGAGAGTTCATCTTTAAAAGGCAGAGGTTGGACTCAGTGATGTCTAAGGGCCCTTTCCAGCCTTAGCAAGTCTCTGAATTTAGGGTGTTGGAGGGAATGGAGGTCACCATTGAAGATCAAGGAGAGGTAAGAATGGCAGGAACCAGAGGACCTTTATGGTTATCCAAAGGAATCTTTTCCCCTTCTCTCCCCTCTCCTTTCTTCTCTTCCATCCACTCTCCTCCCTTCTCTCAATTCTCACCACAACCCTAAGTTGTTGTGCAGTTGTTTTAGTTATATCCGACTCTTTATGACCCCACTATGGGGTTTTCTTGGCAAAGATGCTGGAATAGTTTATTTCCTTTCCCAGTTCACTTTAAAGATTTGGAAACTGAGGCAGAGTTAAGTGATTTGCCCAGGATCACACAGCTTGTAAGTGGCTGAGGCTAGATTTGAACTCAAGAAGATGAATCTTCCTGATTCCAAATCAGTGCTTTATCCATTGCTCCGCCTAGTTGCCCACAACCCTAGCAGGTAGGTGCTATTATTGGATCCCCATTTTTTGAAGAAACTAGTTAAGAGATAAGTGAAGTCACTTTCCCAGGTTCTGAGTAACTGAGGTGGAATTTGAACTCTGATCTTCCTAACTCCATGACTGCCACCGTGCTCCCTAGTTGCCATATTGTATTACACCTTCAATGGTGGTGTCCCCTTTTGGGGGCTCAGTTTATCAGCAAAAGGGAATAAGTTAATCTCTCTCCGTTGGCACCGGTTAACTAGGCAATGATGTGATTTTTGTGATTTGGAATGAAGGAGATCCTGGGTTTGAATCTCACCCCCATTGTTTACTAGTCTTGAAACTGGTAGCAAGTCACATAAACATCCATGAATCTTGGTTTTCTTATCTATAAAATGGGGATAACCATGGGACTTAACCCCGTAGACTTGTGAAGCTCAGATGAAACGATCTGTGTAAAGTTGGCAATTTTCAAACACTATGTAAATATTAGTCATTTTTTCACAAAGTTTGACAGATCACTTTCCTTTTATTGTAACGTAAAAATCAACAAACATGGACGTTTTGATATACAAAGAAGAGGAAAAAAGAGGACTGTATATGAAACCGAGCTTCTGTTATGTCTAAGTTTTTAAGAGTGTATATTTAATTTAACACAGTAGTAGCAAGAGTCATGATGGTGTAGTGCAGGGGCATCCGACCCAGATAGAAATGGGGTCCACTAAATTCTGGATTGGAATCCCTGTAAGCCACAGAGGGACTTAGAAAACGACATATTACCATTGTCTGGGCTTTATTGTATTTTTATTCATTTTGGTAAATATCCCCCAATGACACTTTAACTTGGTCCAAGTCGTCTTTGAGTGTCGCTAGCTGCACGGACCCCACACCTGACACTTTGGCATCACGGATAGAACCGGCCTTAGAATTAGACGTCCGTCCATCAGCAAATATTTATTGAGGACTCGCTCCGGGCCGAGCACTAAGCTGGGCTTTGGGGATCTGAGTACAGGAACCGATCCCTGCCCCAAGGCGTTCATATTCTGATGGCGGGACAAGTATGTACAGCCAGGCCCTGATGGGCACAAATAACGAATTCCTTAAAATTTTTGCATTCTTTGAATTTTCATTGTATATTTCCATTGGAGTGGAACCAATGAATGTATTTTATATAACTTCAAATAGTGTGAATTCAAGTACACAACTACCTTGTGGTATTTATTATTTGTACTAATTAATAAGAAGGACCTCTGTGTGTGTGTATTTATATAAAAGTTATATCTATTTTATACATATACAATTTATATGTAAATGCATATTTATATATAATAATATATATTAATACAGGATGTCCCAGAATCTCAGTGTAGGTTTAATAGCTTAAATCATTATTAATAAATTAAATAGGAGACAGCTAGGTGACTCAGTGGATAGAAAGCTGGACCTAGAGTCGGGAGATCCTAGGTTCAAATTTGGCCTTAGCTACTTCCATGCTCTATGACCCCGGGCAAGTCACTTAACCTCTGTAGCCTAGCTTTTACTGGTCTTTTCTTAAAACCCAATATTGTATTGATTCTAAGATGGAAGGCTTAAAAAAAAAACAACAAAATAATGACACTGAGATTTTTCAGACGTCCATATGGCATCCATATAAAGAGAATAAATACAAGTAGATGAAAAGGAGTCAAACACAAGATAGTTTGGGAGAGCATCCGCGCTGGTGCTTGGTGGGGGTGAGGGAAAGTTTTCTGCAGAAAATGTTTGGTGGGATCTTTGATGCGAGTGTCGATGCTTGAGGGGGAGCTCGAAGAGAAGGGATGCCCAGAGACCCAAGGGAGGAGGGCGCCATTTTCTTGCATGTGGGAAGACCACGTTGAAGACACAGAGAGGGGAGACAATGGAGCCAACTCTTGCCCACCTGGGACTCGGGGATTCTCTTGGCCAGTCCGTGTTCTAGCCCTTGCCAGATGTCACGGAGAAGGGGCAGCCCAGCATGAAATCCCTGCCCTACTCGGCAGCAACATTGTCTTGAGGATGAGGGAGGGCTTGGGGGACCAGAATGGGCCTTGAAAGGACAGGATGGATTTACTACCACTACCACCACCACCACCACCACCACCACCACCACCACCACTACTTCTACTACTTCTACTACTTCTACTACTTCTACTACTTCTTCTTCTTCTTCTTCTTCTTCTTCTTCTTCTTCTTCTTCTTCTTCTGCTGCTGCTGCTGCTGCTGCTGCTGCTGCTGCACCCACTTTACAAATGGGGAAACTGAGGATTACAGAGGTTTGAACAGTTGGTAGTATAGTTCCAGAGCACTGGATCAGGATTCTGGAAGCCCTTCATTCAAATCTGGCCTCCTATACTTACGGACCCCTGAGTGAGTTTCTGCTTGTCTCAGTTTCTTCTTCTGTAAGATGGGGATAACAATGTCGTCTGTCTCCTAAGGTGGTTGTAAGAAATAACAGGATATTTATAAAGTGCTCTGCAGCCCTTAGAGTGGACTGTAGAGTCGGAGAGCCATCCATGCGCAGGTCTGTTGTGCGTTGAACATTGGCCAAGCGTTGGGGCATCATGGTGAGGAGTTGCCCTGGGAGGCCGGTCCCCTGGCTTCTAGGTGTCTGTTTGTCCCACTCTCTATGGGAGGGAGACGGGGGCTTTGGAGAGACTCGTGCACCACGCCAGGGAGATGGCACGGGGAGCCGGGCTTCCTGACCCTGGAGCTTGGGGCACGGCCCCCTGAGGAGTCCCAGGGATGGCTGATGGCATGTGCCCCCCCTTCCTTAGGGACTCCTCTCTGGAATATCCCAGCTTCGAATGATGGAATGGCAGTGGGAAGAATGCTTTAGACTTCCCCCAAAGCTCCCTTTTCTTCCCTTCCTCCCGAAGGATCATGGCGGCCCTGGGGACACAGGTTTCAGAGTTTGGGAGGTGGAGGGGCTCGCAGAGATCTGATCCCCCCATTTCCCAGATGAAGACACCGAGAGCCACAGGGGTGGCAGGAAGCTTGGGGGGGATTCCAGCCTGAGCTCTTGGCTCCCAGACTCTGTGTTCTCTCTGCCAGGAGAAGGTGTCGACGGAGCAGGCCTGTGCGTGTGTGCAGGGGTAGGCTGGGTCACGGCTCCGCAGCCCCCCGGCGAGCCGGGGCAGCCCCTCCGGTCTGCAGATGTGCCATTCCGTGGCTTGTTTGTGCTCGGACTTGCCGACCTCTTTCATTGTGCGAGCCCGATGAGATCAAAGCAGCCTGGTTAAACAGGCCCTCTATTTGTAAAGCGCACCCCCCTTCTGGCCGCCCCCCAGGTCCCCCAATCTCGCAGGAAAATATTGACACGGGCGTCCAGGATGACGGACGGGCCTTCCCATCTCCCCTGCCCTGCCCGAGCCCTGAATCAGGGGAAGGCCCGGAGGTAGCTCAGAGGCCGCCTCTTCAAAGGCTGGGGGGGATTTGTGGCGGGCGGGCGGGCGGCTCGCTTCAGAGGCCTGGCCCTGGGCCAGGGGGCCCCAGAATGAATGCCAGGCGGTTGGTGTGTGCGAGGGAGAGAGGGAGTGGTGGAAGGGTGGGGTAGCCGGGCAGGAGAAAGCAAGGCTTGGGAGGGGGGCAGCTGGTGGACAGATGGATGGACGGACGGAGATGTGCCCGGGAGGGTGGGGCATGGGGACTTGGGGAGGCCAGCTCGGGGGTCAGAGATGCCCCCTGCCCAGCCCCACTGCAGGGTTCATCGAGGGCTTTCTGAAGGGCAGCCTTATGAAAATGGCAATACCGCTGTTAGACCCATTTTATAGATGAGGAAACTGAAGCACAGAGGGATAAAAAACATTTGCCAGAGGTGGCCCAGGTAGAATTGGATCCCAAATAGATACTGAACTCTGCTGATCCTCCCAAAGAATCCCTAACCCTCTCGTGTCCTTAGTTCTTCTAAAAGTTTTCAAGGCACTCCCTGCCCTCTGCTCCCTGCAGGACAAAATCCAGACTCTTCATTCTGACCTTCAAGGCCTTCTGTGCGTGGGATCTGGTGTTGACCCGTCACTGTCCCCACTACCTCCCCAAAGCCCGTCTGTCCTTCAAGGCTCTGCTGGCTCCTCTGACCAGCCCTTGAGAATAGGAACTCCTCATTTCTGTGGCTGCAGGGTCTCACGAGAGTGCCTTCTCCCACCATTCCCTGGGTGTTGAGGTAGTATTAGTTCTCTTTTAAATGAGATCGGGACTGAGAGCGATGAAGAGACTTACATGGGGGCCCACAGCTAGTCTGCATGTGAACCAGAACCTGCTTCTGGGTTTCCCTCTCCTGCCCTGCCCAGCTCTCTCTGGCTCTGAATCACTTCACAGCCAGGCCCCAGTCCCCCGTCGCCGTTGGGTAGCCAAAGTGTGTTTCACCAAGAAACCAATGAGCGCTGCTCTTCTGCCATTTTCCCAGACATTCCCAGGGAATGCCGGTGGTCTGTAGAGACCTCCCTCTGCCCAGCTGGGCCATTCACCCCCTCTCTGCCTGTCTCCACAGACGATGTCGCCGTGGGCAAAGAGAATCCAGGACCCGAAGGCCCTAACGGTGAGCAGGAAGACACGTCTGGAAAACAGTGGGGTAAGAACTTGTGGCGTCCTCTCAAGCTTTATTCCTACTGGCCAGAACCCCGGGGCCCAGGTCAGGGGAAGGATTGATGGCCCTACTGTCCTCAGCCTCAGTGGGACCAGAGTGGGGTACGGCGTTCAGCTCTGCTTTTAGGAGGACCTTGGCAAACTGGAGGGACCAGAAGAGTGAGACAGCTGGATGCCACATCACATGAAGGAACTGGGAATATCTGTCCCAGAGAGGAGAAGACTTAGAGGGCCACGATGGCTATCTTTAGCTAAAGGGCAATCTGGTTGAAGAGGGTTAGGTTTGTTGAGGGCTGCTTAAGTGGCATAAGGGGAGGGGAACTAGAAAGAATTCTCCCTCTATACACGCGTGTGTGCTCACGCTCTCTCTGTCTCTCTGTCTCTCTCCCTTTCTTTCCTTACTCACTCTCTCTCTTTCTGTCTGTCTCTCCCTCTCTATCTCTCTCTCCTTCTCTTCCCACTCTTTCTCTTCTGTCTCTGTATCTCTCTGTCTCTCTGTCTCTCCCTCTTCCTCCTCCCTCTTTCCGCTTTCTTTCCTTACTTACTCACTCTCTGTCTCCATCTCTGTCTCTGTCTCTGTCTCTCTGTCTCTCCCTCTTCTCCCTCTCTTCCTCCCTCTTCCCCCTTTCTTTCCTTACTCACTTACTCTCTGTCTCCGTCTCTGTCTCTGTCTCTGTCTCTCTGTCTCTGTCTCTGTCTCTCTGTCTCTCCCTC